>NC_136803.1:28566065-28858565 GCF_951216825.1 Electrona antarctica
GCACGGCTGTGCGTTTTTTGAGCCTAATAGCAGATCTAAAAGCTTGTAGATCTGCTATTTTTAAATAGCTAAAATATAAAATAATCGTTAATGCTAAACGCTAAAGTAATTTCATACGCCACCTCATGGACCTGCTCAAGTGAGTAGCAGAGCTGCCATCACTTAAGCCCTTGTACTACGTTTATAGTAAAAGGAAGAAAAAAACCCTGCATATTCTACAATGTTGTGAGCTTATTGCAGATCTGCTATTTGGCAGTTTCCCCACCTTGACAGCCCAAAATGAGGAACACCAGGTTGAAAGTGGTTCAATAGAATAGAACACGACTTTATTATCCACTACACGTCTGTAAGAATCATTTTTTTGTCTTCATACTATCCACCTACAGCTGTGAAATAATTTGGTCTTCATCTCAGGCATATGATACCTGATACAATATATATAGAGCCACCATTGAAAGAAAATGATGGAAAAACGTCTTGCACGTGTGTGTGTGTGTGTGTGTGTGTGTGTGTGCGTGTGTGTGTGCGCGTGCGTGCACAGACCGGAGTTAGCGCGTCCTGCCACCACTTTGTACCAGCACAACTTGACAGGGATTCTGGAGACAGCGGTGAGAGCCACCAACGCTCAGTTCGACAATGCCGAGATCCTCAAGAGACTGGACGTGCGCCTGCTAGAGGTAGGTACGGGCTAGTGCCTGGGTTTATATACAACCTACTTTCACTAGAGGTACGGGCTAGTGCCTGGGTTTATATACAACCTACTTTCACTAGAGGTACGGGCTAGTGCCTGGGTTTATATACAACCTACTTCCACTAGAGGTACGGGCTAGTGCCTGGGTTTATATACAACCTACTTCCACTAGAGGTACGGGCTAGTGCCTGGGTTTATATACAACCTACTTCCACTAGAGGTACGGGCTAGTGCCTGGGTTTATATACAACCTACTTTCACTAGAGGTACGGGCTAGTGCCTGGGTTTATGTACAACCTACTTTCACTACTTTCTGAAAGAATATATATTCAAAGATTTATGCTGCATTTTCACAGGATTTTCAAAAATAGCTAAAGTATAACATAATGCTTAGTTAAAACACCAAAAGGGGTTCCCGTTCAGAATGGGCTAATCTGCGTGTGCTAAACTACCGATGACTGGATTATTCCCAGTAATCGGCTGTATTTACGTATATATATATATAATTTGTGTTACTATTCATAATGTGTCTCTCTACATGTAGGTGTCTCCTGGTGACACTGGCTGGGACGTGTTCAGTCTAGACTACCATGTAGACGGACCTATCGCTACGGTAACACTCTCTCTCTTCATACACACACAACCACGTTGTCACACAAATACAACTTCTTAGCTGTTCTGGTGACTGAAGTGTCAGTGTGTGCGTGTGTGCGTGCTTTCCAGGTGTTCACACGAGAATGTATGGGCCACTATCTGCGTGTGTTTAACTTCCTGTGGCGTGCTAAGAGGATGGAGTACACTCTCACAGACATCTGGAAGGGACAGATGTGCAACGCCAAACTGCTTAAGACCATGCCAGGTAAACGCACACACATCAAGGCAACCCTTTTAACCACTATTCTGGGCATGTCGAGATAGGCGTACCGATATGCGTGATATTTGGATAAAAAGGACTAATATCAAAAAATTGTATTTACATAAGTCGGCCTCCTGTGCCGGTCAAAGGTTTTTCCTTTGCCTCTAGGGAGTGTGCATACAAAGTTTTACACAGATCGGTGCAGTTATAGGTAAATGCACGAATGGGCCAGTTATAGCGCCACCATGAGGTTGATGTGTACATTTTCAAGTGGCATTTATTCCTCTGCATAGTGGGAATGTGCCTGAAATTCCCTCAAATTGCACTCTGTGTTCATGATTTGAGGCATTTTGTTCAAAATGGACCAATCTTGCAAACTTTGGAAGGCAATCTTAGCCAATGGGGATGGAATATGGAGAAGCAGACAGGTCCGTGTTGATCACATGGCGATAGAGATGGTGTATAACTGTATACCGATTTACGTGATGTATGGATAAAATGTGTACGTGTAATATAATGAAATGTGTTTTGCAAAAATCTGCCTCATGGTTGCGCTATAACAGACCATTGTGGAAAGATTGGGGCAGAGGTTAGTCGTTGGCATCCAGGGAGAGTGTGTGTGCACAGTTTGGCATCTACCGGGCCAACGGTGCCAGAGATTAGCTGTACGCAGACGGACAGACGGACGGAGTGCAAAACATACTCTCCCCTTGCCTTCGGCCTGGTGGAGACAATGAAACCATAACCTCTAACGTGTGTGTGTGTGTGTGTGTGTGTGTGTGTGTGTGTGTGTGTGTGTGTGTGTGTGTGTGTGTGTGTGTGTGTGTGTGTGTGTGTGTGTGTGTGTGTGTGTGTGTGTGTGTGTGTGTGTGTGTGTGTGTGTGTGTGTGTGTGTGTGTGTGTGTGTGTGTGTGTGTGTGTTGTGCACGTGCGTGTGTTGTTCCCAGAGCTGTCTGGAGTTTTACACCAGTGTCACATACTGGCATCAGAGATGGTTCACTTCATCCACCAGTTGCAGTACTTCATCACCTTTGAGGTACGTTACATAAACCATTAACACCAAACCCATATTAACATTAGCATGTCTTCTAAGTTCTTAATGCATATGTATGGTGTGCGTGCGTGCGTGTGTGCACGTGTGTAGGTACTGGAGTGCTCCTGGGACGAGCTGCTGAAGAAGGTCCAGCAGGCGCAGGACTTGGATCACATCATCGCTGCCCACGAGGCCTTCCTGGACTCCATCATCTCCAGATGCCTGTTGGACAACAACAGCAGGGTAACTGTTGCATCAGGCATTAACCCATTTAGGCCTGAGGACGATTCTAAAAAGATGTCTTCTAAATCATGACAGTTTTCAGAAAAACCTATGTTTTTATGTCAGTGGTGCTCAACCTTTTTCATGTCAAGGTCCCCAAAAATCGATGTAATTGGCCCCATCTGAAAATATGTTGTTCCAGGAACCTCCCCAGAAGCAAAGATTTGAGTTAAAATAATCATAGCGCGGCACTCGATGCCGTGCTATGAGCTTCTAGATCTGCTATTTTTCAATAGCTAAAGCATAACATAATGCTTGAAACACCAAAAGGGGTTCCCGCCCAGAATGGAATAAAGTAATTTCCCCCCTCTCTCTCTGTCTCTCCCTTACATCTCTATCTCTCTCTCCCTCCCTCCGTCCATCCAGTCTATGTTGAACCAGCTGCGGGCCATATTTGACCAGATCATCGAGTTCCAGAGCGCCCAGGACACTCTGTACCGCTCTGCCCTGGAGGAGCTCAGTCTACGGCTGCAGTTTGACGACAGGAAGAAGCAGAGGGAGGGCGAGGTACATTTACCGTGACTTTTCGTCACGGTCTTGTTTGACTGAAGAGAGACTAAAACTGACCTGCATTTTACAGACTCGGGTCCATCCTCCCCTACTTCCTTCACAGGTGTTACCACTGATACTAATGAAGGCTCTGTTCCATTCTGGTCAAACAAACAAGAGTCAGGGTGCTGATATTGTGCGTGTTGTTGGCTCACTGGAAACACTCTGCTACCACCAGTGGGTCTCAATGTGTCCTTGAGTGGGTTCCAAATGGTCCCGTACGGGTGTGTAACTCTGAGAGTGTATAAATGAAACCAATTTGGTTCCATTTGTACACTCTCAGAGTTATGGGGGTCCTATGGGTGTGGTTTAGGGCATTCACTTCTAGTCATTTTTACTAGTTGACTAGTGACTTTTTTTTTTTTTTAATACATATTTGTACATTTAAAAAATTTGTACATTGGTGACTATAACTAGTAAACTAGTCGACTAGTTGCTTAATGCCCTATGAGAACCACTGCACACTAAATGGAACAGAGCCTTACCGGTAATTAGTGTCTTTGGTGAGGAAGTAGGGGAAGGGACCCAGAAATAGGCGTTATTCTGTGTGCATATAGTCCATTTACAAATGCTTTCGTCTAGCCGTAAATCAACAGAAAAGAAAGGGGGAAGTTCCACCTCCCCCTCTATTTCCGTTTTGCCTGTGCAGTCAACGTAAATATCACCCGCTGGATACCAAAATAGTAAAAGCCAGCTTTGCCTAGTGGCTTTAGCGGAAATACAAGTTCATTTTTCGTGAACGCCATCTCATAATTGGTGCGTGTGTGTGTCATCTCCAAGGGGGAGTGGGGTGTGACGGCCGAACAGGAGGCAGAGGAGACCAAGAGGAGGCAGGACTTCCAGGACACCATACCAAAGATGCGCTCCCAGCTCCGCATCCTCACACACTTCTACCAGGTAATTGGATGGATGGTTGAATGCATGACTGGACAGTATTCACTTCTAACAGGTGAATGAAGGAATAGTATACATTCTTTTTTTTTTAACTTTGATTTTTTTGATAAACAGGTGGGTCGTTTTGGGCATCACAGTACATTTCGTAATTGTTACAAGTCATTTGTTACATTTATAATATTAACCCATTTTGGGCGGGAACCCCTTTTGGTGTTAGCTATTGAAAAATAACAGATCTACAAGCTCATAGCGCGCCACTCGGTGGCACGCTATGAGCTTGTAGGTCTGCTATTTTTGAAAAATCAAAGAACGACTGACATAGAAACATAGCTTTTTCAGAAAACTGTCAGGATGTAGAAGACATTTTTAGAATCTGATCTCAGGTCAAAATGGGTTAACATTCATCGTGTTACGGGTCGTACAGTCCTAGGAGAGTAAGGGTCTCCTATTTGAATAGCTTCAGTCCTTCTTAGTCCGTTCGCTCCCAGTGACCCAGTTCATGATAGTTACACATCGGAAATTCCATTTCTACTGTCGTTGAGATTAATCGATCTTCATGTCCAATGTAGATATTTTTAGATGGGGGTTCGGCGGCAAATACATTTTGGGGGGTCCTTGACATGAAAATGTTTGAGAACCACTGACATGGAAACATAGGGGTTTTTCAGAAAACTGTCATGATTTAGAAGACATTTGTAGAATCGTCCTCAGGTCTAAAACCAACGCTTGTCCTCTTTCCTGTCTCAGGGAATAGTCCAGCAGTTCTTGGTGTTGCTGATGACCAGCACAGATGAGAGTCTGCGTTTCCTGAGCTTCAGATTAGACTTCAATGAACACTACAAGTCAGTATTCAAACGGGACGAGCAGCATCTGCAGTGGCTTAAACCCATTAAGACCTGGAACGCATCACCGTCAATTTTGAACCACTTTTAAACATTGTTTTAAAACTTTCGCTGTTGAAAAATAGCAGATATCGTCCAAAATGTTAATTTTTCAGGAAATGAAAAATATAATTTTTAAATAATTGAAGAAAACCTTATTTTTTTAACGATGCAATACTGCCTCATCAAAGTTGGTGTTGTGACTTTACAGTAGATATTGTCAATTACTTGCATGATAATGTCAATTACTTGCTTGAGAAGGAGAGAGGTGGTGGAGTTAGCTGTTTTACCAGACAGTTTGAGGATCCAATGCATGTGGCCCCCGGGCCGCCAGTTGCCCATGTATGGTTTAAAGTTTAAATCATACATGGGCAACTGGCGGCCCCGGAGCCACATGCGGCCCCCACCTCCACCAAATGCGGCCCACAGGTTAATATCGTAATACTGATACAGTATTGATTTCAGCTGGTTTAAACTTTAAACCATCTCTCCATCCATCTTCTTCCAGGGCCAGAGAACCGAGGCTGCGAGCGTCTATAGGTGCCGCGAGGGGGCGACGCTCTTCAAACATCTGACGAATCAACCCAGCCCGCTGATCCCGCTACCCTGACGCCACTACGAGGCTGTACATAATGCTGCTGACCTGTTCTCACTCGAGGACCAGGGGGACTATGTCATCACATCAGGAAAGCCCAGAGTGTTCCGAAAAAAACAGGCCTGCTGAGTAAGACCTGGGCCTGGCACTCCCACGCACACGCACGGGTGTTTAAATATGAACTTTGATGGACCGGGGCGGTAGCTCTTTAAGGCGTGTTTAGCACTGCTCTCCAGTAGAGCAAAACCCCCAAGTTGTGACACGGACGGATCCAGAACCAAATCTGTGCGCAAGAATATATTTAAATCAATTCATATGAAGGTCTTAAAAAATGTTTATTCAATGTTGGACAAATATGATGGATAATAAAATGTTCCTTTATTTAAGTTGTTGTCTTTTCCACGACGACCCTGTCAAAAACTTTGCGCGTTGCTTTTGGTGCCCCCCACTGGCGGAGAATCAACTGGCCCATATAGTGGACGTTGATTGGAGAGGAACCGATTCGAATTGCCTTCATGGAGAGGGCTAAGCTCCCAGGGTCCAGGCATGCCTTAACCCATTCTGACCTGAGATCAGATTCTAAAAATGTCTTCTACATCCTGACAGTTTTCTGAAAAAGCTATGTTTCTATGTCAGTCGTTCTTCGATTTTTCAAAAAATAGCAGACCTACAAGCTCGTAGCGTGCCACTCGGTGGCGCGCTATGAGCTTGTAGGTCTGCTATTTTTCAATAGCTAAAGCATAACATAATGCTAACACCAAAAGGTGTTCCCGCCCAAAATGGGTTAAATTAGAATCAGAAAAAGAGAACAAAAGCCTTTTCCTCTGTGAGGTTGCCACCACACTGCTGCTCCCAAGCACCCTCGACACCCTCGACCCTCCCTTTGAAATGAACTGAATTCTAAATGCCTACATGGAGCTTATTCAAAAGCTATTACGTACATTTTTACGTTTGTTTGTATTTTGTTGTTTTCATAGCATCTCCAAATCCAATTTTACCCTTCAACATGGTTTACATCCTTGCGGGAATAATTTGTAGTTGTATATTGCTTTTGTTTTGTTTTGTTTTATTGTATCTTATTGGTGGTATTAGTCATCAATCATGGGTTTTGGTGTTTGTAAAACTGCAGGAAAGGACAATTGTAAACTGTGACAGTTAACAGTTGTAAAGTCTTTAACGATGACGTGTAATCAGGGGTCGCCATGTTGGCTTGTGGTGGACATTATTGTCAACGTAATGTTTTTGCCACGGATAACAGGTCTGTAACTCTGAGAGTGTTGGAAAATGGAACCAAACGGACCCTTACGGGTTTGTTTGGTTCCATTTGAACATAATTGCCATACTTATTCTGGAGAAAACCTGGAGACTGACATTCAGTAAAACTGATCCCATGATCAAAATTAACATAAATGGTGTGTAAAACATAAAATCAAACATTTGCCACGGACACGTTGGTGACCCCTGTTTGTACTCATGATATTAGCGTGGCCGCTGAATGTTACGTTTGTTAATATTGTTTTGTAATATTTAAGAGGTGTCACCCCCACCTGCATTGACCCCCCCCCCCCCCCCCCCCCCCTTCGCCATATATTACGCTAAATTATAGTGTGACATAATTGACACCACCTGTGCATACTGGTAGTGTTAACATAATGACTTTCCGAAACAAACCTTTTTAAATAAATAAATGTATAAATGAAGACAGTTTCCATATGAAAGGCGGTATTGTGGTGTCAACGTTGCCACAATGAAACCGCGGTGCAAACTGCTCCTGAGGTATCGGCACTTGGTAAACAAAAATCACACCTGTGTGAACTGAACGGTGCAATTATACGTACTAGCCCCTCCCTGGCGCCTGTGTGTGTGAGTGTGAGACACACTGCTCAACAGTGCCATCCAGCGGTATTGGCGAGGTGTTGCAGCTGTCCGTGCTCAGACATACAGACACAGACACACACATGGTGGCGTAATGGAGACGGCAGCGGTTTGGAAACCACTCAAAAATATAATTGGTGGGCCCTTTTTGAAACTAGTTCCTCGCCACTCGCCCTACACACTTCTCGGTTTGAGCATATAGGTATATAGAGATGCAATGGGAATTCTGGTGCCGTCTCTATTATTTATATATCTATGCTCAAACCGAGTGGAAGTGTGTAGGGCGAGTGGCGAGGAGCTAGTTCCAAAAAGGGGGCTGCAAAAAGCACTCCTTCAAGCTGTTGCCAGACTTACCAGAGAGCCGTGGACATTTTCTGCTGTCTCCCGGCTTCTTTTCTGTGTTTTTAGACAGCTGGTGGATGGAAATTAACCTCCACCCGCGGCAGCATTTCCGGGAATCTGGCCGTCGCGGCATTCAGCCATGTGGGTGGAGCTTCTTTTCCATCCACCAGCTGTCTTAAAAACCCGGAAAAGAAGCCGGCCGACAGAGAAAACTGCCCGCGGCTCTCTGCTCAGGTTTGGAACTGCTGTCTCTGGTCCTTTGATCCTTTTGACCTTCCAGTCACTGGCCTGTCCATTGACGATATTTCAGACCGCGGCCATCTTGCCAGCAAGGTGCTAACTAGGTGCAACTTTCCATTGACAGCCCATTCATTCAAACAGAAAAGTCCTATCTGATTGCATTAAACGGCGTCAAACTCACCAACATTGCAGCCGCAGACAATGTTATTAACCACTTATTACATGGCTTGGTTGAATGCTTGATTCTGATTGGTCAATCGCTTAATTCAGCGGTGAATTATGTGTCGATAATGACCGCTGCCTAATCAAACCCTCTGAGCACCAGCTGCGCCCCGCTTGATTTACTGCTGTTTCCAACATGACAGCCATGTAAACACACACACACTAGTGACACACAATGTCATTTACAGCTAAACATTGCTCTTAAAAATGTTTTTGAAAACATTTGAGCGAGAAATATACGAAGCAGGACCCGAAAATGATGATCAACTCACTTCCTTGTTTTCCGACAGCTGCAGACGCAGCCAGCGCGAACTTATGGAATACTTTTTTTGTTGTGTTTTGGGTCAATGTATTAATTTATGTTAGTTAGCCATGTAATAAGCGGGATAATATCTGTCTAGGTGGTCATTGTCGGGATATAATTCACCTTGTCGGTGAATTATCTCCCGATAATGACCACCTAGCCAGATATTATCCCGCTTATCTGCATGGTAGACTTGCTAGTCGTTGGTGGCCGCCATGGCGTCAAGAGAGCGGAGGGAGTCAAAGTATTCTTTCTTTACTGATATGATGATTGAATGAAAGAAAGAAAGTACTTAATTTCGTGAGAGACACCTAAAGGCTATTTTCAAACCACCTGAGTCGCTTTCAAAACATCTGACGGACAAGGCAACAGATAACAGGACAGGTGGGCACCTAATTGGCTCAAAAATGTTAATGTAAAAAAAAAAAAAATGTAAGGTATACATGATTAGAATTAACATGCTCAAACATTTGACAATTATGGTCTAATATTTCTGCAATTTTTTCAAAACATGTAGGCTATATATCCAGTCATTTTGGGGCATAAGCAAGAAGTTGAAGGATACAATTAAGTCTGATAATGATAGACAGTGCATGTTCACATCATGTATGGCAGGGGTGCCCAAAAGGTAGATCGCGATCTACCAGTAGATCCGACCCTAAAGAGTATTTAATTTAAATATATATAAAAAAAAAATTGGCATCTGCGACTTGAATTCAAGATGACTTGATTGATTGACATCAAAAAGAGCCTCAAATCCACAATGCAATATTTTGTTTTCAAGAGTGCTGTGCACAAACGTCGGTAGCATTATGAAATACAAAAAAAACCCTACCTATTCCATGTCTCCCCCTCTATTTCCCATTCCAAGTGCATTTGACTTATATGTAATGTTAGTACCACTATTCTAAAGCTACATATTTAAACTATTTTCAGCAATGGTGGGTAGATCTTGTTGAGCTGGTCATTTTGAAAGTAGCTCTCAAGTCAAAAAAGTGTGGCCACCCCTGATGTATGGTATACATTTTTACATTACTTTTCAAATATTACATTATTTCTTTTCCATTTTGAACAAAATAGCCAATTTTACATCGGTGCCCAGATGTCCTTAGGCCTAAATACCTCTATGGTGCCCACTGTATCGTGTGTCCCACTGCTCTGGAAGTCAAGCCTACAATTTGCACACGAAAATAACAGATCCTCACAACGCTGTGAGCGTGTAGATCTACTACTACTATGTTCATTGCACGACACCACCATCGTGCAACGAATTAGGCCTATATAACAATTTTGATTGTGCTTTAGGCCTACAAATTGCACATATCTTTTGAAGCCGTTACGTTATCTGACATTGTGGCAGTGGAAGCACGTGGGCTACTGTAGGTTTAACATAGAAATTAAATAGAAATGGGTTACTGTTAATAGAGATGTCCCGATACTGTATCGGTATCGGGGAAAGTATCGGATCGGCCCTTATTTTTCATATCGGGTCATATCGGTACAGGGGTAAGGGGTTGACACTATGGCAGGTAAATAAAATGTTGGGACATGTGGAGTGCACATTTGAGTGAGGAGTCTGCTATAAACACAACACAAGATATATAGCTAGATAGCTATAAACACAACATGAGATCACGACACTGGTATCGGTATTTGGTATCGGTATCGGCTAACACAGAAATTCGAGATCGGATCGGAAGCGAAAAACTCATTGAGTTCATGAGTTGCAATGAGTTGCATTGGTGTGGTTGACCTTAAAAACGTTGTTGTCCCGACCCAATTAACCCTTTGGTGTCGTTTGGGCTTAGCGACCAAGGTGGTGTAAATTAGTTGAGACCAGTCCAGGGGCATCCTTCAATCAGGCTTTATTTATTTACAACTTTGTTGTCTGTCTGTCTGTCTGTCTGTCTGTCTGTCTGCCTCTGTCTGCCTGCCTGCCTGTCTCTGTCTGCCTGCCTGCCTGTCTCTGTCTGCCTGCCTGCCTGTCTCTGTCTGCCTGCCTGCCTCTGTCTGTCTGTCTGCCTGCCTGTCTGCCTGCCTGTCTCTGTCTGCCTGCCTGTCTCCGTCTGCCTGCCTGTCTCTGTCTGCCTGTCTCTGTCTGCCTGCCTGTCTCTGTCTGCCTGCCTGTCTCTGTCTGCCTGTCTCTGTCTGCCTGCCTGTCTCTGTCTGCCTGCCTGTCTCTGCCTGCCTGTCTCTGTCTGCCTGTCTCTGTCTGTCTGTCTGCCTGCCTGCCTGTCTCTGTCTGTCTGCCTGTCTGTCTGTCTGTCTGTCTGTCTGTCTGTCTGTCTGTCTGTCTGTCTGTCTGTCTGCCTGTCTGTCTGCCTGTCTGTCTGCCTGCCTGCCTGCCTGTCTGTCTGTTCCATTAAATAAACTTGGGAAAATAAATAGTTAAAACTATATATTTTTTTCAATCACTTTGACAGTATTCAGTGCAACCTGTCATCTTCCTGGTTAGACACAACTGACTGCCTTTTATAGAGTGAGTAACCTACCTTATATTACCTGGTTAGCCCATACTGCTCCCCAGGTAACTCCAAAATATCCCCCACTCCTATAATCACACAATACCATTACCTAAACCTACCATATGGATGCACCCTCAACACATACTTACAGTTAGCATTATGCCATTTAGCTTACACAAACATGATAAAATTCATTATAGTCCACTCCAACCGGAACTAATAAAAGGGGTGCGTATACCCGAAGGGAACTTTTGCCCGAACACTAAACACCACACCACACTGTGGAAGGAGGATGAGAACCTTTTAAGGCTTTTATTACTCTATGATGAGAACAGACAGAGGTACGCTTAGACATCAGAGATTTACATTCCTTCTTCACAAGTCTTACCATTATGCTGTATTGTTTAATCGTAAACTAATGTGCCTTATTTGTTCATTTTATAGGTGTATGATGAGATCGGCACGTCCGCACCTTCAAAGAAATAAAGACAACTCGGCGTCGATCCCCCCCCTGCATAACTCTGAGCTGCCTGCACCCCCCTTAGTTTAAATAAATACATTTGTTACATTCTGTCTTTATTTACTCTAAATTGCTGAAATGTAGAGTTGTAGTAGCAGACTCTAAAATTGCATGTTTGAATTAATTGCTAAATGTAATGCATGGTTTCAAGCGCCAGAGGGTAGCATTGGCTACCTATACCAAACGTCATGAGTGGCATTTAGGTGCTATATTGCATTATATCGGCAATTCGGCATTTTACTGTATTATAATATTGGTACTTGGTCCCTTTCATATATTCGCTGAAAATGGCAGATCAGGTGTAGGCTCAGAAATGTTTGTTTCTCCTGTTTAGACAAAGCAAGCACATATTTTGTTAAACACTAATGATTCAGTGATTATATTTGGATTATTTATGCTGTGAATTGTATTTCTGTGGTTTAGGTTCAAATAAAGTCCAAAACCCCAACCCTGTTGCTGTGGCCTGGTCACATGACAACTCCAGAAAGCAGGATGTAATTAGTTTGATTGAGAACATGCAGGCTCAGAAATGTTTGTTTCAGGACAGAAATGTTTGTTTAAATTGTTTCTCCTGTTTAGACATTATCAGTAAGTAGGCCTACATATGTTGTTGAAAACCTTAGTAATGATTCAGTGATTATATTTGGGTTATTTATGCTGTAAATTTAATTGTATTTCTGCTGTAAATGGGTAAACTGGCGTTAGTTATCAGTATCGATATGTATGATAGATTTAGTAACCTGCTGGAAGGGAAACATAACTTAAAATTAAAAGTATGTTATAAATACAGTACACTTGTTTGCCTTTTCTTCTAAAATAAAACAGTCATAATTATTATCATTAGCCTACTAATAATTTCATGATGTAGGCTACTGTATGCTTATCTTTCTAATTCAATTGAACCTTTTCAATGAAATCCTGCCAACATCACATGCAAAAAGGTGTCACTTTTTTTTAAATTCCTATACATTGACATCGGAATAGTATATGAAAAAATTACTATGTCATAATAATGAAGTTGTAAAAAACTATAGTTAAAACATTTAGTACGGTGCTCTATTTAAAAAAAAAAAAGTCATACAATGACACAATGTGTTATTCTTGTTAGCCTAAATTGTTCACAGCACATGTTTTTATTGGTGTTTGTTGAAATAAATACATTATATGTAAGTGGTTGGATTCAATTTTAATCCCGTGTCACTCAGTAGCCTACAAAACAGAATGCAGTTCACAAGTATGGGTCTCAGCCTATAATTGATTATTAATTTGATATTTGTCATACTATGACAAATATAAATCCCTTGTTTAAATGTAAAGTCTGAAATGAGTATACAGCAAAAGTAATGTTTCAAACAAGTTCATTTATATTTCTGGTTGATTAAAAATGCTATAGTTTTTATTAAACAAGAACATTTATATTTCTGGTTGATTAAAAATCCTATAGTTTTTGTCATCTAAAACTAAGAAAAGAGAGATGACAATAACTGGTATGCAATGAATGACATTACTATGGCAAACTAAACATCTTGTATGCTCAATGAAAGAGTAAATGTGGGTAAATGTTCCCACAGATGGTTTTAAACAATAGTCTAAATCTCAGTTTAGTCGTCATGAACCCTGATCACCAGGGGGTATAGATTCAGTCATTCTGGCAGGGGTAGAGGTGTCTGATGTGGATTTTCATCCCTTGACCTGTCACCTCTCCCTTCAACCTTAAATACAACGTCCAAATTCTTATTAGTGTGAAAAGCTGAGTGGCGCAAGAGAAAAGCAGAGGTTTCACAAACTGAAGGTGGTGGGTTTGAATCTTGCTCAGGGTAAACCTTCAATTTCTGGCTTTTTAAGGCAAAGAGTGCCGAGGAAGCCCGCCTCCCTCCTCACGCTCTCTTTTAGCTCCGGTAGAAGAGGGAGGAGCACCTCCAGGGGGAGGATCTTTTTAGGAGCCCACCCCTAGAGGGATGATCCTTTTTTGGGAGCCCGCCTCCTTGGGGAGGAGCTTAATTAATTTACATATTATGCAAAGCAGTATTTTTTATTTAATGCTATTTATTTTTGTTTTTTTTTTAGCTCCCTACCTGAAGATTATTTTGAGTTTTTTTTTTTTAGGTTTGAGTGTTTTTAGTTGGCCTTTTTTTTTTTTGGTTTGAGGGCTTTTGTTTTTAGTTGGCATTTTAGTTTTGAACCTATGACGTTAGGTTTATGAAGCCTAGTTTTTATCTATTGAGCCACACTGGCATGTAAGCTATAATCGGGAATGTAATACTTAACCCACATTCGAGAATTTAGATGGACAGTGAAAATGTGAGGTTTGAACACTGCACCTCCGGTTTCTAAGTTCCAGGTTTATCTTTTGAGCCACACTGACATGTCAAATCTATCGGCGAACGTCTTACTTAACCATCCTTTCAGAAATTAGATGGAAAGTGAATATGTGAGGTTTGAACACTGCACCTTTGGTTTCTAAGTTCCAGGTTTATCCTTTGAGCCACACTGACATGTCAAATGTATCGGCGAACGTCTTACTTAACCTTCCTTTCAGAAATTAGATGGACAGTGAAAATGTGAGGTTTGAACACTGCACCTCCGGTTTCTAAGTTCCAGGTTTATCTTTTGAGCCACATTGACATGTCTGATGGATCGGCGAATGTCTTACTTAACCCACCTTTCAGAAATTAGATGGACAGTGAAAATGTTAGGTTTGAACGGTCAGGGGACCTTAGTATAATTGCCTTATTTGAATCTGAATCCAACATATAAAAAACATATTTGTGATTTTTGTTCGTTTAATTTGCTAGTTTTTCCTTTTTTTGTTCAGAATTGAAAAATGGGAAAATGCTAAACGAAAAATCACAAAAACTGGTCAAGGGACCTTAGTATAAGTATGTTTGTTCAATTTAATCCAGCAAAAAGAAAATTGCTATTTTTTTCCTTTTTTTTCAGAATTGAAAAATGGGAAAACACTAAACGAAAAATCACAAAAATGGTGGTGCCTTAGTATAATTCTGTTTGAGTCCAGCAAACAGAAATTTGCAATTTTCTTCCAATTTAACCAGTGGCGCAGTGTGTTAGAACGCTGCCACATGATCGGGAGATGGTGAGTTCAAATACAGCTCAAGTGTTTACTTTCAAGACCGATTTCAGAAGAAGAAAAGCAAAACAAAAGCAGTGTGAATTGTCTGGAACCAGTGGAGCAGTGTGTTAGAACGCTGCCACATGATCGGGAGATGGTGAGTTCAAACCCCACTCAAGTCTTTATTTTCAAGACCGATTTCAGAAGAAGAAAAGCAACACAAAAGCAGTGTGAATTATCTTGAACCAGTGGAGCAGTGTGTTAGAACGCCCCACATGATCTGGAGATGGTGAGTTCAAATCCCACCCAAGTCTTTACTTTCAAGACCGATTTCAGAAGAAGAAAACCAACAAAAAAGCAGTTGAATTGTCTGGAACCAGTGGCGCAGTGTGTTAGGACACTCCCACATGATCGGGAGATGATGAGTTCAAACCCCACTCAAGTCTTTACTTTCAAGACCGATTTCAGAAGAAGAAAACCAACGACCTATCAACCAACACATTCAAAGGCATATCAATCCCATTAATCCGTTTTCTTATCAAGTTGAAGGCATCCCGGATTTTGTTGAGGGTGGGTTGGGTGTTTCATGGTTTCTCATCAACTCCATGTTAAATCACCCAATTACCCCCCAACGGACACTAGCCCTAACCCTAACCCTAACCCTAACCCTAGTTGTCTGGTACCAATTGGTTACCATATAGTACCAGAACAAAACAAACAAGAAAGCAGTGTGAATTGTCTGGAACCAGTGGCGCAGTGTGTTAGAACGCTGCCACATGATCGGGAGATGGTGAGTTCAAACACCACTCAAGTCTTTACTTTCAAGACCGATTTCAGAAGAAGAAAACCAACAAAAAAGCAATGGGAATTGTCTGGAACCAGTGGCGCAGTGTGTTAGAACGCTCCCACATGATCGGGAGATGATGAGTTCAAACCCCACTCAAGTCTTTACTTTCAAGACCGATGTCAGAAGAAGAAAACCAACAAAAAAGCAGTTGAATTGTCTGGAACCAGTGGCGCAGTGTGTTATGACACTGCCACATGATCGGGAGATGGTGAGTTCAAACCCCACTCAAGTCTTTACTTTCAAGACCGATTTCAGATGAAGAAAACCAACAAAAAAGCAGTGTGAATTGTCTGGAACCAGTGGCGCAGTGTGATAGAACCCTCCCACATGATCGGGAGATGGGGAGTTCAAACCCCACTCAAGTCTTTACTTTCAAGACCGATTTCAGAAGAAGAAAAGCAACACAAAAGCAGTGTGAATTATCTTGAACCAGTGGAGCAGTGTGTTAGAACGCTCCCACATGATCGGGAGATGGTGAGTTCAAATCCCACTCAAGTCTTTACTTTCAAGACCGATTTCAGAAGAAGAAAACCAACGACCTATCAACCAACACATTCAAAGGCATATCAATCCCATTAATCCGTTTTCTTATCAAGTTGAAGGCATCCCTGATTTTGTTGAGGGTGGGTTGGGTGTTTCACGGTTTCTCATCAACTCCATGTTAAATCACCCAATTACCCCCCAACGGACACTAGCCCTAACCCTAACCCTAACCCTAACACTAGTTGTCTGGTACCAGATTGGTTACCATATAGTACCAGAACAAAACAAACAAGAAAGCAGTGTGAATTGTCTGGAACCAGTGGCGCAACGCTGCCACATGATCGGGAGATGGTGAGTTCAAACACCACTCAAGTCTTTACTTTCAAGACCGATTTCAGAAGAAGAAAACCAACAAAAAAGCAGTGTGAATTGTCTGGAACCAGTGGCGCAGTGTGTTAGAACGCTCCCACATGATCGGGAGATGATGAGTTCAAACCCCACTCAAGTCTTTACTTTCAAGACCGATGTCAGAAGAAGAAAACCAACAAAAAAGCACTTGAATTGTCTGGAACCAGTGGCGCAGTGTGTTATGACACTGCCACATGATCGGGAGATTGTGAGTTCAAACCCCACTCAAGTCTTTACTTTCAAGACTGATTTCAGATAAAGAAAACCAACAAAAAAGCAGTGGGAATTGTCTGGAACCAGTGGCGCAGTGTGATAGAACCCTCCCACATGATCGGGAGATGGGGAGTTCAAACCCCACTCAAGTCTTTACTTTCAAGACCGATTTCAGAAGAAGAAAACCAACAAAAAAGCACTTGAATTGTCTGGAACCAGTGGCGCAGTGTGTTAGGAAGCTGCCAAATGATCGGGAGATGGTGAGTTCAAACCCCACTCAAGTCTTTACTTTCAAGACCGATTTCAGAAGAAGAAAACCAACGACCTATCAACCAACACATTCAAAGGCATATCAATCCCATTTTTCCGTTTTCTTATCAAGTTGAAGGCATCCCGGATTTTGTTGAGGGTGGGTTGGGTGTTTCATGGTTTCTCATCAACTCCATGTTAAATCACCCAATTACCCCCCAACGGAAACTAGCCCTAACCCTAACCCTAACCCTAACCCTAACCCTAACCCTAACCCTAGTTGTCTGGTACCAGATTGGTTACCATATAGTACCAGAACAAAACAAACAAGAAAGCAGTGTGAATTGTCTGGAACCAGTGGCGCAGTGTGTTAGAACGCTGCCACATGATCGGGAGATGGTGAGTTCAAACACCACTCAAGTCTTTACTTTCAAGACCGATTTCAGAAGAAGAAAACCAACAAAAAAGCAGTGTGAATTGTCTGGAACCAGTGGCGCAGTGTGTTAGAACGCTCCCACATGATCGGGAGATGATGAGTTCAAACCCCACTCAAGTCTTTACTTTCAAGACCGATGTCAGAAGAAGAAAACCAACAAAAAAGCAGTTGAATTGTCTGGAACCAGTGGCGCAGTGTGATAGAACCCTCCCACATGATCGGGAGATGGTGAGTTCAAACCCCACTCAAGTCTTTACTTTCAAGACCGATTTCAGATGAAGAAAACCAACAAAAAAGCAGTGTGAATTGTCTGGAACCAGTGGCGCAGTCTGTTAGAACGCTCCCACATGATCGGGAGATGATGAGTTCAAACCCCACTCAAGTCTTTACTTTCAAGACCGATGTCAGAAGAAGAAAACCAACAAAAAAGCACTTGAATTGTCTGGAACCAGTGGCGCAGTGTGTTATGACACTGCCACATGATCGGGAGATGGTGAGTTCAAACCCCACTCAAGTCTTAATTTCAAGACCGATTTCAGATGAAGAAAACCAACAAAAAAGCAGTGTGAATTGTCTGGAACCAGTGGCGCAGTGTGATAGAACCCTCCCACATGATCGGGAGATGTTGAGTTCAAACCCCACTCAAGTCTTTACTTTCAAGACCGATTTCAGAAGAAGAAAAGCAACACAAAAGCAGTGTGAATTATCTTGAACCAGTGGAGCAGTGTATTAGAACGCTCCCACATGATCGGGAGATGGTGAGTTCAAATCCCACTCAAGTCTTTACTTTCAAGACCGATTTCAGAAGAAGAAAACCAACAAAAAAGCAGTTGAATTGTCTGGAACCAGTGGCACAGTCTGTTAGGACACTGCCACATGATTGGGAGATGGTGAGTTCAAACCCCACTCAAGTCTTTACTTTCAAGACCGATTTCAGAAGAAGAAAACCAACGACCTATCAACCAACACATTCAAAGGCATATCAATCCCATTAATCCGTTTTCTTATCAAGTTGAAGGCATCCCGGATTTTGTTGAGGGTGGGTTGGGTGTTTCATGGTTTCTCATCAACTCCATGTTAAATCACCCAATTACCCCCCAACGGACACTAGCCCTAACCCTAACCCTAACCCTAGTTGTCTGGTACCAGATTGGTTACCATATAGTACCAGAACAAAACAAACAAGAAAGCAGTGTGAATTGTCTGGAACCAGTGGCGCAGTGTGTTAGAACGCTGCCACATGATCGGGAGATGGTGAGTTCAAACACCACTCAAGTCTTTACTTTCAAGACCGATTTCAGAAGAAGAAAACCAACAAAAAAGCAGTGTGAATTGTCTGGAACCAGTGGCGCAGTGTGTTAGAACGCTCCCACATGATCGGGAGATGATGAGTTCAAACCCCACTCAAGTCTTTACTTTCAAGACCGATGTCAGAAGAAGAAAACCAACAAAAAAGCAGTTGAATTGTCTGGAACCAGTGGCGCAGTGTGTTATGACACTGCCACATGATCGGGAGATGGTGAGTTCAAACCCCACTCAAGTCTTTACTTTCAAGACCGATTTCAGATGAAGAAAACCAACAAAAAAGCAGTGTGAATTGTCTGGAACCAGTGGCGCAGTGTGATAGAACCCTCCCACATGATTGGGAGATGGGGAGTTCAAACCCCACTCAAGTCTTTACTTTCAAGACCGATTTCAGAAGAAGAAAAGCAACACAAAAGCAGTGTGAATTATCTTGAACCAGTGGAGCAGTGTGTTAGAACGCTCCCACATGATCGGGAGATGGTGAGTTCAAATCCCACTCAAGTCTTTACTTTCAAGACCGATTTCAGAAGAAGAAAACCAACAAAAAAGCAGTTGAATTGTCTGGAACCAGTGGCGCAGTGTGTTAGGACACTCCCACATGATCGGGAGATGGTGAGTTCAAACCCCACTCAAGTCTTTACTTTCAAGACCGATTTCAGAAGAAGAAAACCAACGACCTATCAACCAACACATTCAAAGGCATATCAATCCCATTAATCCGTTTTCTTATCAAGTTGAAGGCATCCCTGATTTTGTTGAGGGTGGGTTGGGTGTTTCACGGTTTCTCATCAACTCCATGTTAAATCACCCAATTACCCCCCAACGGACACTAGCCCTAACCCTAACCCTAATCCTAGTTGTCTGGTACCAGATTGGTTACCATATAGTACCAGAACAAAACAAACAAGAAAGCAGTGTGAATTGTCTGGAACCAGTGGCGCAACGCTGCCACATGATCGGGAGATGGTGAGTTCAAACACCACTCGTCTTTACTTTCAAGACCGATTTCAGAAGAAGAAAACCAACAAAAAAGCAGTGTGAATTGTCTGGAACCAGTGGCGCAGTGTGTTAGAACGCTCCCACATGATCGGGAGATGATGAGTTCAAACCCCACTCAAGTCTTTACTTTCAAGACCGATGTCAGAAGAAGAAAACCAACAAAAAAGCAGTTGAATTGTCTGGAACCAGTGGCGCAGTGTGTTATGACACTGCCACATGATCGGGAGATGGTGAGTTCAAACCCCACACAAGTCTTTACTTTCAAGACTGATTTCAGATAAAGAAAACCAACAAAAAAGCAGTGGGAATTGTCTGGAACCAGTGGCGCAGTGTGATAGAACTCTCCCACATGATCGGGAGATGGGGAGTTCAAACCCCACTCAAGTCTTTACTTTCAAGACCGATTTCAGAAGAAGAAAACCAACAAAAAAGCAGTGGGAATTGTCTGGAACCAGTGGCGCAGTGTGATAGAACCCTCCCACATGATCGGGAGATGGGGAGTTCAAACCCCACTCAAGTCTTTACTTTCAAGACCGATTTCAGAAGAAGAAAACCAACAAAAAAGCAGTTGAATTGTCTGGAACCAGTGGCGCAGTGTGTTAGGAAGCTGCCAAATGATCGGGAGATGGTGAGCTCAAACCCCACTCAAGTCTTTACTTTCAAGACCGATTTCAGAAGAAGAAAACCAACAAAAAAGCAGTGTAAATTGTCTGGACCCAGTGGCTCAGTGTGTTAGGACGCTGCCACATGATCAGGAGATGGTGGGTTCAAACCCCACTCAAGTTCAAACAAAAAAATAAAGGTCCAGGGTGCAATCCCACCCCAGTCTTTACTGTGACACTTTGCTTTCCACACTTACATCAAGTAGCACAGAAAAGCTGTGTTGTAGTAACCATCAGTTAGCTCAGTGTGATGAGAGGCTGTCCTTGGGAGCCACAGGTCCAGGGTTCAAATCCCACATTAGGCATAACTGTGACACTTTGCTTTGCACACTGATTTCCTGAAGGACAACTTTAAAGCAGCCCAGAAATTCACCATGATTGTGTGCCGGTAAGTGGCCCAGCGGATAAGTCAGATGATATCCGTAGTATACCTAGTAGAAGTGTGCCGGTTCAAACCCGACATACTCCTAGTAGGCGGTGTTGGTCCAAATCACTGACACCTAGAGTAGGAGTGGCCCTGTGGATAAATCAGATGATATGATAGAATACCTAGTAGAAGTATGCCGGCCGACATACTCCTACTAGGATGGTGCTAGTTCAAATCACCAGATAATATCCATAGAATACCTAGTAGAAGTCTGCCGGTTCAAACCCGACATAGGATGGTGCTGGTTAAAATCACCATCACCTAGAGTAGGTAGGACCGTGTGCCGTTAATTGGCCCGGTGGTTAAATCAGATAATATCCGTAGAATACCTAGTGGGATGGTGCTGGTTCAAATCACCATCACCTAGAGTAGGTAGGACCGTGTGCCGTTAATTGGCCCGGTGGTTAAATCAGATAATATCCGTAGAATACCTAGTGGGATGGTGCTGGTTCAAATCACCATCACCTAGTGTAGGTAGGACCGTGTGCCGTTAATTGGCCCGGTGGATAAATCAGATAATATCCATAGAATACCTAGTGGGATGGGCGAGGGGGGGGGCCAGGCAGGGGAAGAGTAGGCGAGGGGGTGGCAGGCGGAGAGTAGGTGAGGGGGGTCAGGCAGGGGGAGAGTAGGAGAGGAGGGAGGCCAGGCAGGGGGAGAGTAGGAGAGGCGAGAGGCCAGGCAGGGGGAGAGTAGGCGAGGGGAGAGGCCAGGCAGGGGTAGAGTAGGTGAGGGGCCAGGCAGGGGGAGAGGCCAGGCAGGGGGAGAGTAGGCGAGGGGGGAGGCCAGGCAGGGGGAGAGTAGGCGAGGGGGTGGCAGGCAGGGGGAGAGTAGGCGAGGGGGGGCCAGGCAGGGGGAGGGGGAGAGTAGGAGAGGGGAGAGGCCAGGCAGGGGGAGAGTAGGTGAGGGGGGAGGCCAGGCAGGGGTAGAGTAGGCGAGGGGCCAGGCAGTGGGGGCAGGGGAGAGTAGGAGAGGGGGGAGGGGGGAGAGTAGGCGAGGGGGAGGCCAGGCAGGGGGAGAGTAGGAGAGGCGAGAGGCTAGGCAGGGGGCCTCTTCCTATTTTTAAAAAATAATAATTTTAGAAACAATAAAAAAAATATTTATAATATTATTTTTTTTAAATATATTTTTAACTTATTTAATAATTATTTAAAAAAAAGTCAGGAAGACCCCTGTCTGGCCTCCCTCCTCTCCTACTCTCCCCCTGCCTGTCCTGCCTCCTCGCCTAATCTCCCCCTGCCTGGCCTCCCCCCTCTCCTACTCTCCCCCTGCCTGCCCCCCCTCACCTACTCTCCCCCTGCCTGCCTCCCTCCTCTCCTACTCTCCCCCTGCCTGGCCTCCCCCTCGCCTACTCTCCCCCTGCCTGGCCTCCCCCTGCCTGGCCTCCCCCCTCTCCTACTCTCCCCTTGCCTGGCCTCCCTCCTCTCCTACTCTCCCCCTGCCTGGCCCCCCTCACCAACTCTCCCCCTGCCTGCCACCCCCTCACTTACTCTTCCCCTGCCTGCCCCCCCCCCCTCGCCTACTCTCCACCTCGCCTGCCCCCCCCTCGCCTAATCTCCCCCTACCTTACCCCCCTCACCTACTCCTCCCCCTAACTGACCAACCCTCGCCTACTCTCCCCCTATCTACACCTCAACCTACTCTGCCCCTACATACTCTTACCTGACCACCTACCTACTCTAGGTGATGGTGATTTGAACCAGCACCATCCTACTAGGTATTCTACAGCTATTATCTGATTTATCCACCGGGCCAATTAACGGCACACGGTCCTACCTACTCTAGGTGATGGTGATTTGAACCAGCACCATCCCACAAGGTATTCTACGGATATTATCTGATTTATCCACCGGGCCAATTAACGGCACACGGTCCTACCTACTAGGTGATGGTGATTTGAACCAGCACCATCCTATGTCCGGTTTGAACCGGCAGACTTCTACTAGGTATTCTATGGATATTATCTGATTTATCCACCAGGCCACTTAACTGCACACACTCCTACTTACTGTAGGTGTTGGTGATTAGAACTAGCACCATCCTACTAGGAGTATGTCGGCCGGCATACTTCTACTAGGTATTCTACGGATATCATCTGATTTATCCACTTGGTCACTCCTACTATAGGTGTCAGTGATTTGAACCATCACTGCCTACTAGGAGTATGTCGGGTTTGAACCGGCACACTTCTACTAGGTATACTACGGATATCATCTGACTTATCCGCTGGGCCACTTACCGGCACACAATCATGGTGAATTTCTGGGCTGCTTTAAAGTTGTCCTTCTGGAAATCAGTGTGCAAAGCAAAGTGTCACAATTATGACTAATGTGGGATTTGAACCCTGGACCTGTGGCTCCCAAGGACAGCCTCTCATCACACTGAGCTAACTGATGGTTACTACAACACAGCTTTTCTGTGCTACTTGATGTGAGTGTGGAAAGCAAAGTGTCACAGTAAATACTGGGGTGGGTTTGCACCCTGGAACTTTATTTTTTTGTTTGAACTTGAGTGGGGTTTGAACCCACCATCTCCTGATCATGTGGCAGCATCCTAACACACTGAGCCACTGGTTCCAGACAATTCACACTGCTTTTTTGTTGGTTTTCTTCTTCTGAAATCGGTCTTGAAAGTAAAGACTTGAGTGGGAATTGAACTCACCATCTCCCGATCTTGTGGCAGCGTCCTAACACACTGTGCCACTGGGTCCAGACAATTCACACTGCTTTTTTGTTGGTTTTCTTCTTCTGAAATCGGTCTTGAAAGTAAAGACTTGAGTGGGGTTTGAACTCACCATCTCGCGATCATGTGGCAGCGTCCTAACACACTGCACCACTGGTTCCAGACAACTCGATTGCTTTTTTGTTGGTTTTCTTCTTCTGAAATCGGTCTTGAAAGTAAAGACTTGAGTGGGGTTTGAACTCACCATCTCTCGATCATGTGGGAGCGTTCTATCACACTGCGCCACTGGTTCCAGACAATTCACACTGCTTTTTTGTTGGTTTTCTTCTTCTGAAATCGGTCTTGAAAGTAAAGACTTGAGTGGGGTTTGAACTCACCATCTCCAGGTCATGTGGGAGCGTTCTAACACACTGCGCCACTGGTTCCAGACAATTCACACTGCTTTTTTGTTGGTTTTCTTCTTCTGAAATCGGCCTCTAAAGTAAAGACTTGAGTGGGGTTTGAACTCACCATCTCCCTATCATGTGGTAGCATTCTAACCCACTGCGCCACTGGTTCCAGACAATTCACACTGCTTTCTTGTTTGTTTTGTTCTGGTACCATATGGTAACCAATCTGGTAACACAACTAGGGTTAGGGTTAGGGTTAGGGTTAGGGTTAGGGCTAGTGTCCGTTGGGGGGTAATTGTGTGATTTAACATGGAGTTGATGAGAAACCGTGAAACACCCAACCCACCCTCAACAAAATCCGGGATGCCTTCAACTTGATAAGAAAATGGATTAATGGGATTGATATGCCTTTGAATGTGTTGGTTGATAGGTCGTTGGTTTTCTTCTTCTGAAATCGGTCTTGAAAGTAAAGACTTGAGTGGGGTTTGAACTCACAATCTCCCGATCATGTGGCAGCGTCCTAACACACTGCACCACTGGTTCCAGACAACTCAACTGCTTTTTTGTTGGTTTTCTTCTTCTGAAATCGGTCTTGAAAGTAAAAACTTGAGTGGGGTTTGAACTCACCATCTCCCGATCACGTGGCAGTGTCCTAACACACTGCGCCACTGGTTCCAGACAATTCAACTGCTTTTTTGTTGGTTTTCTTCTTCTGAAATCGGTCTTGAAAGTAAGGACTTGAGTGGGATTTGAACTCACCATCTCCCGATCATGTGGGAGCGTTCTAACACACTGCCCCACTAGTTCCAGACAATTAACACTGCTTTATTGTTGGTTTTCTTCTTCTGAAATCGGTCTTGAAAGTAAAGACTTGCGTGGGGTTTGAACTCACCATCTCCCTATCATGTGGCAGCGTCCTAACACACTGCACCACTGGTTCCAGACAAATCAACTGCTTTTTTGTTGGTTTTCTTCATCTGAAATCGGTCTTGAAAGTAAAAACTTGAGTTGGGTTTGAACTCACCATCTCCTGATCATGTGGCAGCATCCTAACACACTGCACCACTGGTTCCAGACAACTCGATTGCTTTTTTGTTGGTTTTCTTCTTCTGAAATCGGTCTTGAAAGTAAAGACTTGAGTGGGGTTTGAACTCACCATCTCTCGGTCATGTGGGAGCGTTCTATCACACTGCGCCACTGGTTCCAGACAATTCACACTGCTTTTTTGTTGGTTTTCTTCTTCTGAAATGGGTCTTGAAAGTAAAGACTTGAGTGGGGTTTGAACTCACCATCTACAGGTCATGTGGGAGCGTTCTAACACACTGCGCCACTGGTTCCAGACAATTCACACAGCTTTTTTGTTGGTTTTCTTCTTCTGAAATCGGCCTCTAAAGTAAAGACTTGAGTGGGGTTTGAACTCACCATCTCCCTAGCATGTGGTAGCATTCTAACCCACTGCGCCACTGGTTCCAGACAATTCACACTGCTTTCTTGTTTGTTTTGTTCTGGTACCATATGGTAACCAATCTGGTAACACAACTAGGGTTAGGGTTAGGGTTAGGGTTAGGGTTAGGGCTAGTGTCCGTTGGGGGGTAATTGTGTGATTTAACATGGAGTTGATGAGAAACCGTGAAACACCCAACCCACCCTCAACAAAATCCGGGATGCCTTCAACTTGATAAGAAAATGGATTAATGGGATTGATATGCCTTTGAATGTGTTGGTTGATAGGTCGTTGGTTTTCTTCTTCTGAAATCGGTCTTGAAAGTAAAGACTTGAGTGGGGTTTGAACTCACCATCTCCCGATCATGTGGCAGCGTCCTAACACACTGCGCCACTGGTTCCAGACAACTCAACTGCTTTTTTGTTGGTTTTCTTCTTCTGAAATCGGTCTTGAAAGTAAAAACTTGAGTGGGGTTTGAACTCACCATCTCCCGATCACGTGGCAGTGTCCTAACACACTGCTCCACTGGTTCCAGACAATTCAACTGCTTTTTTGTTGGTTTTCTTCTTCTGAAATCGGTCTTGAAAGTAAAGACTTGCGTGGGGTTTGAACTCACCATCTCCCTATCATGTGGCAGCGTCCTAACACACTGCACCACTGGTTCCAGACAAAACAACTGCTTTTTTGTTGGTTTTCTTCATCTGAAATCGGTCTTGAAAGTAAAAACTTGAGTGGGGTTTGAACTCACCATCTCCTGATCATGTGGCAGCATCCTAACACACTGCGCCACTGGTTCCAGACAATTCACACTGCTTTTTTGTTGGTTTTCTTCTTCTGAAATCGGTCTTGAAAGTAAAGACGAGTGGGGTTTGAACAAACCATCTCCCGATAATGTGGGAGCGTTCTAACACATTGCGCCACTGGTTCCAGACAATTCACACTGCTTTCTTGTTTGTTTTGTTCTGGTACCATATGGTAACCAATCTGGTAACAGACAACTAGGGTTAGGGCTAGTGTCCGTTGGTGGGTAATTGGGTGATTTAACATGGAGTTGATGAGAAACCGTGAAACACCCAACCCACCCTGAACAAAATCCGGGATGCCTTCAACTTGATAAGAAAGGATTAATGGGATTGATATGCCTTTGAATGTGTTGGTTTATAGGTCGTTGGTTTTCTTCTTCTGAAATCGGTCTTGAAAGTAATGACTTGAGTGGGGTTTGAACTCACCATCTCCCTATCATGTGGTAGCATTATAACCCACTGCGCCACTGGTTCCAGACAATTCACACTGCTTTCTTGTTTGTTTTGTTCTGGTACCATATGGTAACCAATCTGGTAACACAACTAGGGTTAGGGTTAGGGTTAGGGTTAGGGCTAGTGTCCGTTGGGGGGTAATTGTGTGATTTAACATGGAGTTGATGAGAAACCGTGAAACACCCAACCCACCCTCAACAAAATCCGGGATGCCTTCAACTTGATAAGAAAATGGATTAATGGGATTGATATGCCTTTGAATGTGTTGGTTGATAGGTTGTTGGTTTTCTTCTTCTGAAATCGGTCTTGAAAGTAAAGACTTGAGTGGGGTTTGAACTCACCATCTCCAGATCATGTGGCAGCGTCCTAACACACTGCGCCACTGGTTCCAGACAACTCAACTGCTTTTTTGTTGGTTTTCTTCTTCTGAAATCGGTCTTGAAAGTAAAAACTTGAGTGGGGTTTGAACTCACCATCTCCCGATCACGTGGCAGTGTCCTAACACACCACTGGTTCCAGACAATTCAACTGCTTTTTTGTTGGTTTTCTTCTTCTGAAATCGGTCTTGAAAGTAAAGACTTGCGTGGGGTTTGAACTCACCATCTCCCTATCATGTGGCAGCGTCCTAACACACTGCACCACTGGTTCCAGACAAATCAACTGCTTTTTTGTTGGTTTTCTTCATCTGAAATCGGTCTTGAAAGTAAAAACTTGAGTGGGGTTTGAACTCACCATCTCCTGATCATGTGGCAGCATCCTAACACACTGCGCCACTGGTTCCAGACAATTCACACTGCTTTTTTGTTGGTTTTCTTCTTCTGAAATCGGTCTTGAAAGTAAAGACGAGTGGGGTTTGAACAAACCATCTCCCGATAATGTGGGAGCGTTCTAACACATTGCGCCACTGGTTCCAGACAATTCACACTGCTTTCTTGTTTGTTTTGTTCTGGTACCATATGGTAACCAATCTGGTAACAGACAACTAGGGTTAGGGCTAGTGTCCGTTGGTGGGTAATTGGGTGATTTAACATGGAGTTGATGAGAAACCGTGAAACACCCAACCCACCCTGAACAAAATCCGGGATGCCTTCAACTTGATAAGTAAGGATTAATGGGATTGATATGCCTTTGAATGTGTTGGTTGATAGGTCGTTGGTTTTCTTCTTCTGAAATCGGTCTTGAAAGTAATGACTTGAGTGGGGTTTGAACTCACCATCTCCCGATCATGTGGCAGCGTCCTAACACACTGCGCCACTGGTTCCAGACAACTGAACTGCTTTTTTGTTGGTTTTCTTCTTCTGAAATCGGTCTTGAAAGTAAAAACTTGAGTGGGGTTTGAACTCACCATCTCCCAATCATGTGGCAGTGTCCTAAGACACTGCACCACTGGTTCCAGACAATTCAACTGCTTTTTTGTTGGTTTTGTTCTAGGGTTAGGGTTAGGGTTAGGGTTAGGTGATGGACAAGATGGAAGTGATGATGAATGATAATTTTAACTGACAAGAAAGGAAACGGGTAACAAACAGTATTGCAAAAAAAACAAAAAAACTCAACTTTGAGGCAGCTTTTAAAAGCTGGGTTTTGGCTTTGAGTTTTCACATTTTTCAAATCTGAAAAAAAAGGGAAAAAAATAGCAAATTTCTGTTTGCTGGACTCAAACAGAATTATACTAAGGCACCACCATTTTTGTGATTTTTCGGTTAGTGTTTTCCCATTTTTCAATTCTGAACAAAAAAAGGAAAAAAATAGCAATTTTCTTTTTGCTGGATTAAATTGAACAAACATACTTATACTAAGGTCCCTTGACCAGTTTTTGTGATTTTTCGTTTAGCGTTTTCCCATTTTTCAATTCTGAACAAAAACAGGAAAAACTAGCAAATTTCTGTTTGCTGGAATCAAATTAAACGAACAAAAATCACAAATATGTTTTTTATATGTTGGATTCAGATTCAAATAAGGCAATTATACTAAGGTCCCCTGACCTTGAACACTGCACCTCTGGTTTCTAAGTTCCAGGTTTATCCTTTGAGCCACATTAACATGTCAAATGTATCGGCGAATGTCTTACTTAACCCACCTTTCAGAAATTAGATGGACAGTGAAAATGTTAGGTTTGAACACTGCACCTCTGGTTTCTAAGTTCCAGGCTCATATCCTGAGCCACACTGACATGTCAGATCTATTGGAGAACGTCAAACTTAACCCACCTTCCACAATATAGATAGACTGATGGACAGTAAGAATGTTCTTCAGGAGAATTGAACTCTAATCTTCAGTTTTTAAACCCCAGGTTTATCTCCTAAACTACACTGGCATGAGCAGGGTTGGATTTACTGTTGGGCTAGGGTGGGAAACTGTACTTTGTTAGACCGACAACAAACAATATTGATCTATAAGCTAACAACACAGAATTATCCTTAATTTGTGTTTCCATTTTTTTTAACTTCCATCAGTTTGATTGCAGTTTAAATTTTTTATTGAAGCTTTTGAACCAGTATTCTTAAAGGACCACTTCACCACTTTTCAACTTCTCTTCCTATAATTGGTCCTAACTAATGTTCATGATAAAATACCACACATTTTTCCTACTCAGTCTGTGTCTCATAGGAAGGCTGTGGGCAGTTCAGAAACCCGTCCACCAGTGACATCGTCGATGGTGAATCCAAGCTAATAGAAACGGCAGGCTTTCTTTTCCTGAAAAGTTGCAATGCAAAAGTTGAAGCCATCGTTCTCACGATAATACAAATCTAAATATATTTTAAAAGAAATCTTGTTTAAAAAAAATCTGCCTAATGATGATGTCACTGGTGGACGGGTGTCCGAACTGCCCAAGCCCTCCTATGAGACACAGACTGAGTAGGAAAAAAATGGTGGTGTTTTATCATGAACATTGACCAATTATATGAAGAGATGTTGAAAAGTGGTGAAGTGGTCCTTTAACACAAGTTTTGTAGTTATTTGTGTTGTTGTTGATTGAGTTGCTTTTGAACCTTTTGAACCATAGTAGAACCTTCAGTTTATAAACCTTTTTTTATTGAGTTGCTTTTGAGTTTTGAACCTAGAACCTTGTGTTTTTAAACCCCCTGAGATTTCTCCTTGTGCCACACTGGCACAGAAAATTCAAGTGAGAACGAGCTACTTACTGCAGCACCATAGATCATACTTGTTGTCATAAACTTAATTTCCATGATGATTTTGATGAACAAGCAGAACTTGGCTGTTTTTAACAGTGCAACTGCAGTGTAAAGGACAATCCTCAAACAAATTAAGCAGCTTTATAGTTCCCAGAATCCAAAGGGATCAGCATACAGCTAGATATTCACATGGCCGCAGGAAGATATTTACAGTAGGAGCCTAGGAGGTGCTGAACGTTCATGGAAGAGAATCTCTTGACTTCATACCTCCTGCTTCTGCACTCTACTTCCCAGCATTGCACCAACAAGAGAACTAGCACCATCTAGAGGCAGCATTTTCAGTATTCTTTCCACCTGGCTACATATGCTTCAGATAGAACAGCCTTGGATGGATTTAAACCTACAACATGAGGATCATATAGTGTGTTAACATGCAAGAGTATGATAAAGTATGAACAATGGTGGTTCAGTTGTGAAGACTGAAGATACAGGCCTTCGGACCAGACTGCTGAAGGTTCCTGGTTCAAATTCTTTTAACTTCTAACTCACGCTGCATCTTTATCTAATCTTTCACTGAAGAGCTTATGTATATGAATACTGTATGAACCATGGTGGTGCAGTGGTTGACATTATGAGCTTTCCAAACGGAAGGTTCTTGGTTAAAAATCATCAAGGACATTTTTCCAATTTATACCTTATCTAATCTTTCACTGAAAAGTGTTGCAAGAGAATAAATTATCTATGTTCAATGGTGGTGCAGTGGTTAAGATACAGCCCTTGTGGACAGAGGTTTCTGGGTTCAAAACCAGCCAGTCACTTTTTTTTCTCCAACTTTTACTTAGCTCTTTTACCTTCATCTAATCATTCAATGCACAGGATGCAAGATAACAGATATAGTATGAACTATGGTGGTGCAGTGGTGAAGATACAGGCCTTGTGACTGGGAGTTTCCTGGTTCCAGCACAGCCATTTGTTCCAACTTTTACCTCACTCCTGCATCTTGATCTAATCTTTCAGTGAAGAGTGTGCAAGAGCATGAAGTTTCTGTGTTAGCCATAAGGTGGTGCAGTGGTGAAGATACAGGCCTTGTGACTAGAGGTTCCCTGGTTCAAGTCCAGCAAAGACATTTTCCAATTTGTACCTAATCTGATCTTTCACTGAAAAGCATGCAAGAGAACAAACTCAGTGTCAGTCCTGGTGGTGCAGTCTGGTCCGAAGGCCTGTATCTTCAGTCTTCACAACTGAACCACCATTGTTCATACTTTATCATACTCTTGCATGTTAACACACTATATGATCCTCATGTTGTAGGTTTAAATCCATCCAAGGCTGTTCTATCTGAAGCATATGTAGCCAGGTGGAAAGAATACTGAAAATGCTGCCTCTAGATGGTGCTAGTTCTCTTGTTGGTGCAATGCTGGGAAGTAGAGTGCAGAAGCAGGAGGTATGAAGTCAAGAGATTCTCTTCCATGAACGTTCAGCACCTCCTACTGTAAATATCTTCCTGCGGCCATGTGAATATCTATCATCAAGATTACTATTGTGAAGCTGTGATCGAGCTGTTAGCTGTATGCTGATCCCTTTGGATTCTGGGAACTATAAAGCTGCTTAATTTGTTTGAGGATTGTTCTTTACACTGCAGTTGCACTGTTAAAAACAGCCAAGTTCTGCTTGTTCATCAAAAAAATCATGGAAATTAAGTTTATAAGACAACAAGTATGATCTATGGTGCTGCAGTAAGTAGCTCGTTCTCACTTGAATTTTCTGTGCCAGTGTGGCACAAGGAGAAATCTCAGGGGTTTATAAACACAAGGTTCTAGGTTCAAAACTCAAAAGCAACTCAATAAAAAAAGGTTAATAAACTGAAGGTTCTACCAATGTTCAAAACTCAAAAGCAACTCAATGAAAAAAGGTTTATAAACTGAAGGTTCTACTAAGGTTCAAAAGGTTCAAAAGCAACTCAATCAACAACAACAAAAATAACTACAAAACTTAAGAATACTGGTTCAAAAGCTTCAATAAAAAATTAAAACTGCAATCAAACTGATGGAAGTTAAAAAAAGGGAAACACAAATTAAGGATAATTCTGTGTTGTTAGTTTATAGATCAATATTGTTTGTCGGTCTAACAAAGTACAGTTTCCCACCCTAGCCCAACAGTAAATCCAACCCTGCTCATGCCAGTGTAGTTTAGGAGATAAACCTGGGGTTTATAAACTGAAGATTAGAGTTCAATTCTCCCGAAGAACATTCTTACTGTCCATTACTGTCTATCTATATTGTGGAACGTGGGTTAAGTATGACGTTCTCCAATAGATCTGACATGTTGGTGTGGCTCAGGAGATGAGCCTGGAACTTAGAAACCAAAGGTGCAGTGTTCAAACCTAACATTTTCACTGTCCATCTCATTTCTGAAAGGTGGGTTAAGTAAGACATTCGCCGATACATTTGACATGTTAGTGTGGCTCAAAGGATAAACCTGGAACTTAGAAACCAGAGGTGCAGTGTTCAAACCTAACATTTTCACTGTCCATCTAATTTCTGAAAGGAAGGTTAAGCAAGACGTTCGCCGAAACATTTGACATGTCAGTGTGGCTCAGGAGATGAGCCTGGAACTTAGAAACCAGAGGTTCAGTGTTCAAACCGAACATTTTCACTGTCCATCTAATTTCTGAAAGGTCGGTTAAGTAAGACGTTCGCCGATACATTGGACATGTCAGTGTGGCTCAAAGGATAAACCTGGAACTAAGAAACCAGAGGTGCAGTGTTCAAACCTAACATTTTCACTGTCCATCTAATTTCTGAAAGGTGGGTTAAGTAAGACGTTCGCCAATACATTTGACATGTCAGTGTGGCTCAAAGGATAAAACTGGAACTTAGAAACCAGAGGTGCAGTGTTCAAACCTCACATTTTCACTTTCCATCTAATTTCTGAAAGGATGGTTAAGTAAGACGTTCGCCGATACATTTGACATGTCAGTGTGGCTCAAAAGATAAACCTGGAACTTAGAAACCGGAGGTGCAGTGTTCAAACCTCACATTTTCACTGTCCATCTTCTAAATTCTCGAATGTGGGTTAAGTATTACATTCCCGATTATAGCTTACATGCCAGTGTGGCTCAATAGATAAAAACTAGGCTTCATAAACCTAACGTCATAGGTTCAAACCTCAAACAAAACTAAAATGCCAACTAAAAACAAAAACCCTCAAATAAAACTAAAATGCCAACTAAAAACAAAAACCCTCAAACAAAAACAAAAAAAAAGCCAACTAAAAACAAGAACACTCAAACCTAAAAAAAACCCTCAAAATAATCTTCAGGTAGGGAGCTATAAAAAAACCCAAAAATAAATAGCATTAAATAAATAATACTGCTTTGCATAATATGTAAATTAATTAAGCCCCTCCCAAGGAGGCGGGCTCCCAAAAAAGGATCATCCCTCTAGGGGCGGGCTCCTAAAAAGATCCTCCCCCTGGAAGTGCTCCTCCCTCTTCTACCGGAGCTAAAAGAGAGCGTGAGGAGGGAGGCGGGCTTCCTCGGCACTCTTCGCCTTAAAAAGCCAGAAATTGAAGGTTTACCCTGAGCAAGATTCAAACCCACCACCTTCAGCTTGTGAAACCTCTGTTTTTCTCTTGCGCCACTCGGCTTTTCACACTAATAAGAATTTGGAGGTTGTATTTAAGGTTGAAGGGAGAGGTGACAGGTCAAGGGATGAAAATCCACATCAGACACCTCTACCCCTGCCAGAGAATGACTGAATCTACAGATAGACCCCCTGGTGATCAGGGTTCATGACGACTAAACTGAGATTTAGCAAACAAAATGTTTAGTTTGCCTTAGTAATGTCATTCATTGCATACCAGTTATTGTCATCTCTCTTTTCTTAGTTTTAGATGACAAAAACTATAGGACTTTTAATCAACCAGAAATATAAATGTACTTGTTTGAAACATTACTTTTGCTGTATACTCATTTCAGACTTTACATTTAAACAAGGGATTTATATTTGTCATAGTATGACAAATATCAAATTAATAATCAATTATAGGCTGAGACCCATACTTGTGAACTGCATTCTGTTTTGTACTGAATCCAACCACTTACATTTAATGTATTTATTTCAACAAACACCAATCAAAACATCTGTGCTGTGAACAATGTAGGCTAACAAGAATAACACATTGTGACATTGTATGACTTTTTTTAACTAGCGCACTGTACTAAATGTTTTAACTATAGTTTTTTACAACTTAATTATTATGACATAGTATATCATAACTTCATATACTATTCCGATGTCAGTGTAGGAATTTGATGGGCTGTGAATTTGTTGGCATGTGATGTTGGCAGGATTTCATTGAAAAGGTTAAATTGAATTAGAAAGATAAGCATACAGTACATCATGAAATTATTAGTAGGCTAATGATAATTATGATAAGGGTAGAAGGCAAGCAAGTGTAGGCCTACTGTATTTATAACATACTTTTAGTTTTAAGTTATGTTTAAATAACATAACAGCATAAATAACCCAAATATAATCACTGAGAATCATTACTAAGGTGTTTAACAACATATACTTACTGATGTCTAAACAGGAGAAACAATTTAAACAAACATTTCTGTCCTGAAACAAACATTACTGAGCCTGCATGTTCTCAATCAAACTAATTACATCCTGCTTTCTGGAGTTGTCATGTGACCAGCCCACAGCAACAGGGTTGGAGGTTTGGACTTTATTTGAACCTAAACCACAGAAATACAATTCAATTTACAGCATAAATAACCCATAATCACTGAATCATTACAGTGTTTAATGTGCTCGTTACTTACTTACTTGTCTAAACAGGAGAAACACATTTCTGAGCCTACACCTGACCAGCCATCTTCAGCGAATATATGGAAGGGACCAATAGCCTACCAGTAAATGCCGAATTGCCCATATAATGTAATATAGCACCCAAATGCCACACATGACGTTTGGTATAGGTAGCCAATGCTACCCTCTGGCGCTTGAAACCATGCATTACATTTAGCAATTAATTCAAACTTGCCACAAGGTCATCAATTTTAGAGTCTGCTACTACAACTCTACATTTCAGCGAAATTATAAACTGAAATAAGGAAATTATTTTCTGGACTTTGGATCACATCTCATTTTCATTGTCTTATGGGCCTTATGTGCAAACTCACAGAGTTTGTGTGACTGTAACGGCGGCTACCCAATTAATATTTAAACACAGCTCTGCATAGCATAGGTACCGTATGGACCGGTATAGAGTAAATAAAGACAGAATGTAACAAATGTATTTATTGAAACTAAGGGGGGTGCAGGCAGCTCAGAGTTATGCAGGGGGGGGATCGACGCCGAGTTGTCTTTATTTCTTTGAAGGTGCGGTCGTGCCGATCTCATCATACACCTAAATGAACAGATAAGGCACATTAGTTTACGATTAAACAGTACAGCATAATGGTAAGACTTGTGAAGAAGGAATGTAAATCTCTGATGTCTAAGCGTACCTCTGTCTGTTCTCATCATAGAGTAATAAAAGCCTTAAAAGGTTCTCATCCTCCTTCCACAGTGTGGTGTGGTGTTTAGTGTTCGGGCAAAAGAGTTCCCTTCGGGTATACGCACCCCTTTTATTAGTTCCGGTTGGAGTGGACTATAATGAATTTAATCATGTGTGTGTAAGCTAAATGGCATAGGCCTACATGGCTAACTGTAATGTATGTGTTGAGAGTAGGGGTTTAGGTAATGGTATTGTGTGATTATAGGAGTGGGGGATATTTTGGAGTTACCTGGGGAACAGTATGGGCTAACCAGGTAATATAGGTAGGTTACTCACTCTATAAAAGGCAGTCAGTTGGGTCTAACCAGGAAGATGACAGGTTGCACTGAATACTGTCAAAGTGATTGAACAAAAAAGTTTTAAAAATAAAGCCTGATTGAAGGTTGCCCCTGGACTGGTCTCAACTCATTTATAGTACCACTGGTCGCTAAGCACAAACCACACCAATTGGGTTGGGTCGGAACAAAACCGTTTAAAAAACAAAAACGGTTTTGTCCCGACCCTTTGGTGTGGTTTTGGGCTTTACAGTGACGTTTTATTCCCATTTCTATTTAATGTACATGTTAAACCTACAGTAGCCCACATGCTTCCACTGCCAGTTGCCACAATGTCAGATAACATAACTGCTTCAAAAGATATGTGCAATTTGTAGGCCTAAAGCACAATCAAAATTGTTATATAGGCCTAATTCGTCGCACGATGGTCAGTGTCGTGCACTGCAGTATAGTAGATCTACACACTCACAGCGTTGTGAGGATCTGTTATTTTCTGGTGCAAATTGTCGGCTTGACTTCCAGAGCAGTGGGATACACGATACAGGATATGTGGGCACCATAGAAGTATTTAGGCCTAATTAACCGCATTATTTTAAGATAATTAAAGCAGCGTCACAGTCTTGAAAAAGAAGCAGTGAATCACTCTGCTTTAATTTCTAAATCATTGTCTGTGCACCTGGATCCTATCCTGCACCTGGAACTAGAATGGATGTGATCATATTACATTTCATGTACAGTACACACTACATAGCCATAGGTTACTCCTATGCCCTCCTGTGTGTGAAATGTATGCAATATGACAGTATGCTTCTAGGGCTATAAAGGTCCTTAAGTCCTTTACTTTAACCAGAGTAATCTAGTAAGAGAGTAATGACACTCCCGTGGACTCTCATTGTAACAATGGAATGCGGAAGTGCTCATTCTAACTCAATGGAATAGTTCCAGCCATAGGAGCAATGTTTGGAACTATCGCCCATAGGCACCCGCTTTGCGGCAAGATCAAAGCGTGTCACCACTCTCTTACTACATTACTCTGACTTTAACTAAATGTCCATGGCCCGGTTTCCCAAAGGACACCTCTTACGTGTAAGAGGTATGGTTGTTGCACATGCTCAGTTGCCCTCTAGGCCGCACATGAAGCCTGTGTGCAGCCTAATTGGCTGCATGGCAGCCAATCAAACACTTTCCTTTTTTGGGAAACACTGTCAAACACAACAACATAGAAATACACAACCTAGACTAGGGCACAGCCATACCTGTCCTCATTGCACACGTAAGGCCTCCTGCATGAATACACAAACCTGTTTCCCTAAAGCCTCTTTAGCCTACACACACCTGTCGACATGTGGCAGTATTAAAACCATTCGCAGAGAAATGTGTGGTGCGAGTGGTGACTTTCTTCATCTCATTTAAATATAAAAACTTTCTGTCCAGCAGTCCAAATATTATTAAATTAAATGTCAGAATGGTAGACCTGAGGCCTACCATACCAGGCCTCAGGGTGGCACATCTATGCACGGAATGTCTATGTTCACTGGCTTCATGTGCGGCCTAGGGCAACTGAGCATGTGCAACACGTATGTGTCCTTTGGGAAACCGGGCTTGTCATTACACTTCTCAGATAGCATAGCACCCATACTCACTCAAACTTGTTGAAATGTCTCTCACACCTGACTCTATTCTCCTCCAGGACAGGCTAGCTAGTGTGTTAGTTCAGGGGTTCTCAACCCGTGGGTCGCGACCCCTCGGGGGGGTCGCCAAATTATTTTAGGGGGTCCCCAAATTATTTTCAAAAAAAAAAAAAAAAAAAGATTTTTCAAAAATAGCAGACCTACAAGCTCGTAGCGCGCCACTCAGTGGCGCGCTATGAGCTTGTAGATCTGCTATTTTTCAATAGCTAAATTATAACAATGCTTAAAACACCAAAAGGGGTTCCCGCCCAAAATGGTTTAAGGTTATTGTAGCAGTCAATTTATATTGGGGGTCGGGAGGGGGCGGGGCGGGGGTCCCGAGACATTGCCAAAGCATTTCCGGGGGTCCCCGGCCAAAAACGTTGAGAACCCCTGTGTTAGTTGACAGTCACAGTCCATCTTGTTGTTATTAATGTCAGCTGGTTCTGGTAAAAATACTAGTGAAAACCCAGCTTCGAGCACACAAACATTCTGATACACACAATCCCTGGCTCTTCATTTGGTGACAAAATCAGATTATTTAATTTATAAACATCTCTGTTTTCACAGATCTCTCACTCTCAGACTGCTATTCCTGCTATTTTGTTTGTAATATGTTGACTAGAGTTGATTGACACCTGTCCTGTATGCCCATTGCCCAATGACATTGCTTTGTTTGGAACCATCTGCACTAGGCGTAATAAATGTTGTGTCCCGTTGTGTCCAGCAGGTGTCAGTGTTGTGCTGTGTTCAGTACTATAGGATAAAACTACAGGATAAAACTATAGGATAAAACTACAGGATAAAACTGTCGGATAAAGCTACAGGATAAAACTACAGGATAAAACTATGACTATAGGATAAAACTACAGGATAAAACTATGACTACAGGATAAAACTACAGGATAAAACTATGACTACAGGATAAAACTATAGGATAAAACTACAGGATAAAACTGACTATAGGATAAAACTACAGGATAAAACTATGACTACAGGATAAAACTACAGGGTAAAACTACAGGATAAAACTATAGGATAAAACTATTGGATAAAACTATAGGATAAAACTACAGGGTAAAACTACAGGATTAAACTACAGGGTAAAACTATAGGATAAAACTACAGGATAAAACTACAGGATTAAACTACAGGGTAAAACTATAGGATAAAACTACAGGATAAAACTACAAGATAAAACTATATTATAAAACTACAGGATGCATTCTCAGGTCTAAATGGGTTAAGCCCTATATACACTTCACAATAGAAAAAAATACAAAACCTACAAACGCTTAACAGACACAATGTGAGCTTGTACAGCTGCTATTTGTTTGTATAATAGTTATCCCCCCAAAATAGGGACGCAACAAAATGTCAAAAATGTGTAGGAGATTAGATGGCCATGGTATCATGGCTGGGAATCACGATTCTCTTTAACTCTGTTTTTTACCCTGTATACAAGACATAATAACGAACCTTGAACTTTAACCTTTAGAACCGTCTCTGGCCTGAGAGTTCAAGCTACAATGCAGCTACAAAAAGCAAAAAGCTCGCTATTGGCAAGCATTTAGTACGTCAGTGCAGGTCGGTCAGGGTTATCGACCCTGACCGACCTGCACTGACGTACTAAATGCCCAATAGTGCTGATGACCACTATGTTCGACATGAATGCCAGGTTAGTGCGGTAGGCACACGACAGGGTGACGGTGCCAATGGGGGTGCCCACTACACCCACACGTACCGTCTGAAAACCTACACGACAAAAACACACGACAGAGCCTTCAAATGAAACCGAACACAAACTCAAAACATCCTTGAACAAACGTGTGATCGTGTTGGTGTGTGCAGGACTCAGACAGGGAGGTTTAGAACAGGTTACCTTCTCCTAGTCCACTGAGCTGGACCTCACCAAAGTATATCCTAGATGCATGGAAAAATATGTACAAGAATTATCAGAAAAATGTTCCTCGGGCCTAATAGAAAAAGTAATCGCGAGAATAATCACTAAGAAAATAATCAATAGTTACAGACCTACTACTGTACACCACTGTTCTTTTATGTGCACAAGCACCGACACACAGTAAGCACATACCTGTATAATATGACATAGTCATGTCCCTGCTTTCTGGACAGTTTGTATGCAGTAGTGACTTCAGCAGGAGGGACAGACGGTTGTACACAGTATAAGACAACTTAATGTCTTTATCGCACCTACAAAAAGGACGAAAACAACATATATGTGACAATTCTGTACACACTGCAACCATACAGTAATACTCTTTGTGTTGTTACTGTCATTAGCTGCTGTGTCAAGTTCCGATTTCTTTACTGGGATCTATCATTTTCATCACATCTCCTATCCCTTTAAGCCAAGAGCCCCCCAAAAAAAATGAATAAACCCCACTCACTTTTCATGCACCAAGTCTCCAACTCCATGGAGTCACCCTGATGTGGGGGGGGAGAGAGAGAGAGAGAGAGAGAGAGAGAGAGACTTGATTAGAATGAAACCACTGTTAGTTCCAACCTCAACGTTTCCATGTGTGTTGTGTTCTTCTTTTCTTTTCTATTCTTTTCTATTAGGCTTTTCTATCAGCTTCATATACTATTTGTAGTGCACATGCACACGCTCTACAGTGGGGGGACATGCCACAACAGGCCAACAGCACGCACACCAAGGCCCGCCCCCGCTCGATCATGATTGGTGGCCCCTCTCTATCCTGATTGGATGAAGGATGGGCCACCTAGCCAAAAACGAAACCTAAGGTTTTTTGACCCCAGGGGTTAACTGGGGACAGGGAGGAACTCCTTATATGGTCAGCACACTCAGCAAAAAACAAGTGATATTTGAATTAAGTGAAATCAATGAATATACCTTTAAATACCTTTAAATGTGGATGAATTGAGGAGGACAAGTCCTTAGTGCTTTTTCTGGTTTTATCCTCTTAGCAGATGTTGTATTGACCTGTACTTTCCTTGAACTGTACCCATTCTGCAAACTGTTAATACAATTTTCAATCAATCAATCAATCTCACACTTCTTTTCCCTTTTTACCTCCTCTATAATGATTTCCTGTTTTGACTATATAGATATGTATATTCGTACGTCTCTAAATGTTTTGATGAATTCAAAATGGTGGGCCCTATTGTAAACAAGTGTAATGCTTTATGGTGTTGTCCAGTCACAGTTAACAGTTATTGTATTGTGTTGTACTTGAAATGTACTGTAATTCTGCAAACTGTTAATAAATCAATCAATCAATAAATCAATCAAAAAAACAGTTTGATATAGGTTTACCTTCCAGGCTTCCACCTGCAATGGACTCATAAAAGTAACAAAGCTCCACGCACACACACACACACAAGATGAGCAGCAGCAGTCTGCTCTGCATCCTACAGGAATGTGAGAGCATTTTAATTGAATAGCTAGTGTAACGAAGAGTCAAAGACTCTCACTACCATTCATGTTGTTGGATCTGAGTAGTTGCCCATGGGATATTTAGTCCCCATATAGCTAGTTTATTAAATTATCGTCAACTGTAGCCTATCTATAACCACAGTAAAGTTGGATATTCGCATTGAAAGTCCAAGAGGCACAAATTGTCGAGTCCATTAGATGCTGGAAAAGGGGACAGGGAGAAGCATGTTTATTGAGCCCTATAGCCTACCTTTTATCATCAACAACGTATAAAGCCTCATCTCCCCACACCCTAAACGAAAAGACAACCAGTATTTAGCTTATTTACCTATTCATGCCATCAGTAAGGAAAATGAAACTTAGGAGTCTGTGCACTTTATTTTAGCCTATTTGCCTATTCATGACATCAGTAAGGAAAATGAAACTTAAGGAAAAGAAAACCCCACGAGTTTTCTTTTCCTTAAGTTTCATTTTCAAGTTGCTATAAATACATCACTCATGTTCCCCTTTATCACAAGGCACAGAATCTGAACTCACAATGGGTGTCCAGGGTTTATTTACCTTTATTGAGAACAGTCAGATACTTAGAAATAGAGATTTCAGTAACAGTAAGCTTGTTATTGACGGCTGTAACTTGTATTATTTGCTCTATTTTAACACTGGCTTGGAACAAAACCATGGTGGAGAGTATGATGCATTTGAGGACCTTATTACAAAGTTTGTCAAGGCTCTGAGAGAATGTGGGATTGAACCGTATGTAGTACTGGATGGAGGGGCAGACTGCTCCGATAAGAAATATGACACCCTGATGAAAAACGCTGAAGACAAAATCAGGAAAGCCCAGATGAGAGCTACGGGTGGAAACGACTCAAACGATAACATCCTGCCAGCCCTGGTTAAGTTGGTGCTCAAACAAACCCTGACCAACCTGAAGGTGCCATTCGCACAGTGCTTTGGAGAGGCTGACAGCCAAATCGCCTCCTTGGCGAGAGAGTGGAAGTGCCCGGTATTGAGCAATGACAGTGACTTCTATGTCTTTGACCTCCCTGGGGGGTTTCTGCCAATCTCGCACTTCAAGTGGGACGCGGTGTCACAGAGCGCGGCGGGACAGAGCTATATTCCATGCAAATACTACGCCACATCCAGCTTCTGCTCCCATTTCAATATTAAACTCCAATTCCTGCCTCTCATGGCTGCACTGGCTGGCAACGACTATGTCAAGCTGCGTGAAATGGGCATCTCATTGCGCATCTCATCGGGAAAAGGGACCATGAGCCGCTTTGACGGGTTAGTGCGATGGCTGAAGAACTTTCAGAGTCCCGATGATGCTTTGAAGGCGGCGCTGCGGCTAATGGGTGGCTTGAGCAGACAAAGAGAGGCCGAGGTCCTGAAGGCCTTGACTCTGGGAATGAAGGAGTACCAGTTCCCTCCAACCTGCCTTCTCCTGTTCTTCCACGACGGTACTGTTATGTCTCACTGACAGCTGTTTGATTGTGCTGCGCTCGTTGCATATTCCTGTGTTGCCTGTGTGATGATTGGGGGGGTTATCTGGGATCGACTACTTCAGTCTTTATACACAACATGATGTATGATGTTGCTGCTTAGTGCTTTTTTTTGCCGTTGTTGTTTTACTCTGAGTTTGAAAGTAAAGAAGAGTTGTGTTTAAACTGTGTCATGGTCCACTGATTGACAAACACAAGTGGCAGCGGTGGCCGAACGGGTTGCGGAGCGGTCTTGATACCGGAAGGTCGCCAGTTCGAATATCAGCGGTCCGACACGTTAAAATTACCACCGCTGAAGTACCCTTGAACCACTACGATGAAATGTTCTATGAGCAGGGCCTGGCTGGAAACAAGTTCTTGAGCTTAGCCCAGATACCCTGGGTAAATTTAGTAATCATTTCATTTCATTTCACAATAGGTACAGCGCCGGATCTCGAACCAGAGGCGGTGGGCATAGTCCCTGACTGGGCTCGCCTTCCTTTGATCCAAGGCCGGTTGACCTCCGACATTCTGGATGTGCTGCTGCTCGGAAGAGTGCCCCAGTCTTGCCAGGTGGACCACGCCTACATGCCAAGTGCCAATATTACTTCTCGGCCTATCCGACAGGTGATGTACGGGCTGTTGGGTCGTAAGACTGGAACCGGAGTGGAGGAATGGGACAGAGATGGCACACGGCTGTCCAAGATCATGGTCCAACCGATCAAATCAAAAATTACAATTGACTTACTGCATCAGGTAAGATATCATGTTAAATTCCAACAGTACATGCTTTATTGATGTATTTGTTGTTTACAATGCAATATACATGTATTATGTAACCTGACTCCGCCAGAACCCAGTGTACTCTCTGCCGCGGAGTCAGGTTATGTATTATGTGCACATGCAACAAATTGTGCGCTTTATCTGTTTACCAGTACTGTTGAAATGAAATGAAATGAAATGAAATGAAATGAAATCTATATTTACCCAGGGTATCTGGGCTAAGCTCAAGAACTTGTTTCCAGCCAGGCCCTGCTCATAGAACACATTTCATCGTAGTGGTTGATGCCTTGTTCAAGGGCATTTCAGCGGTGGTAATTTTAACGTGTCGGACGGCTGATTCGAACTGGGAACCTTCCGGTATCTAGACCGCGCCGCTATCCGTTCGGCCACCGCTGCCACTATTATTATACACTATTATTATACACTGTTATTATACAGTACTTTGCCTAACTAAAACTAACAAAAAGAATTCAGGGAAAACAATGTTAAATACATAGTTACTTCTACCTTCTGTCATTATCCTGCTCTGGTTATTTAACCACTGAGCTAATAGAGCTAATAAAGTAAATGGCAAGAATAGCAGATCCTGTAGATTTGCTATTTTTGCTCTGTCTGCTTTGTTCTGACATTGTTAAATCTTTCCCCATCTAATCCGAATGCAACCTAAAACTAAAACAAAAATTAAGCCTTAAAAACAAAACAAAAGAGAAAATAGATTAGATAGAATATGATAGAATAGAATAGAATAATGTGAGCAAACTCACATTAAAAACCAATTCAAACTAAACGAAAAAAAGAAAATACAGAATACTATTAACCTTGCTGTTTACTCCTGCATTAACAGGCTGAGCAGCCCGTTCTTGAACGGGTATTTTTGGAGACGCTTGGGGTGAGCCACAACACTTTGAGTGGAGTCCCATCCAACCTGCGCCTGCCAGTCGCTGCCACTTGCTACTGGTTGCAGCACAGCACTCCTCCCCCCGATGAGAAGGTCATTCAGGCTCTGCTGCTTGGGATGGTGGCTGGGCAACGACTCCAACGAGGTAGGTGCAAGAGAACTAGGCCTGCTGTACGTGCATAAATACAAACAAGTGTAATTATGTGTACAAGGTAGCTTACATTTCTGTTAATCATATACATGATAATGATATAGCACAATTTCTGTGACAAATGTTCTTTAATCAGTATTATACAACATGTTCTGTTTTTGTTGAATAACTTACTTGAAGCCCATTTTGCTTCGATTATGTCATATACAGTAGTAGGCCTACAGCTAAAACAGCTATGGTTGAGTCTCCAAAAAAACCTTTTGCTTATCCTTTCCAAGCAGTACACCTTTGGCTTTGGCAATTCAAAACGGTTGTGTGTGTTCATGTGTTGTAGATGTAACAGGGGAGATACAAATGGACATACGTGAACAGCCGAAACAGGACTTTGATGTAACTCATGCCTACAACGAATGGCAGATCTGCTTTAAAGACAGCATTCACCTCAACCAGCTGTTATGTTTTCCTCTACAAGAGCCTCACATTGCATGGTAAGTAGGCATGTAACGATTCACTCAACTCACGATATGAGGTTCACGATACGATTTTTCACGATATTAAAAAATATACATATTTTAATGAGAAATTACCGTTTTAATTTTATATAATTTATCTTCCCCCCCTGAGATTTTTTATTTAACTACATTGCAAAAGAAGTAGCATTACTTTTGACAGTGCAGAAACATAATTGCCTTCCTTGATGAGCATCAACGACCATCATCACCTGGGCACAGACACAGACACACACAGCTCCCCTCTACAGTGCTCTACTACTGAAAGTGACTATCATTTCTCTCCAAAAGCACTTGAATATGATGGAATATGACTAAAGCTCATATTTCACATCACACACTAGCCCCCCCTAAAAAATAAAAAGAATATTTTGTATTTTATTTTTTGAAAATTGCGATTTTTTTATTTCAATGAATCGATTCATATCGTCTGGATTAATATCGATATATATCGATATACGATATATCGTTACATGCCTAATGGTAAGGCATCTTTACAGGACTATCCGACTATGTTACACTGTACAGTTAAATGAACACTGAGGATGTTGTTGTATTAACTGTATCAACCAATGGGCCTTGTCAATAAAGTTTGAGAGGCTCCTAGATTGAGGTCATGCCGTTTCATTCCTTTCCTTAATGGTGTAGATCAGGGGTTCTCAACCCGTGGGTCGCGACCCCTCGGGGGGTCGCCAAATTATTTTGGGGGGTCCCCAAATTATTAAAAAAAAAAAAAAGTTTATTTTTCTTTTTTTTTGCAACTGAATGGCTGGAAAATGGAAATGAAGAGTTTACATAGTACACATAGTACATGCATACACCTTCCATAATGATTATATCTGGTTTCAGTATTTATTTATGGTGTATTGTCTCTATTATTAAGGTTATTGTAGCAGTCAATTTATATTGGGGGTCGGGCGGGGCGGGGGTCCCGAGACATTGCCAAAGCATTTCCGGGGGTCCCCGGCCAAAAACGTTGAGAACCCCTGGTGTAGATTGTAGAATGAGAGCAGCCATAAAATAAGCTTCAAGTTACAAGCAACCTATAATAACGAGTAGAGCCTAGAGCTGCATGATATTGACAAATATATGATATTCTGGGATTTTCTTTGAACATTGAAATAATACTTCACATCTGTGTGAAGTGAGGGGCGCTCTTATCTTAATACATCAACTAATTCTGGCCAATCACAATTTGCGTCCTCACTTTTCCGTCTTCACTTTTCTGCCCTCACTTTTAGCTGGAATATGTACTTTGCTCAGCCAATCAAATCATCGCTATGGGCCATGGGGTGATCAGCCAATCACAAGCCAATGTTTGTGTTCACACAAACCTGGAAAGCTGGGAATAGGAGGGGCTAGCGCCCCTAAAAAAATAAAAGGTTGTCAAGGGATATTCAAACTGTTTTGCTGATGATCTGAATGATGTGTCTAACCTTTCATTTCTGGTGCTGTCCAGGTTGTACAAGGGAACACTGGTCCACTACCTGGTGCATAGGCTGAGAAAGGGGGTGGACCCTGAGCTGCTTTTGCAGAAGGAGACCAGCAGGCAACTCTACAAGGACTTGCTTACTGCTGTGCTCCAGCACCAGCCAAAAGATGACCTTGCTGTCCACCTGGATGCCCTGCAGCTAGGTAGACCTGGACCTAGGTAGACCTGGAAAAAGAAAGCGACACAGTGACCCCAGGGGGGTCCTAAGGTTTTTTGACCCCAGGGGTTAACTGGGGACAGGGAGGAACTCCTTATATGGTCTCTATAGTAGGTAGGACTATCACAACAAAACAAAAAAATAAGTGATATTTGAATTAAGTGAAATCAATGAATATACCTTTAAATGTGGATGAATTGAGAAGTCCTTAGTGCTTTTTCTGGTTTTATCCTCTTAGCAGATGTTGTATTGACCTGTACTTTCCTTGAACTGTACCCATTCTGCAAACTGTTAATACAATTTTCAATCAATCAATCAATCAATCAATCTCACACTGACTGCTGTGACGAAATTAATTATATCTATCAAGGTGCAACAGTGTCTAAAGGTCGAAAGGAAATGTTGGCACACAGAGGGAGGCCGGGTTGTTTGTTGACACATGCTCTTGACATTTTCTTTACCTCACTGATGTCATGTATATAATTGTAGAATGTGAAATAACCTGACTGGGCAGTTTGTTTTATTTGACTACGTAGCCTATAATTCATCATGCCACTGGAGGGATATTTGTAATACTACCGTATTGATGATGACAGGGAAAACAAACAAGGGACTAAATTCATTTGGCTCCTATGCCACCAAAATGTGGAACGCCCTATACCAAATCCCTTGACTCCTTGTCAACTGTTCTCAAAGGGCACCTACGGACGGCTGCAATTCGAAACTGCCCCCCCCCCTCACTGTATATGTTTCTTTTCCCTTTTTACCTCCTCTATGATGATTTCCTGTTGTATATGTGTATATCCGTACGTCTCTTAATGTTTTGATGAATTCAAAATGGTGGGCCCTATTGTAAACAAGTGTAATGCTTTATGGTGTCACAGTTAACAGTTATTGTATTGTGTTGTACTTGAAATGTACTGTAATTCTGCAAACTGTTAATAAATCAATCAAAAAAACAGTTTAATATAGGTTTTCCTTCCAGGCTTCCACCTGCAATGGACTCATAAAAGTAACAAAGCTCCACGCACACGCACACACACACACAAGATGAGCAGCAGCAGTCTGCTCTGCATCCTACAGGAATGTGAGAGCATTTTAATTGAATAGCTAGTGTAACGAAGAGTCGAAGACTCACTACCATTCATGTTGTTGGATCTGAGTAGTTGCCCATGGGATATTTAGTCCCCATATAGCTAGTTTATTAAATTATCGTCAACTGTAGCCTATCTATAACCACAGTAAAGTTGGATATTCGCATTGAAAGTCCAAGAGGCACAAGTTGTCGAGTCCATTAGATGCTGGAAAAGGGGACAGGGAGAAGCATGTTTATTGAGCCCTATAGCCTACCTTTTATCATCAACAACGTATAAAGCCTCATCTACCCACACCCTAAACGAAAAGACAACCAGTATTTAGCTTATTTATGCCATCAGTAAGGAAAATGAAACTTAGGAGTCTGTGCACTTTATTTCAGCCTATTTACCTAGTCACGACATCAGTAAGGAAAATGAAACTTAAGGAAAACAAAACTCCACTTGCTATAAATACATCGACATCAGTAAGGAAAATGAAACTTAAGGAAAAGAAAACTCCACTTGCTATAAAAACTCATGTTCCTCTTTATCACAAGGCACAGAAGGAAAATGAAACTTAGGAGTCTGTGCACTTTATTTTAGCCTATTTACCTATTCATGACATCAGTAAGGAAAATGAAACTTAAGGAAAAGAAAACTCCACTTGCTATAAATGCATCACTCATGTTCCCCTTTATCACAAGGCACAGAATCTGAACTCACAATGGGTGTCCAGGGCTTATTTACCTTTATTGAGAACAACAGTCAGATATTTAGAAATAGAGATTTCAGTAACAGTAAGCTTGTTATTGACGGCTGTAACTTGTATAATTTGCTCTATCATAACACTGGCTTGGAACAAAACCATGGTGGAGAGTATGATGCATTTGAGGACCTTATTACAAAGTTTGTCAAGGCTCTGAGAGAATGTGGGATTAAACCGTATGTAGTACTGGATGGAGGGACAGACTGCTCCGATAAGAAATATGACCCCCTGATGAAACAAGCTGAAGACAGAATCAGGAAAGCCCAGATTGCAGCTACAGTATGGGTGGAAACGAGAATACAAGCTCACAGCCGATCTACAAGCTCACAGCGCGTTGCAACGCGTTGTGAGCTTGTAGATCGTCTATTTTCAGCATGCAAACAAGTGTAAAATGACTTATACTGGATCTCTTGTCCACTAGTCCCTTCCTAACATTTCTTTTTATTTGTCTACGAAATTGTCAGTATATTTAGTCTTAGTTTTAGTCATCGTAGCTTAGTTTTCATTTAGTTTCCATTAGTTTTTGTCGGTGAAAAAAGGTAGTCGACGAACATTTTTCGTCTTAGTTTTAGTCGACGAAAACAACACTGCGACTATGTTACACTGTACAGTTAAATGAACACTGGGGATGTTGTTGTATTAACTGTATCAACCAATGGGCCTTGTCAATAAAGCTTGAGAGGCTCCTAGATTGAGGTCATGCCGTTTCATTCCTTTCCTTAATGGTGTAGATTGTAGAATGAGAGCAGCCATAAAATAAGCTTCAAGTTACAAGCAACCTATAATAACGAGTAGAGCCTAGAGCTGCATGATATTGACAAATATATGATATTCTGGGATTTTCTTTGAACATTGCAATAATATTTCAATTATAATATTTGGATGCCTTATTCTGTAGCACTTGAAAAAAATCACATCTGTGTGACGTGAGGGGCGCTCTTATCTTACATCAACTAATTCTGGCCAATCACAATTTGCGTCCTCACTTTTCCGTCTTCACTTTTCTGCCCTCACTTTTAGCTGCAATATGTACTTTGCTCAGCCAATCAAATCATCGCTATGGGGTGATCACAAGCCAATGTTTGTGTTCACACAAACCTGGAAAGCTGGGAATAGGAAAAAAAATAAAAGGTTGTCAAGAGATATTCAAACAAACATGGTGATAAACCTAATCAATTTATTCTTGTTTTGCTGATGATCTGAATGATGTGTCTAACCTTTCATTTCTGGTGCTGTCCAGGTTGTACAAGGGAACACTGGTCCACTACCTGGTGCATAGGCTGAGAAAGGGGGTGGACCCTGAGCTGCTTTTGCAGAAGGAGACCAGCAGGCAACTCTACAAGGACTTGCTTACTGCTGTGCTCCAGCCTCAAGATGAGACCAGGAGGAGAGGGGCAGCTCCAAAGCGGCACCAAAAGATGACCTTGCTGTCCACCTGGATGCCCTGCAGCTCCTGGTAGACCTGGAAAAAGAAAGCGACACAGCGACACATTGAGCTGCCTCCGACTTAGCTAAAGCTCTGGACGTATGGGCCTATAATATACCGGTATATAATATTATATGGTCTGCAAAGGCCAAAAAGTAGCTTTTTGCCACTCAGTAGGCGTTCCCGCATAACAAGCTCACAACAATGTTGTGATTGTAGTCATTGTGAGCAGATGAACAGTGTGCATTATAAATTGTAGTTTGTAGTTCAGGTTAAAAACTACAGCAGATTAAAAACATGGCAGTCATGCTGGGCAAAACAAAACCAGCCGAGTATAAATTCTGTAGAGACTGTCCAAAAAATATGATAAATTAAAGAAAGACAACCCAGCTGTTTAGTCTGTTTGGATCCTGTCTCGTCTCCCTCTATCGTCTGACCGTCGCTCCTACATGCTGAGCATCAGACACGCTCCAACTAGGAAACTAATCCACTCCAAAACCATGCAACGGTGACCATGATCATTATTTTTTATGGCTGCCATTTTTGGCTTGTTATTGAGAACCCATGAAGCCAAAATACAAAGTTGTGAAATGGACACTCTGGACTGGAAAAATGAAAATTCACCATGAGTACTGCAACTCTGCAAGCATCACTGATTGCCAATAATGATGGTGCCACCATTGAGTGTAATACAACAAACAGCTTTGGTAACAGGGTCCTGAAGCATACTATCCAAAACACAAGTTCCACAACACTATTAAACATGCTATCCTTTAATACATTTTCATGTCATAAGAACTCTCAGATAACGTCCATACTTGATGAAATGTCTCCTCTCTCCTCCAGGCTAGCATGTTGGTTCTTGGTTGACTAGCCACAGCCCACATAGCCTGTGTAGTTTTGTTTATCTGGACTTAATTTTGTTGATGAATTGAATACATAGGAACACTACACAATGTAAAGAAGACTTTGTGTTATGATTTTAGCCTTAGATGTCTGACTGTACCTTGTGCTGTTTTTCAATTTGTCTAATAAAAGTATTCAAACTGGATTCAAATATTCACAGAAAAGAATTACATTCAAGTATCGGGGGTTTTAATAGTAATTGATTGAAAGATGTATTAAGTTAACAATATGCAGAATAGGTACACTAGTTAAATTGCAGATTGTGTATAGTTCAATTTTGTCTGCTCATGTATCACTTCCAATTTCACTAGTTTATCCCTGTATCCTGTATCATTGTGAGTTATTTTTTTCTGATTAGATGATTGATATACTGACCTGAAAATGTATGTTCTGTTTTAGTGTTTACTTACTGGAGAGACAAGGATACCTTATACGCTATAGCAATGATTATTAGAGCAATTTAACACTTGTTTTAATCTTTAATATACAAACGTTTAAAAAAAAAGTCTGGACGGCAGGAATATTGTCAGACCCATGTACAGTACTTAACTCATGAAACAAAGTGGGAAAAAGCAGCACTCCAAAATAAAACATGCAAGACTGGCTCAGATGCAATTTCTCATTTTATTTAGAACGCTAAGAAATGTATGACGATACATAGGAAGCCTTCTTTCCATCCTACCATTTCATATTTGTTAAATTAATCTCTAGATTAAACATTAGATTAATTACAACATTAATAGACAGCAGGTTTTTTTGAAAGTCTGGCAACCCCACATGGATTTTGAATCTATACCTACACAGGTTAGTAGTAAACGTCATTACTTTACAGAAGTTGAACTGATATGCATTGAGTCCTTTATTAGTTTTATAATATTATTCTCGTTTCCCCAACCTCAGCACACTGCTCAGTATACTTGCATGCGTTTGTTTTTGTCTGTTGGGCTCAAAGGGGGAAAAGAAATCTAACAAAAGTTCACTGGACATTTAATGTTTAACAATTGAGATGTTAGAATGTTTCCACTGTGATAAATACATTATAAAATAACATACAAATATATATATATATATATATATATATATCCTGGCAAATTCTCACAAGAGTACTTGGGAAACGGGGGATCAAATCTACAGTAATGTTTCTCAGTTACAATGTATGGAGTACTTAGGAGGGCATCTGTATAATGTACAGTGTGATGATGATTGACCTCTGTCTGAACACTTAGTGAACGTGTGTGTGTGTGTGTGTGTGTGTGTGTGTGTGTGTGTGTGTGTGTGTGTGTGTGAAGTACAAACTCACAACTGACCAAGTAGCAAGCAAAAATGAAACTTAAGTCTACACAAAATTACATTGAACCTTCAGATTACATAACTTAAAAAGATTGAGCCTATTGCCCATTGAACCAAAAAAAAAGAATGAAGAAGAAAAGTCCTTTCTTTAACCCATTCTGGGCAGGAACCCCTTTTGGTGTTAACCATTATTTTAAACTTTATCTATTGAAAAATCACATATCTACAAGCTCATAGCGAGGCACCGAGTGCCGCGCTATGAGCTTGTAGGTCTGTGATTTTTGAAAAGTCGTGAAAATGTGCCTCAAATCTCTGAATATTATGTTCTTTCAGAGCGAACGTTTTTGACTCAAATCTTTGCGTCCCTGGAACAACATTTTCAGATCTCACAGAAAAGCAAAAACACCTGAACTCATTTAGTCTTTTACATAAATAAACATTACTGTACCCTGGGTTTAACACACAATACAAATTAGGACTCAAATGCAAATCACACATTTTCCTGACTGACACCATAGAACGACGATCATGAAAACGGCCATAAATCACGGCACATTGAATGAGACGAAGTCTAATTTTGCAGTTGGCTGAGCAACATGTGTGATGATGACCTCCGTCTACTAGTAGGACTCTACAGAAGATACCCAGTGTGTAGTCACCAAGTCAGTGTGTGATGATGACCTCCGTCTACTAGTAGGACTCTACAGAAGATACCCAGTGTGTAGTCACCAAGTCAGTGTGTGATGATGACCTCCGTCTACTAGTAGGACTCTACAGAAGATACCCAGTGTGTAGTCACCAAGTCAGTGTGTGATGATGACCTCCGTCTACTAGTAGGACTCTACAGAAGATACCCAGTGTGTAGTCACCAAGTCAGTGATGATGATGACCTGTCTGGTAGGTGTGGGATCTCTCCATCCAGATGAGCTCTCAGCACAGTGTCTTTCAGCCATCAACCTTCAGAGAACTGAGAGGAGCCTGGACGTTGGAACACAACAGACAGAGGAAGGGAAAAAAAGTATAGTTAAGTGCAGTGTTAACGACTAAAACCAAGACGAAAAGTTTTCGTCGACTACCTTTTTCCACTGACGAAAACTAAACGGAAACTAAATAAAAAATAAGCTATGACTAAAACTAAATATACTGACAATTTAGTCAAACAAAAACTAGACAATTAGTTCCATGCTGAAAATAGCAGATCTACAAGCTAACGTGTCGCACTGCGACGCGTTGTGGGCTTGTAGATCTGCGATTTGTGTGTAAAAACGACGGCATTACGATGGCATCAAGGCCCGCCAAAATACATTTTAGTCGACTAAATCAACTGTAGATTTAGTCGACTAAAACTAGACTAACACTAAAACATTCCAAGTTACTAAAACTAAATGAAAACTATTCAAGAGACTATGACTAAAACTTGCTGCCAAAAACACTGCAGCATAGTAGTGTATGACAAAAATAAATCTCATCAGTACTGCTAGACTCCCAAGTGCAATTCCAAGGCACAGGGGGCTCTATTTTCGTCCATGCTAAAACCCTTATCCCTAAACTACTTTGCCTTATTTTACCATTTTGAAAAACCCATTTGAATAGTTAAAATAGCCAATAGTATATTATAAATTTGAATGACATTAGTTTAACTAATAGTCCTTACATTCAACGCTCGATGGTTTCTTTTGGGTCCAGGAGGTTCAATTTCATGCTGAAGGCTTCCTAGGTGGGGATACCAGCATGGTTGTGTTGTTGTGGCTGGCATCTCCTTGGATGTCTGGACTTGCAGGTCCTCCTCTTAGAAGATGGGACTCAGCAGCTCCCCACTGTCCAGATTCAGCTCCCCAGGGAAGAGAGAATAGAGGCAGAACAGTGCAGTGCTTTGATTTTGGGATGATTTCTGTAACACGCTAGTTTTAAAAAAGGGACAGTTGTTAACATCTAGCCCAACCCTCAATATGGAGGGCTATGAATTGTTGGATTGTCCTTAGTCTGTATTCCTACCCTTGTGAGCCGTCTGGCATGGTTGGACCATGCCAGTTTAGCCCTCTGGGTCACAGGAATAACACAAGCTCCTCCACCGCAGCAAGGTGACAATCCATGAGAGGAGACCCAATTTAGTCATTGCAAATTCCCAATTGTCCCCAAGTATCCTAGAGTCCCTGTTGCTGCCACCTCCACTCACATGTGGAGGTATAAACTACTACATGCATCAAGGTTATTATAGGTAAATTAAATGAGCAAAAGAACAAAACTAGAACCTTTTCATCTCTCAGCCCTGACAAATACACCATGACTATATTACAATAAAAAAACGAAAACTAATGTAGCACCGGCCGAGAGGCGAACCCAGGATTTATTGGGTCGTAGGTGTGTATGTTATCAGTCGGGTAAAGAGCCAGGCTCGCTAGCGAGCGGCAATGTAACGGCCTATATCTACAGTCTTATCCTGAGCATCTCCCCCTCAGTAAGGACTAGCAAAGGCAGCTACCGGTAGTCAGTCAGCATTAAAAAAAGAATAATCTAGCAAACCAACATTAAAAACGAATTAAAACTAGACTGAAAAGAAGTCAAAACTAAATGTAAAACTAAACTGAGTCAACAACAAGGCAGCGTTATCCAGCCAGCATTAAAAAAAAAGAAAAAGATCTAACAAACCCACTTTAAAGACTAATTACAACTAAACTGAAAAGTCAAAAGTAAATACAAACCAATTAAGTATTCAGAACTATAATAACCTTGATATGCATCTGCAGTGCAGCAAAAAGGACATGATCACTTGATCCTCACCAGCTTCCCACCCGCAAACACGGCCAAAGTTTGTTGGAGCGTCCAGCCAAGCTGAATGCACCGCTGCTGCTACTGGGTATTGAACCCAGGCATCTGCGGTGGTGGGGAAGCGTTTTGCCTCACCACACCCAGACGCCCCATTATGTTGTGTCTGCGTGATATACCGTATATGAATACTGTATACACACACAAACACACAATATAGATATACAGTATAGACATAAGGAAATTGATTTATGTATATATTTTTTTTGTAGTTTTTTTTTTTTACATTGTACCATTACATAATCTTTAACTACCATTCTAATGACAATTTGATGTTAAACTCTATAAAGTAACAGAAGAAAGTAATGTGCTTTACTGCTTACCTGGTTATTTAAAACAAACAGTACAGCCTATGCCTACAGTAGTCGTCCCCCTTTCTGGAAGCGCGTCCACACGCACCAAGGGCAGTCAGGAGCGAGGCTCGACTGACCAACATCGACTGGGGGGGACCTCCACCTCCAGTTCGGGGAAACTCCTGTGTGGTACAGACAGACAGAAGGCCAGTATATTTTTTTCGTCGTTTGCATTAGTCGTCCCCCTTTCTGGAAGCGCGTCCACACACACACACCAGGAGCGGTCAGGAGCAAGGCTCGACTGACCAACATCGACTGGGGGTACCTCCACCTCCAGTTCGGGGAAACTCCTGTGTGGTACAGACAGACAGACAGTATATATTTTTTGTTGTTTGCATTAGTCGCCCCCCTTTCTGGAAGCACATCCACACGCACCAGGAGCAGTCAGGAGCAAAGCTCGACTGACCAACATCGACTGGGGGGACCTCCACCTCCAGTTTGGGGAAACTCCTGTGTGGTACAGCTAGACAGTATATATTTTTCCTTGTTTGCATTAGTCGCCCCCCTTTCTGGAAGCGCGTCCACACGCACCAGGAGCAGTCAGGAGCAAAGCTCAACTGACCAACATCGACTGGGTGGACCTCCACCTCCAGTTTGGGGAAACTCCTGTGTGGTACAGCTAGACAGTATATATTTTTCCTTGTTTGCATTAGTCGCCCCCCTTTCTGGAAGCGCGTCCACACGCACCAGGAGCGATCAGGAGCAAGGCTCAACTGACCAACATCGACTGGGGGGACCTCCACCTCCAGTTTGGGGAAACTCCTGTGTGGTAGACAGACAGTATATATTTTCCTTGTTTGCATTAGTCGCCCCCCCTTTCTGGAAGCGCGTCCAGGAGCAGTCAGGAGCAAGGCTCGACTGACCAACATCGACTGGGGGGACCTCCACCTCCAGTTCGGGGAAACTCCTGTGTGGTACAGACAGACAGTATATATTTTCCTTGTTTGCATTAGTCACCCCCCTTTCTGGAAGCGCGTCCAGGAGCGATCAGGAGCAAGGCTCGACTGACCAACATCGACTGAGGCTTCCGCCTCCAGTGCCGGGAAACTCCTGTGGTACACAACAGACATACATGTTAAACGTTTAAAACCATATTAAGTAACAGACAAAAGTAAATGTTCTTACCTCAGGTTATTTCAAACAAACCTTTCTGGAAACCTTTCCACGCGCACCAGGAGCAATCAGGAGTGAGGCTCGACTGACCGACTTCGACTGGGGGTACCTCCGCCTCCAGTCGGGGGAAACACCTGCGTGCTCCACGATAGACAGACGTGTCTATGTAGGTTCTTACTTACCTGTTTAAGCCATTTAGGCCTGACGTCTTCAAAATCCTGACGGTTCTCTGAAAAACTATATGTTTCTGTATCAGTGGTGCTCAATATTTCATGTCAAGGACCCCAGAAATTATATGTAATATGCCCCCATCTGAAAATATGTTGTTCCAGGGACCTCCCCAGAAGCAAAGATTTGAGCTAAAATGTTCACTCTGTAATAATATATATTCAAAGATTTATTTTACAATAGCTAAAGTATAACATAATGCTATAAACACCAAAAGGGGTTCCCGCCCAAAATGGGTTAAGCTAACTTAAACCAACTTAAATTTAGCAGCATTGGGCCCCAGATGCGAGGTGTGCAGGCCCACCGGTGTGTGGACAATCCCTGGTTGTCCGCCAACCCAATCCTATCATGACACGCTGACCTCAGACCCTACATGCCCGCAGGACATCAATGAGGAAGACTCCAGCAAGCCTCAACTCAACTAGCCAGCCAGGGTCCTCCTCTTAGAAGATGGGACTCAGCAGCTCCCCACTGTGCAGATTCAGCTCCCCAGGGAAGAGAGAATCGAGGCAGAACATCGGGTTGAAGTTCACCATCTGATCCTCCTCTATGGGGACGGAGCTATGTGGCTCCCCGCTGTCCTGGCTCCACTCCTCGCTCTCGACTGAATCGAGGACGGCGTCCCAGTCAAAGTCAGGCATAACCAGGTCATCCAGTGTGGGGATGGTGCACTGACTCTGTGGGAGCCAATCCAAGGCACAGCTAGGAGGAGAAGGAGGCACAGGCACAGCAGAGCTATCCACATTGCAGAGCTCCATAAGCTGGTACTGGACAGGAGGGTGTGTGGGGCTCAGTCCAGACAGTGGCTCCCCGCTGTCTGTACTGGGCTCCTTGCTCGAGGCCCACTTCAAGAGGGCACCCAAGTCAAAGTGCTCCTTGACCGACTCCAGCTCTTTCTGTTCGTCTCCACGAAGCAGCTGAGAGCTGGAGCGAGTCGAGCGACAAGTGACCTTGGCTGGGCTAGTTGGAGAGGCTTGTGGCCGCTTCCTCTTGCGCCCACTGACCGCCTGGCTCGGCACTGTCGGCAGATTCCGTTCCGCGCAAGTTACTTCATCAGAGTGCCCGGGGAGCTGCTGCGAGACGGACCGGAGGTCGATCTGGACTTTGTCGACATCGCAGCGGAAGTGGTCGACATGCTGCGGGTCAACCGTCCAGAAGCCCCCCTTTCCCGACTCGCCTTTCTCCTTCGGGAGCTTGATGAAGCCCTTGTTCACGGACAGAGTGTGCCGGATGGTGTCGTTCCAGGTTGTGCTAGCGGTGCAGCGGTAGTAGGAGAAATTCACTCTGAACCACTCGTAAATAGCGGACAGTGTGAGCTTTCCACTCTCGCTGCCCTGTATGGCCATGGAGAGCAGCGTGGAACAGGACTGGGTCGGCTTCTCACCGGCGTCCACCCCACCGGGGCAGTGGCCGTGCGTCACCACGACTGGTGTGGGCAGGACCGGGGTCAGGGGAATGCCCACGGACGCCATGTCCCCTGCCAGAGGGGACAAAGCCACCGGGACGGAGGGGGGAGGTGGTGGTTGGTGACGGTGGCAGGACAGCGGAGGTTCCTGGCCAGGGCCTCCGCCTGGCTGGGGGCCTCCGCTGTTGGCACCGACAACGAAGTCCTGGAGCCACTGCAGGCTCGTCAGACTGTCGTCCACCTCGGACAGGTGCCACAGGGTGGCACACTGCAGAGGTAGCATGGCTGTCCTCTGAAAAAAACAAGTGTGTGTGTGTGTGTGTTGGCCTACTGGTGTCTGCTAGGTCCTCCTTATTCCTTTACCTGTGGAGAGAATGAAAGGACACCGTCAGTAAAAAGTAAACACACATAGCTGTAAGAAGATGACAAGAACACAATGCTGGCCTCATTTGAAAACGCATAACAGAGTCCTTTAATGTGAATTAAAGGACTAGTTGCCAGTTACTTTTCAAATGTAGACAAAACACTAAAATATTTAAAATAAAATACTTATATAGTACTAATACTTTACAAGTAAAATGCCTGTATTCCAAATGTTACTTTAGTAAAAGTACAAGCAACAAAATATACTTATATTACCAAAATAAACGTAAAAGTACTCTAAAAGTACTTTAAGAAATAGCAGATCTAGAAGCTCACAACTATTTTTTAATAACCAAAATATGAAGTAGCTACTTCTTCCACCACTGAAAGCTGTAGGCCTATTGTGTAAATGTGGTGGACTAAACACCACCACCAGGTTTGACTCTGTTAATAAACATGTTGTTTACTAACATCGACGTTAATATATATGAAGTCCACACTATGGTTGCATATTATTTTCGGTGGGTCACTAATGTCATCATAACGATGCAACATGGCGGCCGCCGGCCGGTGCACCTGACTCACATCCCTCTTAAACCCCCGGCCCGCAGTACCACCGTGTCGCTGGGCATAAAGGAAGATATCTACAAATTAACAAGTAACAGTTGTTGTTAGCTTGATTTCGTACGACAATATGCGGCAAACGTTCTATTTAAAGCTTAACTACCGTCTGCATCCTGGCAGTGGTTAACGTTGGATACGGAATGCGATGACCGCCCGTTAACGTGTTTTAAAATAAACACAACTCTTGAAATTTTAAATTATCCACAACTGCTGTAGACAGACAAGACCAGACAGGTGTACATTAACTAGTACAAACGCATCCGTTAAGTGCGTTTTCAAAAATAAAACAACACATACCTCTGTTGGTTATCCTGGAGACGATGGTGGAATTCAAAAAACGGTGTTTAGTAAATGTATAAAATAGCAGAAATGACAAGTTGAAACAATAAGTTGTGAAACAATAACAACGGTGGATGACAAACTACAATGAAAGCAGGCAGTAAATCGTGTGAAACAGTTTCTCTGGCGGAGCTCTGAAAATGCACGACTGATTCAAAAGAGAGTCTGAAGCGCACTGAAGCAAGTTAGTTTGAACACCTGCGATGCTCGAGTAGCCGGCCCGTTCCCTATTGGTCCGCTGCTAGCCTGCTAGCTGCCTTCCTATTGGCCCGCTGCTAGCTGCTAGTAGCCGGGCGCCGTTCCTATTGGTCCGCTCAGCTTTGATGCCGCTGAGGCATTTTTCAAAATCAACAGTAGAGGGCACCAAACGCGTACGATTTGCCTACATGGCTCTGCGATTTGCTAGAGGAGCGTAAACAAAATGGCGGCCGACGCACTCCATTGACTCCATTCGAAATGTTGTCTCAGCCAATCACAATTGAGGCCGGTAGCTTTTTTTATTTTATTTGTTTTAGTCCGTAGATAGATTCCGCCGATATTTAAACACCTGATGAAGACAACCTGCCAACTTTTTCAAAAGATAGTATATTTTTACAGGATTTTTTTATTTTCTGAAAAGAGGATGTTCAGCTGTCTGACAGAAAAACATATTTGTCCAGCTTAATCATGCATTATTCAAAAATGTCCATCTAAATATCCATTGACACTGTATCAGCACAAATGGGTTATGCTACGGTAGCATAACCCATTTGTGCTGATACAGTGTCAACTGTCAATGCATTTCCAAACGCACCCGTAGTCTTCGTAACCGTAACAGCCGCATCATCCGCATGACATTCACACTTTCAGGAGACTGCATCGCAGTTACCTACTGTTGTTCAGTGAATGTACTTTACTAATTACTATAGCACAACATAATGTTAAACAGTTTTCCGTTGCTGCAGGACACAAAGTAAGCTGATTCAGTGGCAGTTGCCAGTTTCCTACTACGTAGGCAGAGACAGTGATTTACATCCTTGTGTATATCTTTCTCTAACTCCAGTCAGATTGTATTTGTTATAGTTGTGGTGTGGACTTGTTTAACTCTCACTCACTCACTGACTCTCTGCACTGTGTTTTCCCCTGTCGCTATGGTAAAGTCAGTAGGAGATAAGGATGGAGCCAGAGGGATGAACAGTGGGAAACTAGTAGGCCTACTGTACAACAGGAGAGGACCTGCACCACCCAAGGCCATCTCCCTCCTCCCCAACTTGACTTAGGGTCAACGACATAGTACAGCATCTTGCAATGGGTCTGGTCCACAAGATTCGATACTCCAACAAGATACCCATGTACCTGTCTAGATACTTCCTTAATGTTAACGAAGTCCACACCCACAACACCAGAGGGAGTGCAACGAACCATGTACAACCCAGATTCGGCACAAACAAGGGACTAAATTATTTTCGCTCCTATGCCACCAAAATGTGGAACGCCCTACCAACAGTCATTAAGACATGCGAATCCCTTGACTCCTTCAAAACCGCTCTCAAAGGGCACCTACGGACGGCTGCAATTCGAAACTGGCCCCCGTAAAAATATGAATCCCCCCCCACCGCCCCCCCTTTTTTCCCCTCACTGTATATGTTTCTTTTCCCTTTTTACCTCTTGATGAATTCCTGTTCTGTTCTTTGTCTATATAGAAGTGTTTGTACGTCTCTAAATGTTTTGATGAATTGAACATGGTGGACCCTCTTGTAAACAAGTGTAATGCTTAATTGGGTCGTCCACTCACAGTTAACAGTCTTTGTATTGAGTTAGTGCTTGAAATGTACTGTAATTCTGCAAACTGTTAATACATATTTCAATCAATCAATCAATCAATCAATCAACACACAAACAAAATAGAGCAAACACCTTGGTAAGATGAGAGAAGAAAATGTACATGCATATTTGTCTGCCTTTCTATAGCGCCTTAATCCAAAACTGGTTGCATCACGACTCGTTTCACGGCTGTGTTGTGAACTTTTGAATCAATACCGCCCCCATCTGGAAGAGTTAGGTAAGGTTACATGAAACCAGCGGTGGATTTTATTAATTTTAATTAAATTGGTATGTTGGCATGTTCAAATGTACAGTAGATAGAAATATGGAACGATACCAAGAAATACTTTACATACACGATTAGAGACTAGGAAACCTATACAGGAGAATGCGAGATAGGCTAATGGAAGACCAATCTGGGAACCCATTGGCACCCTGTTGTCCTTTGAATGCATATCTTAAATCATAATCTATTCTTGAGATTAATGGAAGACAAACATATGCTTATTTAAATGAGATATTTGGACAGTCTCTCCCTGCCTCCAAATAGAATGTTCTCCAAACATAAAGCAGGTTTGTCCAAGGCTGACAACATTGGACTGAGATCGAGAATCAAGATTTGTTTCCTGTGTTCTGGTGAATTTTGAGTTTGATACTTTTATCAGGCTTGCTTTTCTACTAGCATTGGAAAATGGGTAGTTTCAGCCATTGAAATGCAAAAAGTAGGCCTACAGAAATTGATTTGATGACTGAAGCAATGCAAGACCCATCTTTATACAACTATTCAATAAGTATGATTGCATGCACTGCCCAGACCCTCCTTTTAACATAGATGAAAGTTCCTGTGTTCTGGTGAATCTGGAGTTTATTAAATCCAGGAGTAATGGCAAGTCCTGCAGGATCCAGGAGAATATCTTATGAAAAGTGAAAACATTACATAAAATGTCTATACATGTGGAAATAATAACTATGAATCATACCAAGAAACCCATTATGTTGTAGCAAAACCAAGTTTATTTCACAAGAGCTGATGTTCAAGCTTCAGACAACCACTATCAGCCTCAAGATAATTCAGTCTCCCATCTAGCCGTTCGTTTCCAACAAGCTTAAAGGCCAGCCGCATCAAAAATAACCAATAATGAAATGAGGTGAAGACTAACAACCAATTTACGTATACTGTTGCACAACATTGTCGCCATCACTCACACACACAAATGCATGGTCATTCATTCTAATCCACAATGACAATTCATACTAAAGCAGAGAAATGATTGTACTGTAAGGAAACAGTATATCTGTCAGTCAGTATCTTCAAAGGAAGACAGTGGGACATATTCACTTGAAGATCAGTCCTGTTAGCAAGCGACACCGATGTGCAAGGAGTATATAAATTGAGCTCAAGAAGCTCTCATCTGGAATATACATGAAGAAATTATTTTGACCAGGGAGAGAGAACAGACAGAAAATACACAAATCATTCACGGATCAAATTGAGCATGACTTCACTGGGGTCTACCGAGGTCATTTGAATTTTCAAAAATACTGGAAGTGCCGACAGTGTTTGGTCCCCATATGTCCCAGGAAAGTGTGCCCGTCCAGTCGGTCCTGGATGGAGTCAGTCAAAAAGGAATGCCAGCAGAATCCCTCCAGGATGGCTGCACATTCTGCAGGGATGCCTGGGACGTCACGTGAAGGTCAAAATGATCATGTTTGTGAATGTCTCCCCGGAGGGTGGCAACTTTGAACTAAGACATCAAGCTCGCTGAGGCTAGCCAGCAAGATGAGTGAGTGACGTGGCCGGGTCATTGGGTCTGCTGGTTGACTAATCAGTATATTTGTGTAGTATCTTTAGATTTATTTTTAAAGTATGTCCCATGTTTAACTAAATCTTTATATCAGATTATTTTCTCTTGGTTTAAATCTCAAAAACCTGATACAGTATGATTTACAATCACCTCTCAGTGTAAAAGAAAAGGGACTTAACAAATGAGTTTGTCAAACTCCAGAAAACAGGCACAATGGCTTGCCGTTATTATGAGATAATAAAATGTGTACAATGATAAAAACTAAAACTAACGAAAATATACAGAATCTTCAGGTCATCTTATTAATCTTCTTCCTCTTCCTTGGCCTTCTTTTTCTTCTTCTTTTTCTTCTTTTCTGATGACTGGGAAGAGAGAAAAAACAACAACAACAAGTGAGCATTTTTGACAAAGACCAGTAGATGCCATGTGGAGGGAAATGCATTTGCAGCCAGTGCGATGGGACTTTGGTTCCACAACTGGCCCACATTGTCACATCAATTCCAAGACCAGTAGTTCTCAAAAATGTTTTTCAAGGTCCCCATAACCGTAGAGATGGAAACAAATGGGTCCATTTGGTTCCATCTTCACACTGATTTACAGACCTGTAAGGGTACATTTACAATCTTACTATATTTGGTGGTTAACCCAATTTGGGCAGGAAACCCTTTGTGTTTTAAGCATTATGTTATACTTTGGCTATTGAAAAATAGCAGACCTACAAGCTCATAGCACGGCACCGAGTGCTGCGCTATGAGCTTGTAGGTCTGCCATTTCTGAAAAATCGTGAAAATGTAGTGCAAATCTTTGAAAATATATTCTTTCAGAGCCAACATTTTGAACTCAAATCTTTGCTTCTTGGGTGTCCCTGAAACAACATATTTTCAGATGGGGGTCGGCGGCCAATTACATATAATATTGGGGGTCCTTGACATGAAAATGTTTGATAACCATGGGTTTTTCTAAAAACTCAGGATTTAGAAGACATTTGTAGAATCTTTCCTCAAGTCTAAATGGGTTAAAAGAAATGTTTTTAGTCTGCCCGACCAAATGCAGGATTCCACTATTAGGTCAGCTAATCTTTCTAATCAATATCCGTCACTGGAATTGCCATACAGGGCACATCAAGGACCAGCCCCTTTTTCTTGTATTTAATCAGCCCTCAATACGACACATGGCGATTCGGGCAACAAGACTTACTTGCTCTGCTACAGACGTCTCTGCCTCCTCCATTGCCTCCTCCTTCACCTCCACCGTCTCCTCCTCAGCCTCTTTGGACTTCTTATTCTTCTTCTTCTTCTTGGGAGTTTCTTCCGCTTCTTCTTCTTATGCGGCGACTGAAAGACAAGATGAAGGAAACAGACTCATAAATGATGTCAAGTAATTACATTTATCTTTAACCAGAAACTGAGAAGAAATTCCGTTTCCCGGGGAGGTCTGGATGGAGAGCGTAGCATCAAAATACACATCAAGGTGTGCCTTGACATCACGAGTGTAAAATGTATTAAGTAACTTTAATGCATAGATATGGACTTCCATTTCCTTCCAGTTAAGTTTGTAATCCGACAAAAGACATGTTGAAATATTGTGCACTTTTAGCTAATGGCAGCACAGGAAGCAGTGTCAAACAGAAAACATAAAAAATATATATAATAAAGAATCCCAGATACAAATTTGTATATTTTATTTTGAAACATTAAAAACAGACACCCAACAAGAGGCATGTTGTCTGCAGGTCTGCCTACCTTCCGTTACTACCATCTTGGGTTTTTTGGTTTTGGGCAGCACTGGCGTGGAGGGCGTCGAGGTGTCCTCTTCCACCTCCTCAATCTTCCTCTTCCTTGAGGTGGAGGGGAGCGTCGAGTCTCCAGATGGATCATACACTTTCACCTCACTGTTCAAAAACAATAAAGATGTTAAGCAAAGTCTGCAAGGTAATATACAACTGTGTTACAATCGCAACACAGAAAGGGGACATATTACACTAGGCTTCTGTCCATTAAAGTGTTTCATTTATCTAGCTACACAACACTTTGTGTTCCGTGTCTAAATGCGAGCTCAGATGAGGTAGTGACAAAACCCCTCATGATGTTTTCAGGACAGTGACAGTTCGTCAGTATCATCACCGCTCAGTCATTATTAAACCCCCATGGCGTTTTGTGGACTTGTATCTTGGCTTCATTCACCTCTTGTGTTGGTATTTGTCCGCTCTTGCCATCGCTTTTCCCGTTCCACTGATTTTCCTGATCTGGAGGCAAAATAAATAAAACACATGGTCAGACCAACAAATCACAGATTGTCTGGAAAAGTTGAATAAACGGGATACCTCACTACTAACGGGAGAGAACTGGTGAAGGTACCAACTAAAAATACAGGTGGTGGAGAATAAGTTCTGAAGGCATCTACTTTATTATCCCATGTTAGATTTACAGTATAATAGTTGTACTTACTCCTCTTTCTTCAAGATGTCGCAGGCGAGCTTCCAGCTTGGCACGGTTCTCTACTCCCATTTCTGCATTGGTGTCCTCACCGAGGGCATCGTAGCGGATAGCTAGGGATGCTTTAGCTGCCAGCATTCTGGAAATCTGCAAAAAGGCACGATGTTAAGCAACAACTCATTTGTACAGCTATTATCACAGATGCACAACAATTTAACAAAAAAGCAATGTTGGTCATCTTCAAATAATCTTATGTGCTGTGTTTATACTTTAAGGTCTTCTGTGATTAATTACTATATCAGATGTACAGATTTTGTCCAAGGGTGCCATGACACAGGGCATAACTGGTATTTTACACAAACACTAAAATGTACTTCATTAAAATAATGAAGATATTAAGTTTTTTAAGACTTATTTTTGTTAAACAAAGTGCAGCATTAATGTGATTTACACCCACATGTACAGCAACAACGCGAGAAACACACCTTGCCCTTATTCTTGGCTGTAGTCTGGCCAACCAGCGAGGCATGGTAGATGAGACCGTATTTGGGGGTGTCTTTGCGGGTCTTCAGGGCTCTGAACAAGGCCTTCTCCGCTCCGAGGATCTGCACCGTGGAAGCCGGGTGCTTGGCTAGATTCAACAGGGAACCTTGGGAACACAGGAAGGGAACATATTAAAGGCTTCCGTCCATAACAGTCTTTCGTATATCTAGCTACACAGCACTGTGTGTGCGCCACGTCAAAATGAGCTCAGATGAGGTAGTGACAAAAACCCTCATGATGTTTTCAGGACAGTGACATTAAGTCATTATTAACCCACCCCCTCATGTGTACCACAGCTCTCTGCGGTTCTTACCAGCGTGAGAGATGAGGCGAGCGCCCACCAGCTCTCCCACCATCACTGTCAGGTTGGGAGCGATGGCCATCATGCGGTTCTTCAGGTAGTCGTACAGCTGAGCACGGTACTCCGTGATCTCGATAACCTGGAAGGAAAGAACAGATATGTGAGCAACCCCTCAATCCTCAAGTCTGACTTACACTTAGTTGTGAGTCTGTGTCACGCTGCAATGCAGTCTGAACTTGTAGACCTGTCACTTTTGGTGCAGTCCACACACGCAAGGCTTTTACTGTGACAGCTGCTTCCAATGGTGGCCATGCAAGAATTGAAGCTTAAAACCATAATCTTTCAATTGTATGTACAGTCACATCGTCTGCCTCCCTCTTCAGACAGAGGTAATTGCAACACCTAACTACAATGAAGATGGGGGGCTGGGCGCACACATTGCTCGTGGTCTTGTGGAGTAACCGTTTAGTGATCTCATGTAATGAGTTTATTGGCAGTGCCAACCCCACGTTGAAGATGTTCAATGGAAGAGTAGGGAGACGGCCAGCTGCAGATGTGCTCGTTAGATTGCTTTAACAATTTATTAATTTGAATACATTCCCGATTTCATCTTTAAACTATGTTTCACTTGTAAACAGACGGAGGGATTCTACATTTTAGAACAGTAGTAGAACAATAGTTTATAATTAGTAACTTTGTGAAGCAGTGTGTGTAGTGGGTACTGTGGCTGTTCAGATGAGATAGTGACTTAAAGACCCACATGATTTATTTCAAGAGGAAGACAAATGTCATCATCATCACTACGGCCATTATGAATCCCTCGATACACAACTACGGTGGGAGGTAGCACTGGGTTTACCTGGTCACACAGGTGCTTGATGTTGTCGATGTCCTCGTCCGACACCTCCGTTCCCATGGAGATCTCGGCGGCCAGTTTGACCTCTGCCTCGATGTCCTCGGGCAGAATCTCCGACAGGTCGCTGGTGGCCACGTTGGTGCATACACCTGGGGACCAAGAAATGCATTCATCATTTACACGACGTGGCAGAGGTCAGCACTCTGAGAGGACATGCACTTCTACCGAAGGGCTTCCATTTCACAGACGTTCCGAGTCCCGACCTACATCGCTAGCCTGTCTTCCTTTCAGCTTTAAGACTGTCCAACAGGTTCATTAATTCACTATGGTATCAATGACACAACAAAATAACACTGGATACATGGATTAACATCCTCCCATCATACAGATTGGACAAAATGACATTTTTATTAACAAAGTTACATAGTGAGGTTTTAAGCTCACAGAAATCTATGGTCAAAGTAAAATGTTATATTGTTGTCACCAAGATCATTTTACCCTGGTTTTGACACCAAGATAATTTAGCCTGGTTTTGCTTTGGGACAGTTCAGTAACAAGCAAGTTATGAGGAGAGCGAGCATGTTGTACAATTGTCCACATATCCGCTATAACGTATGCACACACCTTGTAGAACACTGCTGAAGGGTTGTTGTGAGATTATTTAGAAATTAACAAAATACAGTGGTACGATTATCCAATGAGATGCTAAAAAATTGAAGAAGTCCGTATCATTATCCACTTTCCATTTCGGACTATATATTGGCAAACATAAAAAAAAAAAAAAAAAAAAGTCAATCTACAAAATCACTACACATTGTGATGCATTGTGAGTTTGACTAATTTGAATACAATAGGGCTTAGGTTGGTAACTTCACTGACCAGTATCTCCTTCCACAAGAACGTGTAAGTGACTATAGTAAACCCTCAACCTGGGGTTTGTGTGTGGTCAGTGGTGACATCCAGTGTTGTTTTTGGCAGCAAATTTAGATTTTAGTTTGTCATATTTTAGTCACTTGGAATGTCAATTTAGACCCGAGGACGATTCAACAAATTACTTCTAAATCCTGACAGTTTTCTGAAAAACCCTATGTTTCTATGTCAGTGGTTCTCAACCTTTTTCATGTCAAGGAGCCCCAGAATTATATGCATTTGGCCACCGACCCCCATCTGAAAATATGTAGTTCCAGGGACCCCCCCCAGAAGCAAAGATTTGAGTTAAAAACGTTCGCTCTGAACGAATATATATCTAAAATATCTAAAGTATAACATAATGCTTAAAACACCAAAAGGGGTTCCCGCCCAGAATGGGTTAAACTAGAGCACTGCAGAGGGCAGGTGTGTGCGTGTGTTTGTGTGTGTGTGTGTGTGTGTGTGTCCGTCCAGCTGGTGCTAGTTGACGGTCGTCAATGTCAAGGCAATTATGTTTATGCACTGTCAAATAGGTCTACATCTATTCTAAGGTAGCATATACCTTTTGTTGTGGGAAAGAAGATGATCTTTACTTCATCCCCTACTTGTATCCCGTAGTACGCAGGTGTTCTGTAAGGAATGGCGAAAGCTTCGGCATCGTAGTTGTCGTCAATGAGGAGGTTCCAATCAGGATCGCGACCACCAGCAGGAGCGGCGGTGCGAAACCAGATTTTTACCCGGCGCACACGTTCAAATGCGGCAAAGTAATCCCTCTTATGATGTTTGGCAGGTGGGTCCCATTGGAACATGCTGAAATGGATAGTTAGGGATTGTTTGCATGCCTGCAAAAAAAGAAAGAAAAAACAAAGTAAAATGGCATGTTGTAATTTTTCATGTCATGTTTAGGAATTGAATACATACGGGCACGGGAACTGCCATGAGAATAACTGAGTCGTGACTCAGTTATTCTCATGCCAGTTCCCGCCTGCTCTGTTTAGATCCTGCCTCCTCCGCTCCTAAAGCAGAGCCACCTTGGGTGGATGTTTTGGCCAGAGCACTTTCCCATACTGTACTGTACTGTACCGTACTGCAATGGTAACGCTTTGTCACTCCTCGTCTATTCCTTTTCTTTCTTTTTTCTCCCGACTTCATGGCTTGTACATTGAAGCACGAGGGTTTGAATGAGAAATGAGACAGCAGTGTGCATTCTGGTGTGATTGCATATTATTTAAAACACACCAAGCACCTGGGGGTATATAGGACCATTTAAATCAGGGCGCCCAGCGATTTGTTTCTTCAGGGCCTATTTCCACGTGGCTCCGCGCCATTTTGGAAGTAGCTTGAAGTAGCCAAAACACTCCCGAGGCGATCGACAACAACGGGAGGTATGATTAATTCTAACGCGACTAGCGACGGGACCCCTTAGGAGGGGCCATGCCTGCCTCTCTGTGACGCCGCATCAGACCGGCTGCCATTGGCTGGAGACCCTCACCCTCTTTCTCCGTGAGCACTGACATGAGCACCTGCCCATGCTCATTGCCCACATTGGTCAGCCAGGCAGCCGTGTTGGCAGCAGCGCCCGCAAGTTTCTTCGTCATCTAAAAACAAAAATATAACAAACTAGAAAAAGTGCCCTTCTGGGCACAGGTCTCCACCAGGAGGATAGGACTGTGTGAGATGTTTGGCAAAATGTTTAGTAGTAATATAAACATGTTTGCCTTGTATGGCAATTGGATGATTTGAGGCATTTTGTTCCAATCAACCTGTTTTGCAAAAATCAACCTGTTGGTGGCGCTATAACAGGCCAAAGTGAAAAGGGTGGGATATATTCCTCAGCCTAGTAAGAAAATGTGTGAAAGATTTCACGTAAATTGCATGCTGTGTTCATGATTTGAGGCTTTTGTTCAAAACGGGGCAATCTTGCAAACTGTGAAAGGCAATTATATCCAATTAGGGTGGAATATGAAATATCGGACAGATCCGACTTGAGCACATGACCATAGAGATACTGTGTAACGATTTGTGAGATTTTTGGACAGAATCTGGAGGAGTAATATCCAAAAATGTGTTTTACAAAAGTCGGCCTCCTGGTGGCGCTATAAAAGGCAGATGCGGAAAATGCAGGTCAAAGGTTTGTCCTTGGCCTCTAGGGAGTGTGCATGCAACGTTTCACGCAGATCGGTGCAGTTTTAGGTAACAAATGTGAAAAGCTGCCTCATGGTGGCGCTATAACAGGCCGTTCTGGAAAATGCGGGGCAGAGGTTCATCGTTGGCATCTAGGGAGTGTGTGTGCAAAGTTTGGCATCGACCGGGTTAATGGTGCCGGAGATTAGCTGGTAACGGACGGACGGAAGGACACACGGACGGACACACACACACACACACACGGACGGACACACACACGGACGGAGTGCAAAACATACTCTCTCACCATGCCTTCGGCCTGGTGGAGACAAACAGACATTAGAAAAGGACTGGCCTGTAATGTTAACTTTGATTACACAGAATAAGTCAACGCGTGCTTTGTTGACCGTGGTGGATCGCTGTGGTGGATCGCTGTCTGTACTTGCATCCCCTTCTCCCCCACACCACCAACTACATGTCTTTGCCGAAAATAGCCGATGTACAAGCTCTCAACACAACGGATTTTGAGCTTGTAGATTGGCTATTTTTGCTAGGGTGAGTGATAATAAATGCTGTTATAATGAAAGCTTGCCTTCTTGGTGGAGTCCATCTTCAGGATCTCCCCAAAGACGGAGGTGATCAGGTGACCCTGTCTCCTCCAGCCTGGTGCAGGCGTCCCTGTCGTAGACCGAGAGGAGCCATGACATGCAGGGAACTGGGTGCATGGGAGGCAGGGCCACCTTCCCGACGAACACAAAGCCCCTCCGGAAACTTGCGGTACAGCATGGCGCACGACATCCACTCCTCAGTGTGCTGCTCCAGGAGGTGAGCGCGCAGGCGAGACAGACTGTTGCCAAGAGTCCGCTCCCTCAGCGCTGTCACCACCCGCTTGTCACAGGACAACCTGGGACAAAGATTCAAGACTATTTGTCACACACGTACACAAGTATATGCTGTGGAATTGTAACATTAGATGCTCCAAAAACTGTCCATTTTGTCTGCTTACATGTAGGAAAGCATGGTGTCATTTTAGACTTTAGCTATGAGAGACACTGCACTACCCGTGTGCCTACATTTTAACCTTTTAGTACTTTGTTTTCCTAATAAAGTGAAGTCGTTTTATAAATAGGACTTTGAGTACTCACAAAATTTCTATATAATTATATGTATTATTATACAAGTATTTGTTTGTGTTTGTTTGACATGTGGACATTTCATTGTGAGAATATGGACAATTAATGGACATTTAAAAAGACAGCATGACTGACTGACAAGGACATTCATATTTCATGTTTATAATTCATTGTGGTTAAAAAAAAAATGTGATTTCTTTGCAGTTTTTCACGTCGCTTGGGATATCAATTGGGACGTTGTCTTATTTCTGCACCAGATGAAGATGGTTTAGGAGCAGTTAATACATACCTTTTCTTTTGGAAAGGAAGATCAACTTCACTTCATCCCCTACTTGCAGCCCGTAGTATGTGGGGGACTTCCACGCAGAAGCAACCTCGAAAGCTTGGCCACAGTCGAAGTCGTCATCAATCATGAGGCTCCACAAAGGATTGATGCCACCAACAGGAGCGGTTCTAAGGTAGCATATACCTTTTGTTGTGGGAAGGAAGATCAACTTTACTTCATCCCCGGGCCCTACTTGTATCCCGTAGTATGTGGGTGTTTTGTAAGGAACCTCGAAAGCTTGGGGAGAATCAAAGTCGTCATCAATCAGGATGTTTCATTCAGGATCGCGACCACCAACAGGAGCGGGGGTGCGAAACCAGATCTTTACACAGCGCACACGATCAAATGCGGATAAATAATCCTTTTCATGAGCTTTGGCAGATTGCTTCCTACTACTCACCTCATCCACTGCCGCAAACACAAACTCTTTAAGACTGCCATCGAGTAGGTCTGGTCCTGCCGCCATCCAGTAATGGGAATACATGTGTAGTTTTGACAGTTTGCCGGTATCGGCCTGGGAAACCCTTTGCTGCATCCTCAACTGCGAAGCCAGGAGGCGGGTTTTGGTGGGTGTTAAAGTTGAAGACAGTAGGAGCGACGTAGGGAACGAATGCCATCTTATGGTCAATTCAGTGTTGCACAGAAATGCGCACGCACAATGTGGGGGACTTCCAAGCAGAAGCAACCTCGAAAGCTTGGCCACAGACGAAGTCGTCATCAATCAGGAGGCTCCACAAAGGATTGACGCCACCAACAGGAGCGGGGGTGCGAAACCAGATCTGCACACGATCAAATGCGGCAAAATAATCCCTTTCATGACATTTGGCAGGTGGGTCCCATCCGAACATGCTGTGGTGGATAGTTCGGGATTGTTTGCATGCCTGCAAAAAAGAGGGAAAAAGGTAAAATGGCATGTGTGTGTGGTCCCAGATGGCCATGCAAACAGTTAATGTGGGCACCACAGACATCTGGGCACCTTGGACGAGTGGGCACTTTGACTCTTCGTGTCCGTTCTGAACCCTGAGATTTCAAAATGAAATGAAATTAAATGATTACTATATTTACCCAGGGTATCTGGGCTAAGCTCAAGAACTTGTTTCCAGCCAGGCCCTGCTCATAGAACATTTCATCGTAGTGGTTCAATGCCTTGTTCAAGGGCACTTCAGCGGTGGTCATTTTAACGTGTCGGACCGCTGATTCGAACTGGCGACCTTCCGGTATCAAGACCGCTCCGCAATCCGTTCGGTCACTGCTGCCACTTCAGATAACTATATATATATGTTTTGCACACAAAGAGAAACCATTTTTCACTGTTTTACATTATGTGCAAGATTGGAATCAATGTTTAAGTCACTTTAAGTTACTTTGTTGACGGACAAGAACTTAACTGAACTCCTAAAAGTCTGTGCAGAAGGCAGAAAAACAGAAGAAAGGCAGTGTAGGGCCAATAGGCCTTTCTTAATTACGCCAGAAATACGGTTTGTTCAACACGCTCACACTTGGGACTAGCTCCTTTCGGAACCCTACGTTAAAGTTTCTGACATTTTGATGACTTTAGGTCCAAAGGAGCTCAACCCGGGGGGTCCGGAGACGGGCTAACTTGGGACTTGGGCGTCTTGTTGTTTACTCACTTGTTGTCGATGCTGATTGACGATGACTGCAAGAGGTTGATTTATGGCAGGAGTTTGTGTTGTGTGTGAGTGTAAAAGGGTTTCAAAATAAAAACGGGGGAAACAAGAACAGGCTCCAGAGTCCAGACATAAACTAAATAAAGGTCTCAAAACAGACGAGCGCGGGGTTCAAATAAACAAATAAAGTCTTTCTTTCTTTCTTTCAGTTCAAACTGTGTGTTTGTGCGATCTCGCACGCATCGCGAGCAATGCGACAAGCTGTTGAAATCTGTATCTACTACTGGCGTCTTGCTTTCCACCCACAGCTGTGGGCCTGTGGCTTAATTAAAGGGAACCATGGTGCCATTTTCCAAGGCAACCAGTGGGGGCGCCATTTAGTCAAATATGTTAAATCAAACGAGATGGCTCCTACTAGTCAGGTTCCTTATGTAATTCCGTAGGCTGAAGACGAAGATTTTTAAAACTATATATTTTTTGGAAACCTTAGCCTAACGAATCAGAAAATGTTTGTTGCCATTTTTTTCGAGGTCGGTAAAGCAGCCATCTTGGATCTTTAAAAATGGCTACTTTCAAAAACGAATTTCTCAATATCTCGCCTCCTAGATCAGGGGTTCTCAACGTTTTTGGCCGGGACCCCCGGAAATGCTTTGGCAATGTCTCGGGACCCCCGCCCCGCCCCCTCCCGCCCCCAATATAAATTGACTGCTACAATAACCTTAATAATAGAGACAATACACCATTAATAAATACTGAAACCAGATATACATTAGGGAAGGTGTATGCATGTACTATATGTAAACTCTTCATTTCCTTTTTCCAGCCATTCAGTTTTTTTTTTTTTTTTAATAATTTGGGGACCCCCCAAAATAATTTGGCGACCCCCCGAGGGGTCGCGACCCACGGGTTGAGAACCCCTGTCCTAGATGACCTAAAATCAAGATTGCAGTGGAAATGCTTTGGCAATGTCCGGAAATGCTTTGGCAATGTCTCGGGACCCCCGCCCTGCCCCCTCCCGACCCCCAATATAAATTGACTGCTACAATAACCTTAATAATAGAGACAATACACCATAAATAAATACTGAAACCAGTGAAAATAATTTGGGAACCCCCCAAAATAATTTGGGGACCCCCCGAGGGGTCGCGACCCACGGGTTGAGAACCCCTGATCTAAAAGATGGACATGCCAAACGATTATCATTGGATAATATGGAATTCAACTGTGTTCTGATTGGTCTGATTTTATTTTATTTGAGTCTTTCTCACATGGAACTTGCACCCATGTGACTCCAAGCTTGCTTTTTTGACCTTTTATATTGGATAGATTTAACTTTAATTTCATAATTTAAGTCCATGGCAGTCACATAGGAATGAAACCTTCACATTATCATGTGACTAAGCCCTTATTGGACCCCGTCCTTTATTTATCTGTGTTGGATGTTTGTCGTTATGGCTGCCAGTTCACACCTGATGTTGTGTTGGTCGTCATGGCTGCCAGTTCCCACCTGATGTTGTGTTGGTTGTCATGGCTGCCAGTTCCCACCTGATGTTGTGTTGGTTGTCATGGCTGCCAGTTCCCACCTGATGTTGTGTTGGTCGTCATGGCTGCCAGTTCCCACCTGATGTTGTGTTGGTCGTCATGGCTGCCAGTTCCCACCTGATGTTGTGTTGGTCGTCATGGCTGCCAGTTCCCACCTGATGTTGTGTTGGTTGTCATGGCTGCCAGTTCCCACCTGATGTTGTGTGGGAGTCCAGACTGCTCCAGACCGTACTGAATAACTGCTAGCTTACATAAAGTCTTCAGGCTAGGACTTAAGTCTAAGATGTACAGGTCAGACTCATCAGGTTTGTTTTCTGCTCCAAAGAGAATGATACGATCTCCCACCATGCAACAGCACATCCTAGACATCTCACTGGGGCCTTCCCCCTTGAGCTCAAACTTCTTCCAGGAGAAGGTCTCTGGGTTGAATTTACACAGATCATTTATGTAATGGCCCATTTTGTAGGTGCCAAATATGTACAGCTCTCCATTGTAGGCAAAGGCTGTGTGATAATAATAATAGTGTCGTCTTTCTGGAAGAAACTGTTCTGAAGGCGTGTTTAGCCACATGTTGGTCTCTGTGTCAAACACACCACTGATGGTGTTGTCCTGCAGGTACCCCCGGCCCCCAAATAAAAATACAAACTTCTTTGTTCCAATGATGGTGGCAGAGTGACGTGATGAAATTTGTGATGTGGTGCCACTGGTGTTGATTAGAGACCAGACCATTGTGGTGGTGTCCATCTTGTAGATGTCATTATACCATCCATGGATATTGTTGAATCCTCCATGGATAAACATGACCTTCCTCAAGACACAGGCTGAGTGGCTGAACCTCCCCAATGGAACAGTTCCAGAAACCTTCGGCTGAAACCATCTGTGGGCGTCGACATCAAATGCACAAAGCTCGTTGCAGTCATAGTCTGTGTCGCAGTACACCCTGACGTTGGGGTTATAACCCCCCCAGATGTAGATATCGTCTATCAGCACAGCCGTGTGGCCCTGGCGTTCAGATGGAACCTCAAGGTGATGTTGTCCTCTTCCAGGTGTCTCCGGGGACACCTCCCTCCACTGTAAAGACACTGTGTTGAAGACGTGAACACCCATCAGATCATCCCTGCCGTTCATGACTCCTCCAAATGAGTAGACTTTCTGTCCTACTGCGACAGCAGCATGGTGGGCTTTGTCTAGTCCTCTTCCGTTCACATGCAGCGTCCAGCGCATCATTTCTTTATCCGAGACTTGAACCGAGACGTCCGAGCAATGAGCTTCAATGGTAGCTCCGTCAAGAAGAACCAGCTAAAGGTGTCGAGTGGAGATTGATCCTTCAGTAAGTTGATGAAACCTGATGATAAAGTCTTGAAGATGTCTGTAATGGAAAGGGTTTCGACATCTGGTAAGAGCTCGCCGGAGAGCGTTTGGTTGAATTGTGCTTTCCTTGGAGAGCGTCTATTTTTATACCATTGGTTAGACTGCTCATGTCATCCTGATGTCCATATATGGATGCCCAAGGTCAGCCACGTCCAAATATAGAATCCACGACGTCAGACTTAGATGTGACAGACATCTCCATATAAGGGCTTCTGCCGTGAGAACCAGGTCTTACGCAAACTTATCTGGTAACTATAGCGACCTATTAACTCATTAACTTCTGTGCAAAAGCTGACATTGGTGGAGTTATTTTCATAGTCACAGATATCCTAGGAGACGATATCGAACATAGTTTTGAATGATTAATAAATAATTTTAAAAACAATTACCGGTTCTTGCCATCTCCGTCGCCCGACAACGGTTTGCTTCTGCTTTGGCGACGTCATGGATTATTTTCCTCCGTCCACCGTATTTTTAGCAACGATAATAGCTGTTCTTTAAAAGAACAGCTCTGCGGCTGAATATAGTGTGGCACTCTTAGCCACCACTAGATGGGGCGGTTGGCGTGAAAACCTGGAGGCATTTCTAGGTCTTTATCTAGTATTCACATTTCTAGTCTTTATCTCGTATTTACGGCTCAGATTGCACTGGATGAACGTAGCGACTAGTGATGCACCTAATATTCGGCCGCAGAAAATAAGCAATATTGGCTAAAAAAGCATTTTCGGCCTATTCGGTTTCGGCCCGAATAGGCAGAAAATACATCACGAATAGTGTATGCAATTAATGCATTCAAAAGAGATGAATAAATGTTTTATGGACCCATAGTGATTATTATTTGAGTTAAGTTTTGCCATAAACATTTATTTTGCCATAAATCAGGTAGCTTTAAGGTACGACCATGACAGCAATGGTAGGAAAAAAAGATATATATATTAATCATATTTGGATATTCGGTATTCGGTTTTTGGCCAACTGTTTCCTATATTCAGTATTCGGTTTCGGCCAATATTTCCCCTTTCGGTGCATCCCTAGTAGCGACTATGTTTAGTGGTTCAATAGTAAATCCATGTCGCCACCCGGTTAAAATATTAATGCTTCTAAAGACTCTTTTTTGCCTTCTATAGGTTGTTAATGGTATGGTCACATAGTATGCCAATTATGAAAATTGCTCAACATATGCAAGTTGGCAACGAAGGGTTTGACAAAAACAAAAATAGAAAGCAGCGCCCTCTCCTGGTCGCAGTTCGCACTACACAGTACTCACTGGTAGATGATCATGAGGTGTAGGTCACAAACTCACAAAAAGAGAAGAGCTGTGTTATTGTTGTTAAAGACCATTTGGTTTAGTGTTCTTATTATATTGTTATTTTTGTGTTGGAAAGTGATAGCTGTTTAGCAAAAGCAAATAAAGGGCTATGGCAGACGCCAATCCTTTGGGAAATGGTAAGATATAGCACACAATTTGTGACAGTAACATCGTTTTATTCATGACAGTAAACTGACGCTAATTGCTAAATTGTCTTGCTAGTTGCCGTCTTCACGGTGCTAGCTTAAGTTAAAGTTAGCGTTAGCTAAAAAGATTTTTAGTTGTCAAACTTTTTTTTTAAACTAAGAAAACCTCTCACACTGTCATCCCATAAGAGAAAAGATTGTTCCACGTTGTTATTCCCGATAAGAGGCCACAGCGGACTCTTTTCAAGTATTCATCCCACTCAGTGGGTCCCAAATTATAGCCTAATTAAATGATTAACTCTGTGTTAACGTTGTCATGCTTGAGACCTGTGACCAATTCTGTTTTCACGTTACCAGAGAGAGAGGCAGGCAGGTGACTGCGAACTGTGTCTTCACATTATTATCATCAGAAAAGCAGGTGACAACGTGTTTTCACATTATTATCATCAGAGAAGCAGGTGACAACTGTTGTTTTCACATTATTGTCATCAGAAAAGCAGGTGACAACTCTGTTTTCATATTATCATCAGAAAAGCAGGTGACTGCTGTGTTTTCACATTATCAGAAAAGCAGGTGACAACTGTGTTTTCACCTGTCACCTGCTTACCTACATAGTTGTCACTGACAACTCTGTTTTCACATTATCAGAGAAGCAGGTGACGGGAAGCTCATCATGTGCTCTTTTCACATTAATATCCCAGTTTCACATTTTATGCCAGATCGAGAGACACACACACACACACACACACACTCTCCATGACGGGCGGCGGTGGCTCAGGGGTAGAGTTTCCAGATGGTAACCGCAAGGTCGCCAGTTCGAACCCGGGCTCCCCCAGAGTTAGTGTCGAAGTGTCCTTGAGCAAGACACTGAACCCCTAATTGCTCCTGATGTGCTGGTTGGTACCTTGCATGGTTTCCGCCGCCATCAGTGTATGAATGTGTGTGTGAATGGGTGAATGTAATGCACAATCTATGTAAAGCGCCTTGGATAAAGGCGCTATATAAATGCACCATTTACCATTTTTACAACTCCTTGTTGTCACCTTGTTGTTGTCATTCCAGAGGCAGGTGACCATGTGTCCTCACTGACCAAGGCCCTGATAGACGTCAGCGATAAAGGCTGTTTCCAGGACCAGACCCTGCAGGAGAGACAACAGGAACTCGGCTCTCTGCAGGTTCAGCTATACAGCACTATTATCAAAACACTGTCTTCACAATCCATGACCACTTAGGCCTGACGTCGAAATTAAAAAAATGTCTTCGAAATCCTGACAGTTTTCTGAAAAACCTTATGTTTCTGTATCAGTGGTGCTCAATATTTCATGTCAAGGACCCCACAAATTATATGTAGTATGCCTCCGCCGCCCCATCTGAAATATGTTGGGACCCCCCCAGAAGCAAAGATTTGAGTTAAAATGTTCACTCTATATATTCAAAGATTTGAGGCATATTTTCACGATTTTTCAAAAATAGCAGACCTACATGTTCATAGCGCGGGAATCTGCTATTTTTCAATAGCTAAAGTATAACCAAAAGGGGTTCCCGCCCAAAATGGGTTAAAAACAAACAAAAAACAAACATTCATCATTTTGATCATAGAACACATTTTTTAGCTGTCGAACAAACAGACCTACATTATTAGTAGTACAATAGTAGTAGCATATCGTATTAAAGAGGCTTTGGTTGTAGGCCTAGGCTAGAAGTAGTAGTAGGAGTAGTTGTAGAAGTAGTAGTACTGTAGTAGTAGTAGTAATAATAATAGTAGTAATTGTAACAATATTAGCTGTAATAGAGGATATGCGCCTGACATCATCATCATACCCGGAAGTTATGCGGGAACGTCTACTCTACCGAGCAGCCCATACATCCAAACAGAAAAGTCCTATCTGATTGCATTAAACGATAAATTCACTTTGCCACTCGATTTGCCCATACCCTCTATATATATATATATTAGTGATTGAGGATAAATGCAATTAATTCTCGGAATCATGGCCAATTCATTTTCTTTTACCTTTTTTCCCCCCTCAAAACTGTAATAGATTTGTCCAAATAAAATGTATGTAAAATAGGACCCTGACTTTTCCTAAACAGGTACATATACACCTACAGTATATGTCGAATGGTCATGGTCATTTTGGTTAAATCCAGTGGGTTTAGTGGCCACTACCCTTTTCCTTGTTTCACTTCCAGGCCATTCTGTCAGACACGGAGAGGACGGGCGAGGAGGCGCAGCTGGACCTCAGGTCACAGACGAGGCGGTTTCTCTTCCTGGAAGGGGAGATGGAGGACCGGCAGTGCCGCCTGAAGGCCCTCGGGCAGCACATCACCGACCTCTACGACCGCAACGCCAAGCTGCTCCCCCGCAACCGGGAGGAGGAGGAGGAGGCCCGCATCACGCTGGCCGGGTACAACACCTACCGCAACAAGATGGAGGGGCACCGGGCGGCGGTGGCACACGCGGAGGGCCAGACGGTGGGCCAGAAGGCGCTGGAGGAGAAGAGAGACCTGGTGCGGACGCTCGCGAGGAGAAAGGAGGAGCTGAGAGCGGATTTGGAAAATGGAAGCGCTACACAGCAGGCGAAGGTGTGTGACTGACCAATGGCCTGGCTCACTCCAGTTTGTATTATACTTTAATGAATAAAGTTGATGTATTAACACTTGATGCATCTTATTGCCTTTTGCTGAAGAAAGATGAGACAAGCTCTTAAGGTGATTCGCTTTATTAGTTCTGTTTGATCTGGTCCTTATTGGTCATTTCCTGTGTTCAATTAGGCTTAATTAATTTTATTTATTTAGGAACTAGGACTATTAACACAAAGATAGTTTTGGCATTTACTCAGTCAGGGTATATACTGTGTACACATATATTTTATACTATATACTGTGTGTGTGTGTGTGTGTGTGTGTGTGTGTGTGTGTGTGTGTGTGTGTGTGTGTGTGTGTGTGTGTGTGTGTGTGTGTGTGTGTGTGTGTGTGTGTGTGTGTGTGTGTGTGTGTGTGTGTGTGTGTGTGTGTGTGTGTGTGTGCGTGCGTGCGTGCGTGCGTGCGTGCGTGCGTGCGTGCGTGCGTGCGTGCGTGCGTGCGTGCGTGCGTGCGTGCATACTTTGTTGACAGAAAGAGGTGAATGATCTAAAGAGGGAGATCTCAGTCCTGAGGAATACTGTGGCCGAGATGCGAGACCTTCTGCTCAAAGAGTTTGAGACTCAGACCCCGATCAAGAAAGACATTGAGGTATAAGGCAAAACGAGAGTGCTTTGTTAAACTTAATAAATGCTTTATATGTTGATCCTGGAGAAAATAACCTTAATAATATGACCACCGCTAGCATCCTTTGTGCCACTATGGTTCTGTGCTATGCTCCTGGGATATCGAAGGTACTGCTGGTTTTCATTCTAGACAGCTAATTCAGGACTGATGTAGTCTTTCACCAGCTGAATGCAGTAAACTACCTGGAAGTGAAGACTTGGCAGGAATCTGGACATGCTGCACACACAGTATTCAAGATTTAGACTTGCCGCTATCAGATTAGAAGAGTTTATGTCAAGGTGTGACATAGTATGTAAATGGTGCATTTATATAGCGCCTTTATCCAAGGCGCTTATTACATTCACCCATTCACACACACATTCATACACCAATGCCAGAGGAAACCATGCAAGGCACCAACCAGCACATCAGGAGCAATTAGGGGTTCAGTGTCTTGCTCAAGGACAACTCTGGGGGAGCCCGGGTTCAAACTGGCAACCTTGCGGTTACCATCCAGCCACTCTACCCCTGAGCCACCGCCGCCCCTATGTGTTGCAATGAGTTAACCATTTTTTTCATCCCAACTTCAAAGCAAGCTGTGATTCTCCTGCTTTAGACGTATTTTTATGTTGTTCCCCAAACAGTGACTAAAGTAGATGTGCATAATAACATTCTAACTTTTTTGTAGTTTAAACCTTTCAAATAAAATGTTTTTTTCTTTTTCTCTGTTTCCTCTCGGTAAGATCCAGAACAGACGACACGAGGCCATTGTAAAGCGCCTCCACTGTCAGTTGAACAAAGCCCAGGCCATCGACAGGTATTATTAATGTTACATACTGTATATGTTGGTTGATATGCATACGCATATACATACGTTTATGCTCCATTTTATGTTTACTGAGCACGCGGCAGAAAGCGAACGGCCACCTGTATGTTTTTGCCCCCGCAGGTTAAATATATTGAACGTCTTGGTTGAAGAAGGTTACTCTCCCAAAGTTAAATTACTGTGTCTACAGCCAATCGGCTTGATGGCATGACACGAGCAAAGGGACCTTTTTTTTACCACCTGCGCGACTAAAGTGAAGCGATCGAAGCGACTGGAAACAAATATATATTTTCAGGTTTGAACGCACTTTGGGCTCCATCTTCGTCACCGCTAAACCCCTTATCCCTAAACTTTTGCTTTTTTTTAAACTATTTTGCAAAACCTTTTTGAATAGTTAAAATGGCCAGTCTACAAGCTCACAACGTCAATGTAGATTGGCTATAGTTGAACTATTCAAAAATGTTTTTCAAAATAGTAAAAAAAGGCAAAGAAGTTTAGGGATAAGGGGTTTAGCGGTGACGAAAATGGAGCCCTTTATGTTCGTGCTGCTGCCATAATACATTATAATAATAAAACTTTATTTGTATAGCACCTTTCATAATATGAAATGCAGCTCAAAGTGCTTTACAGAGCAATGGAGAAAAAAAGAAAAGAAAAGCAAGGCATAAACATTAAAAATAATAGCAGTAATGCAATACAGTGAGGACATGAATAACAAAAAAAAAAATATATCAATTAAAAGCAAGAGTGTAGAAGTGGGTCTTGAGCTGTGCTTTAAAAATGTCTATAGAGGCTGCCTGTCGAAGGTACAGTGGGAGTTTGTTCCACGCCGTCGGCCCGTAGAAGCAAAAAGCTTCTCCGTGTTTTTTAGTTGCCATTTCTTTAGGCAAAGCGAGCAGGCCAAAGCAAAGCAAAGTTACTATATTTACCCAGGGTATCTGGGCTAAGCTCAAGAACTTGTTTCCAGCCAGGCCCTGCTCATAGAACATTTCATGGTAGTGGTTCAATGCCTTGCTCAAGGGCACTTCAGCGGTGGATAGATGTGGGACTGCCGTTGATGATTTCCCATGTTGTGTCCTTCACTCAGGCAGACGTCTGAGGACATCCACCACATGGAGAGGCAGATCGCAGAGCTCCACGGCCTGCTGAAGCCATCGTAAGTCGGAGCCTTCCAGTCATCGACCTTGTTTTGCTGTCGTCGGCAATGACTTTATTTATATCAGTGTTGTTTGGACAGCGGTTTTGCCCTGGCATATTTGGGTTCAATTTTGTCTGCTGAATTACAAGTTCTATTCCGGGGGTTCTGGCAGCAGTTACCGCAATCAAGCAGTTGGGGGCAGCAGTGTCAACTAAATGTAGGTTTAAGACATGATGAGCAGTTTGAGCACACATTTTGTTCAGCATCTCTGACTGCTGTTCTTAGAGCTTCAGCCTGCTGTGAACAATTCTCTTCAATGTATTTGCCTTTAGTTAGACAGTCACATAAACATATTGTTCAACACTGTATTTTTCTACTGTACTGTAAAGTGTACCTTTATTCAACAAAGTGGTATCATTAAACTAGCCATGGTATGATTGAGTCCTGCTTTACTCAGTGCTCACACTTTAAAACAGCCCCAGGGACATTGTTTGGTAATCGTTGAGGGACAGGGCTTTCATCCCTCTGGTGTCCCCTTAACCCAGTGTCGATTTCGTCGACTAATACTATGACAAGAAATGTTCGTTGGCTACCTTCCGGAGGAAAACTAAATTGAAACTAAGCTATGGCGACTGAAACTAAGACTAAATATTTTTGACAATTTCGTCAACAAATACAAACTAGACTAAAATGTTAGGAAGGGACTAGTTGACAAGAGATCCAGTATAAGTCATTTTACACTTGGTTGCATGCTGAAAATAGCAGATCTCCAATGAGCTTGTAGATCGGCTATTTTCAGCAAGTGTAAAATCAGTCATTGCGACAGCATCAAGGCCCTCCAAAATACATTTAAGTAGACTAAATCAACTGTAGATTTTGTCGACTAAAATCTTATCTTTAGTCGACTGAAAAAAACAGACTGACCAGGTGACTAAAATGTGACTATTAAAACTAAATGAAAACGAATCAAGAGACTATGACTAAAACTAAAATCTGCTGTCCAAATCAAACACTGCAACAAATAACCGCCCCCCATCCAGAACAAAGCCCAAGTGTGTCCCTGTGACAGTAGCTGCAGTCGCAGCAGTTGATGCCGTTTGGTACATGCTGTTCCAGCCTTCAGCTCCACTGGCTTCAGCTGAGTCGATCCGAGGCGACAGTCCCTCTGTCGGTTACACAAGGGCACGACTGTATGCCCCTCCACCCGTAACTAACGGAAAGGGCGGTGCTTTCTCATCCTACCGCACTTTCTCGACTAATTGAGCCAGCAAAATGGTCATCTCGGATAATGCGTAGAGGCAGTCTCTTGTCATCGGCAGTGCCTGGCAGTTTCTTGCTTCCTTATACTTGAGGATAAAAATCATTCACGAATGTATCTCTACAGAGAGACATGTAAGGCAGAGGGAATTGTGTTTTCTCCTATGGGTCAATAGTTCAAGACAATGATCCTGGTCTTAAGTGGATTTTGGACCGGTCGTGATGTTACGACGTCATCCACTTGAACCCAGTGGTGGGAAAAGTACTCAATTGTTTTACTTAAGTAAAAGTACCAATACTGCAATTTAGAAGTAAAAGTACGGAATTGAAAATGTACTTGAGTAAAAGTACAAAAGTATCGGAATCAAAATGTACTTAAAGTACTAGAAGTAAAATAATTTATGTTGCAGAATGTCCCATTTCACAAGTTCAAAATGTGTAGAAAATCTTATTGAAAAGAGCCGAAATGTATAGGGTTGAAGTGGTTAATGTATGCTTTCTAATCAAAATTAAAAAGTAACTAGTTACTTTGTTACCATAGTTTTCAAATAATTGTAGTGGAGTAAAAGTACAAATTTTGGGCTCTGAGATGTAGTGGAGTAGAAGTAAAAGTACTGGAAATTGGAAATACTCAAGTAAAGTACAAATACCTCAAAATTGTATTTTGAGGTATTTGTACCTCAAGTACCTTAAGTACAGTACTTAAGTAAAAGTACTTAATTACTTTCCACCACTGCTTAAACCCTAAAGTCCCTATTCTGGGTCATAATAGGCAAACGCTCTGATCTCAGGTCCCAAAGGGGCGACAGCAGGGGTGCCCACACTTTTTTGACACGAGAGTCACTTTCAAAATGACCAGCTCAATAAGATCTACCCACCAAAAAAATGATCCCATTGCTGAATGGTGTTTAAAAATGTACCTGAGGGGGCTTTGGGGCTTTGGCATAGCGGCACCTAGTGTTACATACAGTAAGACATAAGACAATGGAGGGAAAATGGAATTGGTAGGTTTTTATTTTTGTATAATAACTTGTCAAACAAGTAAGTCACCTTAATTGTGTCAGATGCCATTTTTTATATTTAAATTAAATATATATTTTAGGACCATGCCATGTGATCTACCTGATCTACTGGTAGATCGCGATCTACCTTTTGGGCACCCCTGGTGTACAGCAAACTAGCAAAGCATAACAGGCAGATAACATTAATCACATAAAACACAGTAAAAAAAGAACATGGTACACATAGAAACAATAAAACAGGATGGCAGTTCAAGCAAGGTATCAGTGTAGCATTGAAATTCATAACATTTTCATAAACAGTCGTATAATAATTCATACAACAAGCGAGTCAAGACGACAGGTTACCTCCTCCTCCTCCTATTGGCATTTAAAGCCTGGATAGACACAGGCACGAAGGAGAACTTATATCTATTGCTTGTGGCACCTGGAACCTTTAGGTGAAGGCCAGAAGTAGTTAGGTAAAATTAGCTTAAAGGAGCATTCAGTGATTTGGGTGATTTGGAAAAAAATTAGGTAAAATTAGCATTCAGTGATTTGGGTGATTTGGAAAAAAAACCTGGTCCACCCGGTAACAAGATGTGCACATGCACACGCTCTACAGTGGGGGAAGTACAACAGACCAACAGCATTTGCACCAAGGCCCGCCCCACTCGATCATGATTGGAGGAAGGAAAAATTAAAAAATAAAAATAAGTGATATTTGAATTAAGTGAAATCACTGAATATACCTTTAAGTTGTGGCAAATCTGGGAAAAAATGCCTACCACTAGCTTTCTTCACAGATGTGTTCATAAAGGTGTCTACTATCACAGAAAAAATTGTTCCAAGCCAACTCCCTTGGGAAACTTTGTGGGAGCCAATCAAAGTTGGGGTACCCAGAGGGCCTAGGCAGCAGGACATTTTAGAATTGGCTAATATGAGCTTGTGAGGTGTGTAAATAGGGTTTTTTTGGGGTGCTGAATCCGTTCCAACCATTCATTTTCAGTACAATGACTTCTGGCCATAATATTGGCCATGCCTGCTTGTGTATATGAAAAGAAAACACCTTAAACATCCATGTGCATAACATGGCATATTAGTTATTACACATGCAAAAGCAGCCAATTTATGGCCAGGGAGTCATTTTTACTGAAAGGTAATGGCTGGAATGTATTCAGCACCCCATAAAACCCCTATTTACACACCTCACAAGCTCATATTAGCTCATTTTAAAATGTCCTGCTGTTAGCCTAGGCCCTCTGGGTACCCCAACTTTGATTGGCTCCCACAAAGTTTCCCAAGGGAGTTGGCTTGGAACATTTTTTTCTGTGATAGTAGACACCTTTATGAACACATCTGTGAAGAAAGCTAGTGGTAAGCCTTTTTTTTCCAGATTTGCCACAACTTAAGCTAATTTTACCTAACTAAAGGAAGCAGCCTGAACTCAGAGCTGAGGGGATGAGAGTTGTCCGTACAAATGGACTTGGCTTTCTTAAGCACTTAAGCTGTGTTCCGCATAGAGATTTGATGAAGAGGGAAGAAAGGAGTGGGCCAAGGATAGAGCCGTGGGGGACGCCTGTCAACGAAGTATATGTGTGGGTAACATCCCATCTGCATGTCATTTACATTTTAGTGATAAATATTGAAAAATGCGTCCGTCCGAGCACGGAAATAGCATTTTTTTTAAATATATTTCTTATCTCTTATTATTATTTTTTTAACACAAACCTTCTCTTCTGGGGTTTCCTGACAAAAAATAGTTTCAGATATGGGTCAAATTATATCAATTTGGGGATCCTTGGCACGAAAAAGTGTGAGAACTACAAATCTTGAAAGTAGCCGATATATGATCTCACAGCACGTCACAATGTATCGCAATGGAAGAAAAAGTAAGATCTTTGTAAGATAAGACAATCATTTGTGTTGGTGTTTAATTGAAAAGGGTTAGTTGCAAGTTTGTCGTCAATTTCTTTCTCTCACGCACCTGCTTTCCTACAGAACACTTGTGTGCAAAAGCTTTACTGATAATGATGATAATGAAAAGGTCAGGGAGTTTCATTGGGAAACACATGCAGGAAACCCATAGACCCAAATAAAAGTTCACCAGGGGAGTTCACCTGGAAGTGTGCCATGGGGAATTCTTCAAAGATCCAGTCCAGTCACTCTGAATCTGAAGCAGGACATTAAAACAACACCACAAGACCGTTATTGTTAACAATGCGAAGTGTGTGGCCATAGAGTGAACACTAGCATGACACTAGCATGACTGAAGTAAAATCAGACAGAAGTAGCAAGTGCTTAAATTCATATTTAGAACATTTTTCAGATGTCAAAAAATTCTGAGATGATGTAATGATGATGGATGATGATGGTCATGGAAAGGGAACATTCTGAAAGCTTCATGGGCAAAGATAATCAACTTCAAAATCTAAAAAAAAAACCGGTCAAAATGACCTCTCAGACATGCTAGTGATTTATATAAGGTGCAGTTGTATGATTTGGGGATTATCATCTTCAGTCTGTTCTATTTCAGTATGAGCCTATATGGCCTGAAGTATTGTGATTAGCCCCATTCTACAAATGTCTTCTAAATCCACAGTAAATACAGTAAAAAATAAATCGTTTTCTGAAAAACTTATGTTGCTATTACCAGTGGTTCTCAATATATTTTTATGTCAAGGACCCCCTGTAAAAAGAACCACCGCTCATCCACTGAAAAAACTTAAGAGAGGTGCTGGAGCCACAAAGGGAACATGAGAAAAATAAAGGGAAGCTCCGCACACTCAGATCTGCGCACAATCAATGTATTTATTTAGCAAGCTTTCGGTCTACTGACCTTCTTCAGTCAAGGACCCCCAAAATTATATGTATTTGGTCACGGATCCCCGTCTCAACATATTTTATTCCAGGGACCCCCAGAAGCAAAGATACGAGTTAAAATGTTCGCTATAAAAATATATATACATATTCAAAGATTTGCACACATTTTCAAGATTTTTCAATCAAAAAGCAGGTCTGCAACCTCATAGTGCGGCAAGAAGTGATATCGGCTATTTTGGAATAGCCAAAGGTTAAAGTGATTCAATTTGTTGAATGACACTTTCCCGGTATTAATATGTTAATTACCTGTCTGTCTGTCTGTTCCACAATGTGCTGCATGTGCTGCATTGCTAGCCTCATTAGCATGCTCCTAGCTTAACCTCGCAGCTGCCTCTTCAATGCTTAACTAGCCCCAGGCCTCTTCTGTTCAACCTGTCCACCACATCACACGCATGTAGTGGACGGTACATGCATCCAAGCCATGCATCATGCAAAACGCACGTGTACACAACGTGAAAATGGACTGCACTAGTGGCCACCACACACACACACACACACACACACACACACAGTCATTAAACTGTAACCCTGCACAAACCCTTCAGGACAAAGATTCTCAATAAACACAGTTAAGTATAGTATTTGTCCACACGTTCAGACATTCTGTGCAAATATACAACACATAGCTTCTTGCTAGACAGGAGAGCCAAACACTGAACTCATACCTGTTCCTGATGAGCAGCTTGGTGCAGCTTGGTGCCTTGCATGGTTTCCCTAGCTGCCATCTGTGTGGGAATGTGACGACAAAATGACGAAGCTTTGGAGAAATAAGGCACTAATTGCACCATTTACCTATAATTTAGGTATAGTATACCTTTACGTTAGTTCTGGGTTTGGGTAGGCAAGAACCTTTATGTCCTTTGGTAGGTCATTCCACATTTGGTGGCAGCATAGTGGAATGCATTTTACCCACTAGACCTGTACGTGCCACCGGCCTACTTGAGAGCGATGCAACTTGGGAACCTAATAATACCCGCTGTCAACTTGTCATAGCACCCGTTTTAACTATCTGTCTGTGTCCCACATGGAGATCTCTGTATTTGTCTATCTGCCTGTGTGTGAAGAGTGCAAACAGACTGTGAAAAGTTGAGTGGTTAAGTAAACAATTTGCAGTTGTGGGGTTGCCATGGCAATCAATTTGGCTGAGGCAGAGGCTGGAGGCTTTGTGGAAAACACAGGTGAGGGGATTTAGGCTGATTAGGCCCACTGGCAGAGCTGACCAGAGCCTTTTGTGGTGGTTCTGGAGAACCGTGGGTCCGACCAGGCACTGCACTCGGGTGTACACACACACACACACACACACGCGCGCACGCAGACAGACAGAGACGTGGCGCATTTATAGTAGGATGTTTGAGGTGAATTTTGGAGGAACGAGGTCAAATGATCGCTTTCTGGTGTTGTGCCCATGGGCATCACTCACTCTAGAGAAGTAGTTTGAGACCAGACCCATTGAGAGATGTTACAGATACACTCTGTCTTGGGCCAAGTGAGCAGGGGGGAATTATAGTCATCTATCCCTATTGTATTTTGGGCATGTCATTGAGGTGAAAATTAGAAAAATAAAATAAATTGAGGCTCACAACTTGAGGTTGACATGCTTTCTATTTCTTGCTCATGGGAATCTCATTGATTATTTAAGGTAAACGTTCACAAGATCTTCTTGTAAACTCAACAGGTCTTGCTGGAAGTCCAAAGAAGAAAAGCGTGCTGTTGCCAAACCTGTCACCCTGTGTAAACTCTTCTCTGGCAAGCATGATCACCGTGCAATTTAAAATGCTTTAGAAGTCCAGAACAATAGCTCTCATAAATCTTGTTTTGTTTCTCTTGTTTGGTTTGGTTTCCAAAAAGTGCCGTAAGCATCTGACTCATCATGTTAGAACACCTACACGTCATAACCGTACACAGTTCATATGTGCTAGCCTGTTGTCTGCCGCCAGCAGCCATTTTGGATGTGTGAGCGAGCCCTGTGAACACATGAACCCATTGAACCCCAATAATTATCAAACTAATAAAATCTCTAAAGAAACCGTGGCGTTCTCAAAGCTGTCTGCTTTGACACGGCTGACTGTCAGACAGTGTCAGTGGAATAAACTAGTGATGGGAGATTAATCGGCAAACACATCGGTATTTTTAGTTGTTTTTAGATTAATCGGCATCGGTTCGATTAATCAATCAGACCGATTATCGGTCCGATTAATCGGTCTGTCTTTACAGATAAACAAGCCTAAAGTAACAGCTTGAACTGATCTACAAGCTCACAATATTAAATATAAAAGGTATTTAAGTTAAAACTGACTTGCCTTAAGCCTGCAGTGCAGACACCCTGTTACATGTATTTTTCAGAATGGACAAAATTATTATAATTTTTTCAATACAGAATGAGATCATATCGACATCGGTAATATCGGTTATCGGCCATAACAGCAATTAATTATATCGGATGTCGATATCGGCCAAAATGTCTCATCGGCACATCCCTAGAATATACCTATTCACTCGTGTATGTTTGCGCCACACACACACACACACACACACACACACACACACACACACACACACACACACACACACACACACACACACAGCACAAGCTTTTGATAAAACATTGAGTCTCTCAGTTGCACATAAAACACTTCTGGTAGCGAATGTGTGCAAACAGCCCGAGCAAAACAGAACGTGACAACCTATAATTTGACGTCGCAATATAAGCAGAGTTGTTTGTTTTAGAGACTGCGCCTCATGTCTCAGCACATAACATGCTCCAAGAAAAGCCTGTGCTGTGACTACCGTCGGAAACCCGGGTGCCTTTTGATAGACACATTGATGGTTATTTGTCTCCTCCCGTTTGTTACCGCTGGCTGCCTGCCATTGTGAGCTTTTAGATCTGCTATTTTCCAAATATATATATATATTTTTTTAAACTTGAAATGAGACATTCTGCACAAGGACTACTTTCTACTTTTGATACTTTAGTACTTTTACTCAAGTAGTAATTTAATTCAGGACTTGTACTTTTAAAGTAGAGTAGTTCTACCGTACAGTGCAGTATTGACACTTTTACTTAAGTAAAACAATTGAGTACTTTTTCCATCACTGGTTAAAAGCATGACATGTGCATTCACGGCGACACGTCCGGACAAAATAGTTATGTGCTGTTCTCAAGTGTTTTTTTTTAAGCCTTTACTGTCGTGCTGTTGAAAGTGACATGACAACCTATAATGTGACGTCGCAATATAAGCAGAGTTGTTTGTTTTAGAGACTGCGCCTCATGTCTCAGCACATGCACATGCTCCAAGAAAAGCCTGCTGTGACTACTGGTCGGAAACCCGGGTGCCTTTTGATAGACACATTGATGGTTATTTGTCTCCTCCCTGTTGTTACCGCTGGCGGCCTGCCAGTGTACTGTACTTGTACTGTATATCACGTCGTCTGCCGGCAGAGACAGCTGGAAGTGTGAGTGCAGGAAGGTTTGCATGTTGCGTACACACACACACACACACGCACACGCACACGCACACACACACACACACACACACACACACACACACACACACACACACACACACACACACACACACACACACAGTAGAGGCCCAGGGCCTGCAGTGATAGAAGGCTGTTATTGTTACAGTATGTCCCCCCTGCCTGTCAGAGTTGCATCATCATATTTTTTGGCTACTGTTGCATCATCATGCATTTCTGCCGTCCTCTCTTTCTCTCACTGTATGTGATGCAGGTGTATTTCAGTGGTGGAAAGTAACTATACATTTACTTAAGTACTGTGCTTTTTTTGCTTTTTTTTTCAAAAGTACAATTTTGAGGTATTTGTACTTTACTTGAGTAGTTCCAATTTCCAATACTTTCACTTCTACTCCACTACATCAGGCCTCAGTGCCGGCCCTGAGCAATTTGGTGCCCTAGGCAGGATTTTTCGTGATGCCCCCTTGAAAAATGACCATGGCCCCCTTGTGTTCTAAAGCACTGTGTTTTGGTTTTTTTTGCTTGGTGGATGCCCCCCCCCCCCCTCCCCTCCCCTCATGATGCCCTAGGCAACTGCCTGTTCTGCCTGATGGGAGGGCCGGCCCTGCAGGCCTGACTCACACCTTCACAACAGATTGATGTATAGCTGATGCATGAGACTTATTGACTGATGCAAGCTCACAATGCATTTCCAATGGGAGTCACGTGGTTTGACACAACATTTTTGTTGTATGAGGATGTTGTGTCAAACCATGTGACTTCCATTGGAAATGCATTGGGGCAAGATGTAAACAAACCCTTTCATACATCTAGCATGCATCAATGTTGTATGCTAGATGCGAAGGTGTGAGTCAGGCCTCAGAGGCAAATATTGTACTTTTACTCCACTACAATTATTTGAAAACTTTAGTTACTAGTTAAGCAGAAGGGAGTTCCAACCGCGCCTCTAGCCTATGGCAGGCCAGTCTGGTGCATCTCCATATGCAGACCGCGGCCATCTTACCATATAAGTTAATGGCGACTAGGTGCAACCTTCCATTGGCACTTGGCAGCCCATTCATCCAAACAGAAAAGTCATATGACTCCTATCTGATTGTATTAAACAACGTCAAACTCACCAACATTGCAGCTGTACGGAAAGCTTGAATTATTCTCTTTCTATCCTCAAAGTGTTTGTTTCATAAAAACCCACTGTATACTGTACACGTTACGAGCTAGATACTTTGTGTCCTTGCAGGTGATTATTTTTCTAATAAGGGCTTAAACTGCCTGAGTTGATCCAGTACTAGTTACTTGATTTGAATTATTATTACAAAACATACATTAACCACTTCAGCCCTATATACATTTCGGTCACTTGAAAATAGCCAATCTACAAGCTCACAATGCGTTGCGGTGCGACGCATTGTGAGCTTTTAGATCTGCTATTTTCCAAATATATATTATATATATTTTTTGAAAATTTGAAATGAGACATTCTGCACAATGACTACTTTCTACTTTTGGTACTCTAAGTACATTTTGATACCGATACTTTAGTACTTTTACTCAAGTAGTAATTGAATTCAGGACTTGTACTTTTAAAGGAGTAGTTCTACATTGCAGTATTGATACTTTTACTTAAGTAAAACAATTGAGTACTTTTTCCATCACTGGTTAAAAGCATGACATGTGCATTCACGGCGACACGTCCGGACAAAATAATTATCTGCTGTTCTCAAATGTTTTTTGAAGCATTTACTGTCGTTGCTGTTGAAAGTAGTTGAAAGTCCTGTTTGCTCTCACTGCCATGAGGGTGCTACGTGATTATGTGTTATGTCGGTGCGGAATGCACCTCTGTCCGTGCACATTGCACTTGTGTTTGTGCACATGCTCGCAGACATGCATTTTTACTTACAGTACACTCCATTATATTATATCGTTCCAAGTACTGTACTGTACATCCACTTACACATTTGACAACCGTGAAAACACATTACGGCCCCTTCCAAGTGGCGTCTGTCATCCGAAGAGAGAGGATGAAATCTGCATTCCACACTGACACGCGACACGCCTTCTCGAGAAAACACTGTGTACCATCGCAGTGTCCGCCTATCACAGGAATATTGAACGCTGTCTGTCTGTGACTTATAGAGGAATGTCCCATATGTCTGAACAACAAGGCGCTTAGAAATGTGTTCCATTCAAAGGGGAAGACATAGTTGTTGTTGTTGTTGTTGTTGTTAGGGATGCACCGAAAGGGAAATTCTTGGCCGAAACCGAAAACCAAATATAGGAAACAGTTGGCCGAAAACTATATATCCGAATATGATTAATATTATATATCTTTTTTCCTACCGTTGCTGTCATGGCCGTACCTTAAAGCTACCTGATTTATGGCAAAAGAATTGCATTAATTGCATACACTATTCGGTGATATAGTTTCTGCCTATTCGGGCCAAAACCGAATAGGCCGAAAATGCATTTCTAGCCATTTTCTGACGAATATTTTCTGCTGCCAAATATTCGGTGCATCACTAGTTGTTTTTTGTTTTTACAGCACCTTAATTGGTCCACTGCTCCGTCACTGGTGAATGGGGGGTTGAGTGTCGGGGGCAGCCCGCGGTGGAGGTATAGATACATAGATACAGTAGCTGGACAGATGGACAGAAGGATCAATGCCAAAACGGTGCATTTAAATAGCTCCTTTTATCCAGATCACTTTACAGTCGTCACCCATTCACACACAAATACACACACTTATTGTGTGTATTGATTTTAGCCCCTTTCCCCTCTATAGAGGCCATGCATTTGTAATTAAGGATCTTCTTAATTTGAAACAAAGAACATGCAATTCAATTCAATTCAAAGGGCTTTATTGGCATGAGAAAACATACGTTTACATTGCCAAAGCAGAAAGAACAATACAACAATACAGCAATACAATCCAAACAAAAATGATGTACAGAATACATTGAAAGTCAGAATCTTCAATAGATCAATTTCTATGTACCAAGATCACTCGATGCAGGTATAGTGCAGGAATATACACAATGATTAATTAGTCTTTAGGGTGGTTGTGTTCCATTTGATATCCTTCTATCACAGCAACTCACAAATCTTGCTGCTGTGTTTGCACATTGTTGTACTTCGCCCAGCAGATATGGGAGTTTTTTGTCATTGGTCATGTTTTCAAAATCTCCGTGTGTCGTTGTAATCTGTGGGAAGTATGTGTCTCTGATGTCTTGGTACAATGGACATGCAAGGCACCTATAACCTGCTCGTTGAGAGCACTTTGGGGCGTTGAGGTGTGTTGCTCAAGGACACTTTGACGGCTAACCCAGTGAGTCTGGGATCGAATCCCCTCGCTCCCCTCTGACCCTCATCTCAGGACACCGACACCTCTTCTCCGGTTCCGGAGACCCTCCCTCGCGGCCCCAGGCCCTGCATGGGCACCCTATCCCGCAGCTGCCATGCAGGGCCTTAGCATAATAATAGCCAGCTGAGCCACTGATGTAAATAAACACACAGCTTCTCTGCTAGCTGCTCCGCCTTTTTTTTGTCTTTTTCAACCCCCGCAGTGACGTCAGAAAGTTCCCGTGACCATAAAAACAACACGGTAGATTTCAGAGAAACAGGAGACTTCATTACCCCATTACCTGAAATCCCCCCCCCCCCCCCCCCCCCCCTCCTCTGATTGAGACCCTGAATACACACACACACACACACACACACACACACACACACGGACACCAGGGTTGTCGGGCAGCAGCAGATGATTTGGTTGCCCTTCATCGCAGAAAAGGAACATTAATTATTTATCCTACTTGAAGGATTAGTATTTCTTCTTGCCTTCCTTCCACCTACTACTGTCAGTCTGAGGATTCATCTCGAGAGACCACAGAGGGAGTTTAATTACAAGGTTATGCGATTCCAAAAGGCTATTTAGCATCCATCTTGGTTTGAAGCAAATATGGCTTGATGATGATCACCAATATTTAGATATCTGTCTGACGAATCCATTGAACATTTGAGTAAGCAGAGTAGAGTAAACAGTAGAGAATATGGATGGTTTGATTGTAATGAGCACTGGAGTGCGTGCGCGCGCGCGCGCGTGCGTGTGTGTGCGTGTAGATTGCGTCGACCACCAGCCATGCCTGTGGGTTTGTACTGTCTGAGACTGCAGTGCAGTGTAAACAATGTTTCAGAACACACACAAAAGGGGAAGCAACTATTGCACGAGTTAGAAGGGAGCTCTCATACAGTATAGTACTCACAGGATCGACTGTGACTGGCGTATAAACTGTTTAGACAACATCCAGGGGCTGTGCTTTGGGTGGCTTGTGGTGTCAGAGGATAGAGCATATGGTTCGGGCCACACACACACAGGGGAAACCACCGTGACTCTGCCGGCCTTAAGACATTCTGTGCGGGAACCCCTGTTGGTGTTTCAAGCATATATGGTATACTTTAGCTATTGAAAAATAGCAGATCTACAAGCTCATAGCGCGCCACCGAGTGGCACGCTACAAGCTTGTAGGTCCGCTATTTTTGAAAAATCGTGAAAATGTGGCACACATGTGGCACTTGGTGCCGCGCTACGAGCTTGTCTGCTATTTTTTGAACGTTTTTGACTCATATCTTTGCTTCTGGGAAGTCCCTGAAACAACGTATTTTCAGATGGGGTTCGGCGGCCAAATACATGTATTTTTGGGGGTCCTTGACATGAAAATGTTTGAGAACGACTGACATAGAAACATGGGGTTTTTCGGAAAACTGTCAGGATTTAGAAGGCATTTGTAGAATCTTTTCTCAGGTCAAAATGGGTTAATTGCTCTTGTTAGACCAAACAATAAAGCGCCATGCTTACAGTATAGTCCCAGTTTACCAACAAAAAGGGTCCACTCTGCATGACATTTGAACGGCCCACACAAACATCCTCCTGCACGTCGTGTGTGTCGCTTCTATGGAACTATACTCGCGCCATTGCAAGCCATTTACGATATGAATTATTTGCATGACATGACACACCATGCCGTGGCAATGGGTCTTTTAAGAGCACAGACGTAGCAGCAGCACCACAGCAAATGCATTCTCACTTGTCTTTAATTCATCTCAAGCTTTTTCCGCCTTTGCTGTGGTCTCAACAAAACAAAAAGAGACATTGGGTGTATTTTTGAGTGGTGCAACCACTCCAAGGAACAGCAATGTCCGTGTTAACCTATGATACTACCTATGTGACTCCTATGTGACTATATGTGACTATGAGTAGCACTAGCAGTAGGGGCAAAAGTGGCCAGAAACAGAGAGAGAGAGATAGTGCTGCACTGTTGCCTGCTAATGAGAGGGGGGGGGGGGGGGGGGGGAGTTGCACCACTCAGTTCACACGGGTGTGATTTTTATTAGTAATGAGTCATAACAGGAACAAAAATAGGCATTGGGCATTACACACATGCACAAGGGCACGAGTGGCGTGAGGTTGGCAGGAAACTGAGACTACGTGTTGAGGGTGATTTTGTTTAAAAACACGTGCCTTTTTGCTACATTTGTTGCACCTACAGTATTATTTTGAACATCTATGACGATTTAAACATTTTACATTGAACACTGAACACCAAATACAGCCAGTAAATTTAAAAATGGATAAAGCAAAAAAAAAAGATATAGAATTAGAATTAGAATCAGGTAAAAGTAAAGCTATTTTATTTTATAAAATATATTTACAATAAAGTACATCAGGATAATGTTTTAATGTATTAATTTCTAACTTTGATAGCGTGTATTATAACCAAATGGCTCCGCAATGGACGGGTCGATTTTTGGTTACACGCTTATGAAAGTTTACAAATGAAATACATGATTTGTACACACTCTCTGATATATTTTACTGTGCATTAAGCAACTAGTCGACTATTCAACTAGTCGACTAGTAAATTTTGTTTTGTTTGTTTTTTTGTTTTTTTGTTTTTTCCCCCCGATTGTGTAGGCCTCTGCTCAAGATCAGGTAGATTATAGTTATAGTCACCAATGTACACCGTTTTTAAATTAAAATATGTATTTCCAGAAAAAAGATTTTTTATATATATTTTTTACATAATAGGTAGTTAAACAACTAGTCAACTAGTAAAAATGACTAGAAGTAAATGCCCTAGCATATAGGCAATTGGAACGAACGAACGCCACGCTGCATGGAGTATGCGTGACAGTCAAACTGAAAGGAGGCGACGTGGAGCAGTAAAGCTTTTGGCAAGGTCACACGTTCAGTCATCCAAACCCACTTACCCCTGCAGGAGAGAAACACAAACCCAAAATAGATCCAGTTTAAAGCGAAACTCCCAACCAACCAAGCACCCTAAACCTCCGAGCCCCACCCTAGCTGTGCTGTGCAACGAAAACAAACACACGGAGATAGATTTGCACACTCAGGAACACATTAACACAAATCATAGATAATGTGGCCAGTTTAGCGTGTGGCGCGATGGTTATATAAATGATGTAGGTCACGCAGATATGACGGATGATGGAGGTCGTGGTGGATTCAATCTATCCGCCAAAGCTGCCCACCGCTTTGTTGGCACATCTGAATCACGAACGCACGCGTGCGCTCACACCCGCTCACACCCGCCCACACACACACACACACACACTCACACTCACACACACACACTCACACCCGCCCACAGACGCTATAGCGATCTAATTATGTAGAAGCCCATTAGTAGGTGTGTGCCTAGTGTTCCCTTTTTATTGAACACACACACACGCACACACACACACACACACACACACACACACACACACACACACACACACACACACACACACACACACACACACACACACACACACACACACACACACACACACACACACACGCACACAGCAATAGACCTATCCACCTCCATCATTTGTTAATAGGATTTATCCACGTCTGATTAACAACTTGTCAGCTGTATTGTCCTGCGGCGCCGATTCATCGATAATCACAGGAGTTTGTAGCCATGGGGGGATATATATAATGACGAGCTGGCCTGCCCGAAGGCTTTTAACAAACAATTGATCAATGCTACCCTATTGTTGGCACACTCGACTCCGCTGCTGTGTCTCCCGAAACTCAATTTGTCGCGGAGATTCTGCACAGCAGCAGCAGCAGCCAGAGAAGAGAACATTGCTTAGGAAGCTTTCTCTAACAACTTTACCTCTGAGAGAGGAGGGAGGAAAAACTGCAAGCTCTGGCCGATTTAGCCCATTTTGGGCGGGAACCCCGTTGGTGGTTATGTTATACTTTAGCTATTGAAAAATAGCAGATCTACAAGCTCATAGCGCGCCACCGAGTGGCGCGCTACGAGCTTGTAGGTCTGCTATTTTTTTAAAGTCGTGAAAATGTGGCGCAAATCTTTGAATATATATTTCAGAGCGAACATTTTTAAATATTGGCTTCTGGGGGGTCCCTGGAACTACATATTTTGAGATAGGGGTCTGTGGCCCAACAATAGAGATAATTCTGGGGGTCCTTGACATGTAAAAGGTTGAGCACCACTGACACAGAAACATGGGTTTTTCAGAAGAAATGTAGGATTTAGAAGCCTTATTTTTTAATCGACCTCAGTCCAAAATGAGTTAAAAATTGCAATTGTGTGGAGCAGACAGAGCCCCGGTGAAATCGCTGGCCTGCACTGCTCTATCTCTCTCTGTCCCTCTTTCTCTCTCTCTCTCTCTCTGCGCTAAAATGTGCCTGAATGACCTCAGAGAAGGGGGATGAGATGAGACCTACGATGACAGACAGCAGGGAACAGCAGATGATGATGGTGATGATGCTGACGCCGCCGATGCTGACGGCAATTATCTCACAGTGTGCAGGTGCCATTTCTGGCCTGGCCCCGGCTGCTCCGCGGTGTGTGCCAAGGTTTGCCGGCTTAATATCCCATCATGCACTGCAGTATGGGGACAGCCTGCCCGGCCGGCCCTATGGTTGTGTGTACTGGTTGTGTGTGTGTGTGTGTGTGTGTGTGTGTGTGTGTGTGTGTGTGTGTGTGTGTGTGTGTGTGTGTGTGTGTGTGTGTGTGTGTGTGTGTGTGTGTGTGTGTGTGTGTGTGTGTGTGTGTGTGCGTGTGAGTGCACGGACAGCTGGTTGAGTGAAGCTTAGTGTTGTCTTTTTGCGTATTAAATATGTATTGCAGCTGTTCCTGGTCCGATGCTGCTGGACTGAACGTCCTGTCCTGTTCTCTACTGTGGCTGTTAAAAGGCGGGCTGTGCGTGTGAACGCGTGTGTGTGTGTGTGTGTGCGCATGCGTGTGTGTGTGTGTGTATGTACTGTATGTATGTGTACAGCCACGCACGGTTTCTGTTTCGAGTCAAGCCACAGTCACATAATGGAGGGAAACCCACAGTCCGGTTCTCAAATTCCTGTACACGTATAGAACAATAATACTCTCTCCAAAACTGACCTTAAGCCATTTTGGGCGGGAACCCCTTTTGGTGTTCTAAGCATTATGTTAGTCAAGGTTTCTTTATTTTGTCTCCCAAGGGAGAAATTTGTCTTGGACCCCAAGGACCCGCCCTGCAGCATACAGATACAATACAATACAGTACAATACAAAACAATACACAATACAAGACAGCAAAGGCACACAGTGACCCGTACAACATTAAAAAACCACACACCAACATACCTAGTGCAAAAGAGGAAGAACATCACCTCATAACCTTCGACCCTCTGCAAGGACTCTGTTAAGGAGTGTGATTGACAGAGGGACAAAGGAATGCTTGTACCTATTTATTATATTTGCACGCATGGACCTCGTACCTCCTACCTGATGGCATTAGCCGATATTCAGGGTATAGTACATGGGAGGGGTCAGACATGTTATACTTTAGCTATTGAAAAATAGCAGATCTACAAGCTCATAGCGCACCACCAAGTGGCGCGCTACGAGCTTGTAGATCTGCTATTTTTGAAAAAACGTGAAAATGTGCCTCAAATCTTTGAATATATATTATTACAGAGTACAGAGAACGTTTTTAACTCAAATCTTTGCTTCTGGGGAGGTCCCTGGAACAACATATTTTCAGATGGGGGGGCCGATCAAGGCATGCATGTTACATATCATTTTTGGGGTCCTTGACGTGAAATATTGAGCACCACTGATACAGAAACGGAAATATAAGGTCAGGATTTTGAAGACATTTTCAGGCCTAAATGGGTTAACCCATGACAACCAGGAACCAGGCATTATGTTATGCTTTAGCTATTGAAAAATAGCAGATCTACAAGCTCATAACGCGTCACCGAGTGGCGCGCTACGAGCTTGTAGGTCTGCTATTTTTGTCCTTTTATGCTCATCTTTTGAAAAATCGTGAAAAATTGTGCAAAAAAAAATATAAATATTAAAATATACTTAAATTATTGAATCAAGCAACTTAAAAAACTGTCTGGGATAGCACTCAAATAAAGGCATGTGAAAATCACCCCTAGAAGTGTTTTATAAAGTGAAATACCGCTTGAAGGTTGGCACGCAACCAAGTGTAAATTAGGGGTTAGACTATACCCACTGTGCGTGCGATGGGCTTTATGTAATCTAACGAGGGCACTATATACAGTACAGTATACAGCCAGAGAGCATTCATGGAGTGATGCGCGTTTGTGCGTATGATCCATGGACTCTCATTACCAGGTCTACTCTAGATTCCAGAAATCCCAATCTAGATCACTGACATTCCAGAGAATATTTACCATTGTGCTCCGAAGAGTATACAAGCTATACATGTATGCAGCGCCAGGATGTTTCCCAGGACGATTACATTCTCAAACGTGGTCACATAACCACTCTTGAAGACTTTGACCTGATTAGATAAGTGGCTACATCATTCTCCCTAGGGTGTCCTTCCTTTGCTCATATACAAATATATCACCTGCTTACAGGTCTGCTTAGTCACAGTGTTTACAGGAGTTACAAATGTAAGCTAAACCCTTTTCCAAAACACACGCAAAGCTCATGTTTAACTGTCGCACACTACAGACAATAGCCTACCATGTCAGAGTGGAAAAAGAAAATGCTATTTTATCCCATGAATTACTACATATATACATGCTATGTAAACAAAGCCATTAGTGGGTGTTCTAGCAGTGCTTCGGTTGACATAAACAATACTTTTTTTATTTGACATTTCTAATATCCTCTCACCACGTGCATGCACTCCCAGCCAAGACCCAGCCCGCAAACAGACCTGCAAACCGGGCTCAGCCCTATATTGGCACGGCAGGTTGCGCGTTGGTCTGGCGAGTGGGAGGCCCCGGGTTCAATCCCCGCCACCAGTAACGCTACAATCTGGCGTAGTCGGCAGGACGTGGAGCGTGATATCCTCGCGTGAGGGACATGAGGGACATCGTGTGCGGTGGTCCGCGGTGTGAAGTGAGAAGCACGAGGACGCGCTTCAAAAGACTGGGGGGGTGATTGTAGCCCCCCAGTCAAGACCCAGCCCGCAACAGCCCTGCCAATCGGGCTCAGCTCTATTGGCACGACAGGTTGCGCGTTGGTCTGGCGAGTGGGAGGCCCGGGTTCAATACCCACTTCTGCGTAATGCTACACACGGACACAGAGAACCATGTTCTTTTTTTATTGAATCTTGTTTATTGTGCGTATCATAAATGAGTAGAAGAATAGGGTGCAGTACTTACTTTAGACAGTCATTAGTCCTACAACTACAACCTATCTCAAACCCTCACCCTAACCCTAACCTCCCACGGGGCAGCACACCTAAACCTAACCTTAACACATGTCTAACCAATGACTAGTCTAAACTAAGTATGCACCCCGAAGAATAAGCATGCAATTTAAAAGTTGGTCCAATCCTGGCATGCATCTATAACAAGGTTAAGTACCCCACCAACACCACCACCACCACCACAACACCTCGGGACCTCGACTCGCCTGCTACAGTAGCATCTATTTAAAACCACACACACCTCCAAAACTCCCTGTCAGTGAAAAGCGTGACCATAAATCACTCCTAAATGGGGGTCGGTGGGTTTAGCAATGTAAACGTATACGACGTGCGGCTGTAACACGCATATATAGGACTCGAGAAGCTATTCATCGCGCCGGGCCGGGCACTGAAACCCAATATGAAACCGCACGGAAAGAGAATGCCGTTCCCTTCTCCATCCTCCTCCTGTGCCTATAGTAGTCCTCCTGCAAGGTGACCCTGACTCATTCCTTCCTCCGCAGACCCAGAGAGAGAGAACAAAATAGGACAGAAATTCCCTGGAGTGACAGCTTGGGGGGGGCGCGCTGCGGCCGGTGGGGGTGGGGGGGGGGGAATCCCGAGGCTCTCTTGTGAGAAAGAAAGTGTGGTGTAGCAGCATGTGTGTGTGTGTGCGTGCGTGCGTGCCTTATTCGGGGAGGAGGAGGGCCATGGGAACAAGGGGCTTGCCTAGGCCTGTTCTTCGTCGTGCTTTGTGGAGAGAGAGAACATTGGACCATGCAGTGCACTGTGAATTATGAATGAAATAGAGGAGGAGGAGGGCCTTCCCCCAGTCACATCACCAGTATATTATTAGGGGGGGTGGGGGGGGGTATACGTAATGTGTTGGGTTGGGTCCACTCCAAGCCAACACATATGATATTCTGTCTTTTCCCCTCCCACTGCCTCTCTCTCTCTCTCTCTCTCTCTGTATCTGTGTCTCTCGACCTCCCTTCCTCTCGCTTTCCCCCATCTACGTCTCAGAGGCATGCAGCAATACATAGGACCGTGTGTGTGTGTGTGTGACTGTGTGTGTGTGTGTGTGTGTGTGTGCGCGCGTGTGTCCTGTACAGTATACGAGTACATGCCGTTCTCCGTTTCTTTCCCTGGCACGCTCAGAGACATATGGAAACCACACAGCTGCATTTTTATGACTCTGCGTGAAGAACACTGCCCTTTTTTTTCTTTTTCTTCTTCCTTTTTCTTTTTAATCCTCTCCTCTCCTGCTATATGGGACAAACAACCAACCCTCTATAAGAGCCACAAGTCATTGCATGCAGAACAAAAAGACAGATGTCTTTTTATTCTCATTCCCGAAATGTTCGGATGAGGCCGCGGTCCGCATCCAAAAACTCGGCTTGTGCACAGTTCACGTGTGTGTGGACAAAACTCACACCATATAGCTTCTCAAACTAAAATAGACCTTTATATAGGCCTACTGTATATTATGCATATTATGTAATGTACATGTTGTCCTTTTGTTTTGTATATTTATACATTTGCATGCAGGCTTTTGAAGATTACATCATATGGCAGCCAAGTCATAGAGCACTTATGGCCTAAATCGCTTGCCCGCCAAGTCTATGGACTTTGATGTTTGTTTAGGGGCACTAAATAATGACGTACTGTAAGACATCATGTGGCCGATACAGTGGGCGCCCCTCACTTCACACGGGTGTGATTTTTCTATATGTGGGCAGTTTAAATTGTAGACCAACAGATACTTGGCTGTTGGCAATCACTGCAATCAGTGTATATTTCAACAAGCGCTGAAACCCCCCACCCCCTACCCCCAGGAGATATGAAGTCATCATCGACAACGATGGACTGCCATAAGCAAGACCAACAAATACTTGGCTGTTGGCAATCACTGCAATCAGTGTATATTGCTCAGGGACACTTTGACCCACAGACTGGGCAACCTTCCCATTTCACCAACTCATCATCAGCTACTGTATAGACGAATTCATAAACGGGTCTCATGGTCGCAGCTTACGTATTTCCTGTAGGCGGACTCGACGTAGCTGCAGGGTTTAAACCCTTTAAACTCTACTACTACCAGTGAACGGTAGAGTGACTGATGTTAGTCTGCCTCAAACGTTACTCTTTTACCTGCTTTTTACTAACACTAACATTACAAAGATGCCCAGAACATCGAAATGAACCTGTGTAGTTTATGGCTGCTCCAACAGTAGTGGCAACATTCCAAAAAATATGTCAAAATATCTACCGCGGTGGCTGAGACCAGAGCCATATAGTAATGGTTGAGACAAAGCAGTGAAAGGTCCCGAAACATACATAACGTCAGTCTTACCCAACACCCAATCTTTCTGTTTTATGAAAACAAGGCTGCTGTACTTTATACCCCATACTTTAAATGCTTAGTACTGAACGTTGTAGATCTGCTATTTTCGCTATTTTTGTCCAAAAAGTGCCCTCTTACGGGATTTCCGCCCCTGCCCCTCTCTAACCTCCGTGGCCGTACCTTGAGTCGGCCACACAGCCAACTCAAGGTACGGCCACGGAGCCGACTTGGGGACCCAACGCAGCTCCTCCAACGGAGCTGAACGTGAATCCCCCCCACCGCCCACCCCTTTTTTCCCCTCACTGTATATGTTTCTTTTCCCTTTTTACCTCCATTATGATGAATTCCTGTTCTGTTCTTTGTCTATATAGAAGTGTCTATTTGTACATCTCTAAATGTTTTTGATGAATTGAACATGGTGGACCCTATTGGAAACAAGTGTAATGCTTAATTGGGTCGTCCACTCACAGTTAACAGCCTTTGTATTGAGTTTGTGCTTGAAATGTACTGTAATTCTGCAAACTGTTAATAAATATTTCAATCAATCAATCAATAACACTCTCTGCACGTCCCTCCCCCCCCAGGGGAAACAAAGCCCACAGGGGAAGCAGAGAGAGTACATGTGGGTGTGTGTGGGCTGGCTGCGGTGTGAGGAAGTGCATACCGACGTGCTGCGGCATGTGCAAGAGGAACGGAAACAACATGAAGTGGGGAGAACGAGAGGAGCTTAAATAACCCGCCAAGTCTGGTCAGCTGTTTGACGCCGTCAGAGTTGCATAACCCACACAACACATACACGCACGCGCACGTGCATGTGTTGTGCACTGTGTGTGTGTGCACTGAACTAGGGCTGCAATAGCTCGTATTCTGTGCGCATAATTTGTGGGGAAAATGTATGTCGCCTGAGTTGTGTTTTTATTTTCATTTTGGACCAATTTTATGGAGCATTTTATCAAATATTTGTTTTGTACAATGCTGGCTCAATATACCCCAGAATATACACTTTAAAAACTGATGTTCTAAAGGTCCCATATCTGTTTAAATTAGTGTCAGCTAGATTAGTTGAGTCTCAGGTAGACTGCAGTCTAGCAGACATGTACATACCCATCCTATAATTCAACCTCCCATTGCTGTGTCTGTGCATATGTGCATATGTGCATGTGTGCGTGTGCGTGTGCGTGTGCGTGTGTGTGTGTGTGTGCGTGCGCGTGCGTGTGCGTGTGCGTGTGTGTGTGTGCGTGCGCGTGTGTGCGCGTGCGCGCGTGTGCGTGCGTGCGTATATGCGTATAAACACTTTTTGTTTGTGTACATTTCCTGGGGACCGGCCATTAATTTCCATTGTTTACACCTCAATACCGCTTCCTAATCTCCCATACAGTACAAATGTGACGCCCCTCTCCTATACCCTGCCTCGCACCTGTATATCATGTATATAACGATGCAATGTGACACAGCTCTGTTTGCAAAATGCTGCACCCCCTCCAACTGTATATACTTTCCTCATTTTCACCTGTTTTTATTGTATTTTTGACACTTGCTTTGGCAATGTATAAACGTATGTCTTCTCATGCCAATAATAAAGCGTGTGTGAAAGTGCGCATGTGTGCGTGCGGGAGCATATGCGTATAAACACTTTTTGTTTGTGTACATTTCCCGGTGGACTGTCCATTAATTTCCATTGTTTACACCTCAATACCGCTTCCTAATCTCCCATACAGTACATTGAGTCCTCAGAAAGCACATATAGAGTATACAGTACAGGAGCCCCCTGGCCGCCGCCGACAACACCCTGCATGCATAAATGAATGCGTTTGAAGCCGGGATATGTTAATCCATCCCCTGTAACCTGTGTTTTGCTCTGTGTGCCGTTCCCACGTTCAGCCCCAGATAGATCGTGACTACAGTCTTCGTCTGAAAGCACAAACTGTGACCTTCCCCTTTTTTTTTTCTCTCTCTCTTTTTTTTTATACCACCTCCTTTGTTTGCTGAGTCTCAACGTACCGCACTGTGGTTTGCTTTGTGTGTGGCTGCATCTATATACTACAGTGTGTGTGTGCGTGTGCGTGTACGGCTGTGCGCGTGTGTGTGTGTGTGCGTGCGTGTGTGTTGTGAGAGAGTGATTTATATAGCTCTGGCCTGTAACATGCTGTTCTTTTCTCGCAGGCGGACAGACACATAAGCAGACTCCAGATCAGCATGCACACGGAACCAATTGCTGACTATCTCTGGTTTTAGCCATTCTGTGATTCAGTGATTCCTCTATATAACTCTTTTTGTCTTTTAATATATCTACAAAATCAATGATATATAAATTATAAACAGTAAACGACATTGTCTGACAACAACAAAAGCAACGTGAGTTAGTATACTTGTCGTTAGTTTGTGTAAGTGACGACAACGTAAGACAGATTAACAAACAATCAAGGGAGAGAGGAGAAAGGAATGAAAGCAGATTGACATTTATAGGTGTATGGGGACACAGGTGTGGTCCAAACTCTCCCGATTCAATTTCAATTCAATTGAATTCAAAGGAGCTTTATTGTTGGCATGAGAAAGACATACGTTTATACATTGCCAAAGCAAGTGTCAAAAATACAATAAAAACAGGTGAAAATGAGGAAAGTATATACAGTTGGAGGGGGTACAGCATTTTGTAAACAGATCGTTATATACTTGATATACAGGTGCGAGGCAGGGTAGGAGAGGGGCGTGACATTTGCTTTTCATGCCACCATCTTCTTTTTTCTTCAGTTTCATCTGTACGATGAATCTTTTACGTTTAGCGACCAATGTATTTTCCAACTCTTTTCATTATTTGGTTAAATAATGAAGGTCACAGGGGCGCCCCTCTGGCCTAGTGGTCCAGGCGCATGCCACATATAGGCTTTGGCCGCGTTGCATCATGTTCGAGTCCCGTTCATGACGACCTTTGCTGCGTGTCTCTCCCCTTCTCTCTCTCTATCCCTCTTTCCTGTCTATCTTCACTTGAAGCTATCAAAAAAAGGCAGAAAAGCCAAAAACAAATCTTAAAAAAATAATAATAATAATGAAGGTCACAGTATTTTTTTTATTTTTTTTTTAACCCAAGGAAGTAGCTGAGCACAGGTGCTCATTTTCAGCAACGCCCTGCACATAGAGACACACACACACATACACACACGCACACATTAAAACCTGGGAGCTGACCAGTACAACCACAGTCTTATACTGTTGGCCACTAAGCAGCTCCAGCGGGAGCAGTTGGGGGTTCAGTGCCTTGCTCAAGGGCACTTCAGCGGTGTTGGGTGAGTGATGACAATCACTTCCCCACCCAGATTTTTTCCTGCCCTGCCCGTCCGGGGAATCGAACCGGCAACCTTTCGGCAACAAGGGCGCTCCTCTAACCCTTAGGCCACCGCTGCCCCTTAATACCGCGCACATTTATATCACACACAAACAAGTACAGATTGCTACTGAGACCTAGGGCGCGTTCGGAAATAGCGCACTGAGCGCACTGTGCAATGCAAACTAATAGGCGAGTGTGCTCCGGTGCGGTATTTCCGAACGCACCCCTAATGACTTTGTTGATCTGAGTCCCCCGGCCGGGCGTCACTCACTCTATACTAGACCCCCCTAGTTTCTACACCAACTGTCTTCTTCCGAAAATAAATGCACGTTTCGATGCATGAAGAGCGGCTATATTTGTTTGCTGAAAGTTCACCCCCCGCCAGAATAGGCACACTGAGGCTTCATCTTGTTACACGATTCACCGTGAAGTCATTTTAGACCAAGGAAATGCTGACGAGCGCTCTTCCATATCGTTGTCCATTGTTCAATAAGCCAGTGTTCGCAGTCCGCTAATACGTTCAAACGCTGTCCCAAGTATACTATTTTCCCTCGAGTGCCCCGCGGCACGCAACATGGACTACAATTAAACCATTTCGACCTGAGGACGATTCTATAAAATGTCTTCTAAATCCTGAAAGTTTTCTAAAAAAAAAAATCTGTGCCAGTGGTGCTCAACAATTTCATGTCAAGGACCCCCAGAATTATCTGTATTTGGCCGCCGACCCCCATCTGAAAATATGTAGTTCCAGGAACCCCCCCAGAAGCAAAGACTTGAGTTAAAAACGTTCACTCTGAAAGAATATATTCAAAGATCTGCGCCACATTCTCACGATTTTCCAAAAATAGCAGACCTACAAGCTCGTAGCGCGCCACTCGGTGGCGCGCTACGAGCTTGTAGATCTGCTATTTTTCAATAGCTAAAGCATAACATAATGCTAACACCAAAAAGGGTTCCCGCCTAGAATGGGTTAACACACGATGTACAGAATGCACAAGGGTCTTCTTTCATGATGGACAACTTTACATGACTCTCATGTCCATTTGACTGTCGTTTGGCTATAAATCAGCCTCCCCGCGAGCCGCGGTCTCTCGTTTCACTCTCTCGCCTCACATCGTTCAACGTCTATATCAGTTGACCGCGCCACTCGTTACATAAATTGTCAACTTGTACACTTGTCACGGTTCATTTAGCCCCATGGCTGATGGATATACTGGGGCGAAAATGACAGTTAATGCAGACTTAACCACTAAAAGTAAATATTATGCAGTACTTTGTTGTACGACAAATAGAAAACAGCCGGTCACATGGCGTCGCGATGCGGCGCCTTGTGGACCTGCTTGTAGACGTGCCTCATCCATTTTCGCCAAATGTTGACCCATTTTATTTTCAAGAATTAAGTTAATACGCTTTTTCCATATATGGCCATTACATTTTTTGCTGAATGTTTGCCTGTTTATGACATGCCCAGGAGAATAGATACTTGGGTTTGTGTGTGTGTGTGTGTGTGTGTGTGTGTGTGTGTGTGTGTGTGTGTGTGTGTGTGCGTGTGTTTGTCTAAAACGTTCACGCACGCACACACACACACACACCTCCGTCCTGCACCTGTCTCAAGTCACTGCTGATACTTAGAGGGCCAAACAACAACACAGTGTAAAGAAATGATTGAGCTGCAATCTGTGCCATCCTTCCAGTGTGTGTGTGTGTGTGTGTGTGTGTGTGTGTGTGTGTGTGTGTGTGTGTGTGTGTGTGTGTGTGTGTGTGTGTGTGTGTGTGTGTGTGTACGCAAGTGTGCGTGCGTGCGTGCGTGCGTGCGTGCGTGCGTGCGTGCGTGCGTGCGAGTGACACACATACACAGAGAGAGCATATAGGAGCCAGCAGTATATGCGTACAAATTGTGCCTGGAACACACTGTTCTTTACAAAGCCTATAGCCCCTCCGTAAATGAGAGAGAGAGAGAGAGAGAGAGAGACAGAGAGAGAGAGAGAGAGAGAGAGAGAGAGAGAGAAAGACAGAGAGAGACAGAGAGAGAGAGTGAGAGAGAGAGAGAGAGAGAGAGAGACATTGAGGTGGGGGAGGCATCGCTTGCCCACGCCACAGTGGAGGAAAGAGGAAAACCCACTAACACTGGTTGACCTAAATTTCAACTGTGTGTGTGTGTGTGTGTGTGTGTGTGTGTGTGTGTGTGTGTGTGTGTGTGTGTGTGTGTGTGTGTGTGTGTGTGTGTGTGTGTGTGTGTGTGTGTGTGCGTGTGCGTGTTCGCGTGTCACTCTATCACTCTTGTAAGCCTGATCTGTTAACCTACATGTAATGGTGCTTATCGCTGGATTTTCATATAGGAATCCGCTAGCTAAGAAGACACAGGAAACAGATAGCAGCATTGTACTGTATACAGCAGCACTGTGGCAGATTGTGTGATTTACACAACTAATCCTTGATTATTGAACAAAGGCATCCATCTCTCTCTCTCTCTCTCTCTCTCTCTCTCTTTCATAATGACTCATACAGTATATGGAAGTGTCCCGATCTGATCTACAAGGGTCACATCAGGGTCACGGTTCCTTTATTTACGACCCTTACGGGTCAATTGTTTTAGACTCTCTGAGTTAAATGAACCACTATAGAAAAAAAGAAAATCACACCCGTGTGAAGTGAGTGGTGCAACTCTGTGTGGGGGTCCCTGGGGGGGGTTGGGGGTCCCTGGAAGTTCCAGACCACCCTGGGTGCCGGGCCGCCCCACGTCCGAAACGGTAGAGAAATGACAGAGTTACCGTGTGGGGGTCCACACCCTACCCTCTACTACTGTACTGTACTGTCACTGTACTGTACACCCGAGATCATCATATATACAGTTAATATGTGCGTGTGTGTTTGTGTGTGCGTTAGGTTGCGCACAGGTGGTGGAAAACAACCATGTCGTTTTCGTGCTCAGACGCACCCAGCCACCCACACACATAGCTCCGTAAGGGAGTGGTTGCACCATTCAAAAACGGTCTTCCATCCAACGTGTGCACGTATCTCATTCCCAGCCAGCATCTGAGTGGTTTTCTCTGGCACTCCCATCCAAATGCACTCACTGGCACTGACTGACTGCACCCACAGTCACTCCCTGGCACTGCACCGTCATGCTGCATTCACACTGGCATGCTATACCAGGGGTTCTCAACCCGTGGGTCGCGACCCCTCGGGGGGTCGCCAAATTATTTTAGGGGGTCCCCAAATTATTTTCAAAAAAAAAGAAAAAAAAAAGATTTTTTTTATTTTTAATTTTCACGATTTTTCAAAAATAGCAGACCTACAAGCTCGTAGCGCGCCACTCGGTGGCGCGCTATGAGCTTGTAGATCTGCTATTTTTCAATAGCTAAATTATAACATAATGCTTAAAACACCAAAAGGGGTTCCCACCCAAAATGGGTTAAGGTTATTGTAGCAGTCAATTTATATTGGGGGTCGGGAGGGGGCGGGGCGGGGGTCCCGAGACGTTGCCAAAGCATTTCCGGGGGTCCCCGGCCAAAAAGGTTGAGAACCCCTGTGCTATACAAAGCTATACACCAGGCTGTATTCATTTTCAATGGAAAAGCCAGTGGCACGAACATGCAAAGCGGCGCCCTTAACGTTTGTAAAGCCGCTATACAAAATCTATCTAAGTCAAGTTGAGCTGCATGGCTTCAACTGCAGCGACGAATCTACAAAAATTACTAAGCCAGGTCCCTGTTAAACCCACCCAGACTTTATATTTTCCTTTATATCTTTCTTGCTCGCCGGGCGCGTCATTGGTGCCAACGAGTGTGTTGACAGGAGGACTGTCAACACACTCCCTGTTACTAGGGTTAGTAATGGGGCGAGTCGGACCAGAGCCATAGAGTAAGACAGAGTTGTTACGATAAGGGCAGAAACCGAGCGCTCGAGTGCTGTTCATGCAGCCTGAACTGAGCCAAGCTGGAGTTGGAAATACATTGTTTTCAATGAGGGCGGCGCAAATAAGAGCTGTTTTAAGCATGTGCAACTGTTTTAAAGTATTGTACAGTAACAACTAAAGTCTCTTTAATGTTTATGTTGTACTATTAATACAAAACAATTTAAAATAAAGGGATTTAAGATCATTAAAGCTGGGCCGTTGCCTGAGTCCAATGCATTTCTGCCTACTTCCGGTCCAGGACTTGGCCCAGTTGGTTGTCTATGTAGGAGAGCCGCCATTGGACTGAAGCCCCATGAAGTGAACGCAGTTTGCGTAACTCTGTCTATAAGGCTCTGATGGGGCCAGGCTCTTCTACATAGACTTCAATTGGCGAATATAGGGACAGTTGATGAGATGAGATGATGAGATATACTTTATTGTCCCACGAGGGGAAATTTGTCTTGGGCAAAAGTGCAGTAGTACATAACGCTTTTTAAAACAGACAGACAATACACAATAGACAGCAGCAATGTACAAGTACAGTATCACAGAGTATCACAAGAGATCAGTGCAAAAATGCAATCAGAGGAGGTATATAAATACTGGTACTAAAGTATTCACAGTTTATAGGTTTATAGGTTATAGTAGCACAGGTATAAGTGCAGTAAATAACTTATGAAGGTCGATAAGTCCCTTCCCCACTAAGAACTATGAACTATGTGGCGGTTGTTCAGTAGGATAATTTAAGTGGGAAGAAAATAAAGTTTAAGGAATGCATTGGAGTCTATGGGCTCGCGCGAGTACATGAACCACGTGACCCGGGGGCCGTTTTCTGCCCCCTCAATGTCGCAACTCTGTCTATACTCTGTGGCTCGGAGTCAGACCAACGCGCCGTCGGAAAACAATGACACGCCACCGTTGATAGGCACTTCAGCCAGCACAGTGTTGTTTTCGTCGACTAAAACCAAGACGAAAAATGTTCGTCGACTACCTTTTTTCACCGACGAAAACTACATGGAAACTAAATGAAAACTAAGCTATGAAGACTAAGACTAAATATGTTGACAATTTCGTCAACAGATAAAAACTAGACTAAAATGTTTTGTAGAGATCCAGTATAAGTAAAAGACAAGTCATTTTACACTTGGTTGCATGCTGAAAATAGCAGATCTACAAGATCACAACGCATAATCAAGGCCCACCAAAACACATTTTAGTCGACAAAATCACCTGTAGACTTAGTCGACTAAAATCGTATGGCATTTAGTCGACTAAAACTAGACATAACACTAATACATTCCGGGTGACTAAAATGTGACTAAGTGAAAACTATTCAAGAGACTATGACTAAAACTAAAACAGAAATTTGCTGCCAAAAACAACACTTCAGCCAGCAGCAACTCGGCGACAGATACGCTGCGTCGCTTTGTGTATAGCTTTGTATATTTTGTATAGCTGAGGGTGTGAAACGCGGCTGCCAGCAGCAACTCGGCGACAGATACGCTGTGTATATTTATATATATTTAGTATATTTTGTAGCTGACAGTGTGAATGCGGCAGTATGCATGAAACTTTATACATCCACGTACGATAACAGCATCCTAAGGTTAGCAAGGAATATCACCTCTAATACTAAGCATGTGTTGTATGGAGAATATAGGTTGCTACCTTCAGGAAGGAGATATGGTGTACCAGCATACAATAAGGTCAGACTAAAGAGGTCCTTTGTCCACCAGTCGACCTTGAGGCTTAATCAAGAGTCGTAGTCTTCATGTCTTTATGTATGTAAATTGTCTTGTTCTTTGTGTTATGTCAAATGTGTGTACGTATATGTGTTCTGCATACTTGGCTGCTGTGTCGCAAGACAAATTTCAGTGTGAACTGACAATAAAGTACTATATCATATCATATCAGTCACTGGCGCGGCATGCCCCCACGTTTTCAATGCTGCTGATGTACAGTTGTGATGCACAATGCTGCTGATGTACAGTTGTGATGCACGTGTCTGTCTGTCTGTGCCTCCTGCCTTTATATAGCACGCACACATCCAATGGATGCTCCCACTTATACAGTACAGGACACCGCGACCAGGGTCAAAGTAAATAGAGGAGAGAGGAGGTGGGGAGAGATGAGAGGAAAGTTGGCACTGGGCGCGTGTGTGTGACGGGGGAAAGGAGAGACAATGAGAGAATAGTAATGGAGATGGTGTAGGGCGAGAGAGAGAGAGATATATAGAGAGAGAGAGGGAGAGAGAGAGAGGGAGAGAGGGAGAGAGAGAGAGAGAGATATAGAGAGAGAGAGAGAGAGAGATCAAGGATCAATAATCAAGGATTTGTTGTAAATCACACAATCTATGGCAGAGCACAGAGGAAGATGAGGTGCGTGCGTGCGTGCGTGCGTGCGTGCGTGCGTGCGTGCGTGCGTGCGTGCGTGCGCGTGTGCGTGCGTGCGGCACACATGTGCAGGAAAGACAGAGGAAAGTGCGTGGTAGCACCAGAAGGACAGTTCTTGTCTCATGCAGACACACAGGAAAAAAAGAAAAAGACGGCCTGCAGGAAGTATTGCAAGGGTATAGACGCTGACCTCGGTCTGTCTGTGTGTGTGCGTGTGCGCGCATGTGTGTGTGTGTGTGGGTGCGTGTGTGCGTGTGCACGTACACATAGAACACTATGTACCATAGGTCTGATGCACTCAGCGGGGGGGAGGGGCGCGGTAGAGTTCTCAGTGTGACGTTAATATTAATAATAATAATAATAATACAGCTCCGATACATGTCGAGACAACTCTGTCCTTCTTTAAGTCCTCTCGCTCTGCAGTTCTCCTCCACATGTTGGAGTCCATGCCTAATAACAGCAGTGATTTACATCAGGAAGGCAGAACAGAGATCTTCACACATCTGTGAAGGCATTTCACACCACCCACACACACACACATGTCACACACACACATGCGCGCGTGCACACACACACACACACACACACACACACACACACACACACACACACACACACACACACACACACACACACACACACACACACACACACACACACACACACACACACACACACACACACACACAGCCGACGTCAATGAGGCTGTGATCATAATTATTGAAACCTTGCCCAAGTTTGGGGTCATACAGTACAAGTACATCATAGATTATAGGTTCCTATAGCAACGCCCCACCGTTCCAACTATGGGATTGCAAATATATTCACAGTGCAAAGGAGGATTTTCAAACCGCCATAAGTCGGATTCTTGGATGGCTGTCCTATAGGTGGATTTTCTGCCATCCACATTTTGGATTTAATTTGTGCCTTTGTACCGCGACACTGCATGCCGCCATGTGAAAGCTTCTGACGAGAGGTAGAGAGTGTGTGCGTGTTCCAACGATACTAGAGTGTGTGTAGCGAGAGAGTGTGTGTGTGTGTGTGTGTGTGTGTGTGTGTGTGTGTGGCGGGGTGGGCAAACTTTTTAAAGTGAACGCGTATGCTGGCCCCTGGAACTAGGGTTTATGCTAACAGCTAGCGGTAGATTACTTGCCTTATATTACATCCAATATAAGGCAAGATTTTCTAAATTTCATTATGCTTTATGTAGCATGTAACATATGAAACTAGGGGTTTTCATGATTCTGAATCCATTCCAAGCATTAGTTTTGCACAAAAAACACTCCTTGGGCTAAAAAACCTCATCACATTTGTTATGACGGGCCTGGCCGTTTTTTAGCCCAAGGAGTATTTTTTGTGCAAAACTAATGCTTGGAATGGATTCAGAATCACGAAACCCCCCTACATGTCACATGCTACTTAAAGCATAATGAAATGTTGACATTTTTGTCATTTTTGCCTTGACGTTAATGGTAGGGTCAAAAAAATTGCTCAATACCGACAGCCGTTCAGCAAGTGGATTCATGAATGTATATAGACAATATATAGACAATATAAATTAAAGGCCAATAAAAAAAGATATATACCAAATGAACAATGATCAAGTGCCACTGAGACTGCCACTCCGCCGTTGGCCAGATGTTGCAGGCTAGATGTTGGCCAGATGTTGGCCAGATGACGCTTCCCACGTCCTGTGGGTCTGCAAAGCGGTGGGCGACCTTAGCAGCCGACCCGCGGCCACCCCGCTCAAGGAGCATGCAGTGGTGTAATATATTATATAGCTCACTCGTTTAACCACATGAACCCTATTCTGGGGGAGGGGGGCCAACATTTGGCTACTCTACAATCTAAGCTCGCGAGTCGCAATGCGTTGCATGTTGGCCGTTTTCGTCAAACAGGTTTGGTTTATTTGGTTTGTTACATCGACTATGTGCATGGAAGACATTTGGTGGCCCTATTTTCGCCACGCTATGTACCCGTTATCCCTTCTTTGTCTTTTTTTTTTTTTTTTTACCATTTTGAAAACATTTAAAAATTGTTCAACTAGCCGATCTGCAGCGACACGTTGTGAACTTGTAGATTGGCCATTTGAACTATAGAGAGTATGCGCATGCTTAAAGTGAATGGCACATCGAGTGGCAAATCGAGTGGCAAAGCAACAGGCAAAGTGAGTTTAACATTGTTTAATGTTGTTTAATGCAATCACATAAGACTTTTCTGTGTGGAAGTATGGGGCTGTCAAGGCCAGAAAGTCGTTTTTTGACACTCAGTAGGCGTTCCTGCATAACTTCCTGGTTTGATGATGATGTCACACGCATACCCTCTATAAAAAAGTGTTTTTTTCAAAATCATAAAGAAGGGAAAGAAGTTTAGAGATAAGGGGCTATATCTTGCGCCACCCCTTAACCCTTATCCCTAAACTTATTTGCCATTTGTTTACTATTTTAAAAAACCCTTAGTTCAAAGTTCAAATAGCTGATCTACAAGCATGTAGATCGGCTAGTTGAACTATTTTAAAATGATTTTCAAAATAAGTAAAAAATGGCAAATAACTTTAGGGATAAAGGGATAAGGGTGGCGCAAGATGGAGCCCAAGGAGTATATAGCACAGTTGAAAATAAGGCCCTTGGTGTATAGAGCGTCGCAGTCCCGCCCGGGCCGCCCCCTACCATGGACCAGGAAATGAATCCCAATGCATTTTTCCCATAGATATTTCAAGACGGTTACGCCGCGGACAAAGCCAACTCGAGTCGTGACAACTCATGACAACACAAATTTTGGACCAAACAAATAATTACAAAGAAGAAAAACAACAAAAAAAGTGTTGTAACCTGCCGTTTTTTTCTTCTTTCTAATTATTTTTTCGGCCCCAAAAATTGTGTTTGTTTTCATGATTTGTCACGACTCGAGTTGGCTTTGTCCGCGGCGTAAACGTCTTTAAATAAATACTTTCTGAAATGTCTATGAGGAAAATGAACGGAGAATCATTTCCTGGGCCCTGGTAGGGGGCGGGACTGCGACGGTCTATATCTTGCGCCACCCCTTAACCCTTATCCCTAAAGTTATTTGCCATTTTCTTTTTACTATTTTAAAAAACCCTTTAAAATAGTTCAAATAGCTGATCCACAAGCATGTAGATCGGCTAGTTGAACTATTTTAAAATTATTTTCAAAATAGTAAAAAAATGGCAAATAACTTTAGGGATAAAGGGATAAGGGTGGCGCAAGATGGAGCCCAAGGAGTATATAGCACAGTTGAAAATAAGGCCCTTGGTGTATAGAGCGTCGCAGTCCCGCCCCCTACCATGGACCAGGAAATGAATCCCAATGCATTTTTCCCATAGACATTTCAAGACGGTTACGCCGCGGACAAAGCCAACTCGAGTCGTGACAACTCATGACAACACAAACAATATTTTGGACCAAACAAATAATTACAAAGAAGAAAAACAACAAAAAAGTGTTGTAACCTGCCGTTTTTTTCTTCTTTCTAATTATTTTTTCGGCCCCAAAAACCAAACAAAAATTTGTTTGTTGTCATGATTTGTCACGACTCGAGTTGGCTTTGTCCGCGGCGTAAACGTTTTTAAATAAATACTTTCTGAAATGTCTATGAGGAAAATGAACGGAGAATCATTTCCTGGTCCATGGTAGGGGGCGGGACTGCGACGCTCTATAGAGGGGCGCAAAAGGAGCGGACAAGGTATAGAGCCCTGGAGTCCCCCAGCAGGCCCTGGGGGACTCCATTCAACCATGTATACCGGTATGTATGGGTTTAAGTGTTCAAATCTGTGTGAATGAACGGTTCCCTGAGAAGCCAATTGCCTGTGGTTGCGCACCACCTGCTCAAACAGACACATACCCGCCACGGAAACAAATTGATAAATTGATGGCGTGGGGTGGTGTTCTTTTGGTGTTTTTATTATGTTATACTTTAGCTATTGAAAAATAGCAGATCTACAAGCTCATAGCGCGGCACCGAGTGCCGCACTATGAACTTGTAGGTCTGCTATTTTTGAAAAATACATAGCATGTATAAACACAGTCAGAGAGCGCTGAGGAGGATCTCTCCTGACCTGCGGTGTCGCGGGGTCACGTCCACCGCTGTGCGGGCCGCGTCGGGAGTCGATAGTCCGTGCGGAGAGGGCACGGTGTCGGGTGTCTGTCGGCGCCCCGTTGGGTGGTCTGTGCTATTTTTCGACATGCTCCTTTTGCTGTGACGGGGGTCGTGTTGCTCTCTCAGGGCACTTTCACACACATATAGGTTCTGGAAGACTGAAGGTTGCACAACTCTGCGCGAGCGTACGTACGTGCGTGTGTGTGTTAATTGTGTGCAGTTGCATATATACCGTTATTGTGACAGCAGCCAGTAGCGTGCGAGCGTTTGTGTTTGCCAGTGATCAGCGAAAATGTTCATTTCAAGGAGTTACGTGCACGCAGTCTGCCCCCTCCCCAGCACAAGCACACCACAGAGACAGACAGACAGACAGACAGACAGACAGACAGACAGGGCTGTAAACAGTCCGATGAGTTATACTTAGTTGCGACCGAGGGGTGGGGGGGTCAGACATTTGTAAGCTTGTAGATCTGCTATTTTCGGCGTGTGCCGCTCGCGACGAAGTGTATATCGGGCCGTCTGTGTCCATGAGAGATGGGAATGGCTCGTGTTCTCTGGGCCTACAAATAGACACATTTGCAACAACAACAAAGACACAGCCGTCCATCAGTGCATGCATGTGCACAAGCACAACTAATGTCTGCGTGTGCATGTGTGCGGGTGAGAGGTGCACAGAGAGTGCTGTGTGTGTGTGTGTGTGTGTGTGTGTGTGTGTGTGTGTGTGTGTGTGTGTGCAGCTCATGTACGCGCAGACACACAAACACTCCCCTAGGGGTCTAGGGGTTCCCAAACTTTTCAGGCCGCGACCCCCCAAACATAATCATATTTGAGACTGGGCTCAATATGGTGCTCAATATTTCATGTCAAGGACCCCAAAAATGATATGTAATATGCCTCCGCCCCCCCCATCTGAAATTATGTTGTTCCAGGGACCTCCCCAGAAGCAAAGATTTGAGTTAAAATGTTTACTCTCTCTGTAATAATATATATATTCAAAGATTTGAGGCATATTTTCACGATTTTTCAAAAATAGCAGACCTACAAGTTCATATGAGCTTGTAGATCTGCTATTTTTTTTTATAGCTAAAGTATAACATAATGCTTTAAAACACCAAAAGGGGTTCCCGCCCCAAAATGGGTTAAACACTTATAATACTGTATGTTGGTTTATTATTCACTGTTGAGTGAGAAAACAATGTGGGGATCCCACCAAAATAATTATGGACGTTATGATGATATTCAGACTGCTGCCATCTTGCCAGCACGGTGCTAACTAGGTGCAACTTCCCATAGACAGCCCATTCATCCAAACAGAAAAGTCCTATCTGATTGTATTAAAAAACATCAAACTCACCAATATTGCAGCTGTACGGAAAGCTTGAATTATTATCCTCTTTCTATCTGCAAAGTGTTTGTTTCATTAACAAACACTGTAGTGTTGTTATGCGCTACTACATCCTGTCAAGAAATTCCTTGCAGGTGATTTTTTTCCCCCTAAGTATTGGAGTTTGGAATTGGAAGCACTCGTTTTTAGCAAAGCAACCTCCTGCTGCCTCCCTCGTTATGTGCAAATTCAAAACAGGTGGTATATGCAGGGCTGTTGAGTGATATCCGCTGCACTGCACGCACACTAGGGTTCATGTGGTCGGTCAGAACACTTGTGAGTTGTGAAGTCCTGTCGTGTTCTCCTGATCCTCTGTCAGGAGATTCTATATGTTTCTATGCAGTTTGGCCCTTGAATGAACACCGTCAGAAACAACCGTTTACAGCCACTTATTGCCATTATGGTTCATTGTTCTTGCCATGTCTTTGTATATTCCATCTTTGTATTTACAATAGTGTTTCTTTCTTTTCTTTTCTTGTTTGTTATGTTCTTGTTGTGTAATGTCTGTGTTTATTCCTTAATTTTGTTAAAACCAATAAATAATACTTTATTAAAAAAAAAAGAAACAACCGTTTACCACCACTCTGTAGCATGCCGAGTTGCTATCAAGTACCATTGGCCCTTCCCTCAACTCTCCAGACAGACAGACGGAAAGGTGTCGGTTATGTTCACTTCATTGACTTCCCACAGACACTCAATTCAACATAGTAACGCTGCCAGTGTTACAGAAGTTCTCATTCTGTTGCCTGCCACGCAGAGTTTGGTTCACTTGTATAATTAACAAACACTTCCAGCTCTCTCTTATACAGGGTCTTTCATGTGTGGCTCTAGTGTGAACTCCAGGTCCGGCACTCTGCTAAGTGCTAAATAGAGACAATTCTCATTAGCCAAAACAAACACAAACACCTGCCACACAATTAACCCTGGCACTGCCCCCCGCGAGCCACTGCTCCCAAATTAATCCCCGCCCCCACGTGCAGAGCCCAAAGCACACCCCACTACGTACAGCACTCACACGTGCACGCTATTTCCTACTGTACGGGAGTGGGAGACAAAAGTAGGTCGCAAGATATTCTCATACTGTCACAGACTATGAATAACTTCAAACAGGGGAATCTTCTTGTGTTTTGTAGTGTGAGACCTTGGGACTCCATAGAGAGGGTATATGATTTGGGTCCCCAGATAAAGCAGTTAAGAATCTTGGCTCCGAAGTCCGTTCTACACACCACTGGTACTCCAAAAAACAAGCTAAATTAGGAAACAAGTAAAAAAAAAAGAAAATCACATGCAAAGAAGAAAAAACAAAGAATCGCTCAAACATTATTGAAACCACATTCAAATGTATGCTTGAACCCCAGCATCCCAATTCTTGGGGAGAGCATTCGCCAAAAGATAGCCGAAATACAACTTGCAGCTATTTTTTGGCGAAGAGGTTTGGTTCAGACGGATAAAGCCAGGCAATTTTAAGTGGATACCCTGGTGGTCCAAACCTGGTAGGTTTGTATGGAACCCGTGTTGTTTTTGGCAGCAAAAACAATCTATTTTTAGTTTTAGTCAGCCTCTTGAATGGTTTTCACATTTTAGTCACCTGGAATGTTTTAGTTTTAGTCGACTAAATCTACAGGTGATCAACTCAAATGTATTTTGGCGGGCCTTGATGCCGCCGTAATGACTGTTTTTACATTTGCTGAAAATAGCTGCGACGCGTCGTGAGCTTGTAGATCTGCTATTTTCAGCATGCAACCAAGTGTAAAATGACTTATACTGGATCTCTTGTCCACTAGGCCCTTCCTAACATTTTAGTCTAGTTTTTATTTGTTGACGAAATTGTCAATATTTTAGTCTTTAGTTTTAGTCATCATAGCTTTTATTTAGTTTCCATTTAGTTTTCATCAGTGGAAAAAGGTAGTCGGCGAACATTTCGTCGTCTCAGTTTCAGTCGCCGAAATCAACACTGTGTATGGAACTACTGCCTGACAATTAATGCGCATCCATCCGAAAGACCTTAGCAGTCAGCACCGCAAACAATCTGATTAGAAGGAAATTAAGCTCTTTAAGTCAATGTGGCTTGTTTTAAGTCCTGTGTACTAGTGTGTTAGCTCCCCTGCTGAGCAAGCACCACCAGCACCACCCTGCTTCCTGGCGACAGTGTAGGCAAAACACACGCCCTGTGCTATGACACACACAAACACACACACACACACGCGCGCACCATCATTCATATAGTTGAATTGACACACAAACACTCATTCACTCTCAGACACACAGCTGCACACAGACACACTTGACGAGCTATAGCCTGTCACGTAACCGTCCCACATGTATCAGTCAAAAGTATAAACAAGTATCGCGTGCGGAGATAAGTGCCCCATGGGTTATTTCAGGTCTTCCCTGATAAAGCTATGCTCGCCGTTTCTTCCGAAGACGGGCGTGTGATAATGCCTCTAAGCGCCCAGTTCAACCACTGCCTCCAGGCCACTGAAGAGCAGTCTGATCCGGTCTCTCAGACGTTGCATATAGACGCTTAAAAACCAGAGCCACCCTTTCTAGTTTAGATATGCTATATATAGGGTTTAAGAAGCGGTTCAAGTTCAACCACTTAAAACCTGTATGCTTTGTTGACGGCAGTGCCCCAGGGTCCGTATTCTACACAGGGCTCCCTCCTTTTACCCCTCTATACGGGTGAATTTGGCTGATCTATTGTGTTTATTATCCCTCGGTTTTTGTAACCCTTTTTTTTTTTCACCCAGTGTCAATTGTCTATGTAATCCTGGGCGCTACACTCCCTCTGCCAACCAGGGGAGAGCAACGGACTGACCTCATGCTTCCATCTATGCATGAAGAGTCCAAGCTGCTTTCCCCGGTTGGACGTGGCGCGTGGAGAAGGAATACGTCATTCCAACCAGTTCTTTCCCCCTCCATCAGGAGTGTACGGCTGTAACGTTTGCTTTGAGCGAGAGCCGACTGTCCAGGACTGTCCAGCAAGGTTCCTGGCTGTTGGGACAGACGTTACCAAGGCGTTGTCTACGGAAATAAGTTAGCAGGACTTATAGCTGGGAAGAAGAGAAGCTCAGTCTTGTCTGGGTTCAGCATGAGGTGGTTAGAAGACATCCACTGTGAGATGTCAGCCAGGCATGCAGTCAGTGATGCGCTCTTCCACCTGAGTAGCAGAGGGGGGGAGGATAGAAATGGCCATCTATATACTATGAGAGGGTCTGCTGCCTGTCTGTCTGTGTGTGTGTTTGTCCGGAGGGGCGTAGGGATGCTCCCTGTGAGGTACAGGGGGGATCAACTTAAGCTTGGTCATGCGTACAACATTTTAATGCTATGACAGGATTTGTCGATTGAGGTGCCAGAGATAACCTTTTGGGTCCATGCAAGGGCCAGCTGTGGCTCAGTTATGTAGAGAGGCCGCTTGGGGGAAAAGGAAGGTTCAAGTTCATTGTACAGTCCGAATGAAACTAGGGCGATCCAAACAGTATAGGCCAGTCAATCTAAGATTTTACCCAAAATAAATTGCAATAGTAATCGTTCAAGGTTTTTTTTATGATCCTTAGGGTCATCCAAATAACATATTAGAAATTGATTATTATATAATTTATGGATCATGGTAAATGATGATCAGGGGGTGAACCTTGGGGTAACATTGAAAAGGCAAAAATGTCACATTTGAATTATGGTTTAAGTAGCATGTGACGTATCAAACTAGGGGTTATTCATGATTCTGAACCCATTCCAAGCATTAGTTTTGCACGAGAAACACTCCTTGGGCTAAAAACGCCATAGCTGTTATGAGGTCATCACATTTGGGCAAGTGGCTATGACCCTAAGGATCATAAAAAAAACCTTGAACGATTACTATTGCAATTTATTTTGGCCCGTCACGCCCGTTTTGACTGACCTAGTATACCAAGAGTCAAAGGTTGTGGTCAAGAGTTATTTTTGAGTGGTGCAACCACTCCAAGGAACAGCAATGTCCGTGTTAATGTGACTATGTGTGTGACTATGTGACTATGAGTACCAGTAGGGGCAAAAGTGGCGCTGTTGTGCCAGAAACAGAGAGAGAGATAGTGCTGCACTGGTGCCTGCTAATGAGAGAGAGAGAGAGAGAGAGAGAGAAAGAAAAGCAAAGCAAAGTTACTATATTTACCCAGGGTAACTGGACTAAGCATCAGATACTTGTTTACAGCCAGGCCCTGCTCATAGAACATTTCATGGTAGTGGTTCAATGCCTTGCTCAAGGGCACTTCAGCGGTGGTAATTTTAACGTGCCGGTCCGGGGATACGAACTGGCGACCTTCCGGTATCAAGACCGCTCCGCAAACTGTTCGGCCACCGCTGCCACAGTAAAGAGAGAGAGAGAGAGAGAGAGGGGGGGGGGGGGGGTTGCACCACTCAGTTGCAGAGTTGGGTGTGTAGTTGTAGTTACTGTAATTACACTACTTTTGTCGGTAACAAGTAAGTAACGACACTACTCCTCCAAATTGAGTAATCACACTACAGTTACTGGTTGCTAAAGTTACTATAGTTACTAGTTACTTGCGTCCTGATGCTGCTTGCAGCGGCCCCCGCCGCGAGTGGAGTTTGATTGTTTGTTTTATTCCTTCACTTGTTCAACAACCTGGTATTAAAGAGCATAAAGAAAGATCTTGTGTATGTCCTCCTTATTAGGATTATAAAGATTTGTTAAAGGCCAAATTATGTGACTGCATCTCAGGCGATTTTATGGAGTAACGCAAAAGTAATGTAACGAGTAGTGTAACTAGTTACTTTCTCCAGGGCGTAATCAAGTAATGTAAGGCATTACTTTTTTCAAAAGTAATGTGTAATGTGTAGTGTATTACTTTTTTGAGTAACGGACCCCAACTCTGCTCAGTTCACACGGTGTGATTTTTAAATACGGGTATTTATTTTTTAAATGAGCTGCCTCTGTGTGTCAGGCATGAAGTCTCTAAAACTGTCCTATGAATAAAGTGTGAACATACTGTTATGGGATAAGCTACAGCCAAGGCTAGTGATGCACTTTAGATTTGTGTTTTTAACATGGTTTGATATTTGTAAGGGATTTCAGTTGGTTTAGTGTTCTGTATTTTGTAGTTCATGTGACGTGCTGCGTGCTATGTAATTTATTGGACTATATATTTTTATTTTGTGTTGCAGGAACAGATATCCCCCCCACCCCTTTTCCCCCTCACTGTATATGTTTCTTTTCCCTTTTTACCTCCTTTATGATGAATTCCTGTTCTGTTCTACTTCTTTGACTATATAGAAGTGTCTATTTGTACGTCTCTAAATGTTTTGATGAATTGAACAAGGTGGACCCTCTTGTAAACAAGTGTAATGCTTAATTGGGTCGTCCACTCACAGTTAACAGTCTTTGTATTGAGTTTGTGCTTGAAATGTACTGTAATTCTGCAAACTGTTAATACATATTTCAATCAATCAATCAATCAATCAATCAATCAATCAATACAATAGGAAATAAGTGTTCAATTTACACTTTCATGTGTAGCCTATATTTTGGGTTTACTTTATATTGTGTCAATGGGGCTTAGATCAGACAGAATCAGTGCCCAAAATCCAAAATTCATAAATATGATGTCAGTAATAAATGATACAATCTGCATGCAAGTGCCTTTATTGTCATTATTACACATGGCTCTTCAAGACCATTGTTCTCAAACATTTTTCATTTCAAGTACCGAAGCACTGAGCTTTCTTAGTCCTTTTTTTCAAACTTAACTCCAGGAGCGGTGGTCTCAAAAACATAGAGGAAAACTTGACCGAACGCGACTCGCTCACTGTGTAACAAAATGAAGTAAAAACTTCTATACTGAGACTTTGGGAAACATATTTCCTTTTATTTTATCAGGCTCAATGCTCATAAAGTGCTCTGTGCTCAAAGTGCAATTAAAAAGCAAACGTTTCGGTCCCAAGACCTTCGTCAGTGCTATATGATTTTCACAGACAAAGAACTTGCTCTTAAAGAGCTCAAACAATACAGCTCAGGTGCTGAGAATTACTAATTGGTGACATCACCTGATGGTGGGGCGTGGACATTACAGAATAGATAGTTCATACAGTTATATAGGAAACATCATTTCAAGTACCCCCATATGGCCATGGACTCCCATCTGAAAATATGTTGTGCCAGGGACCCATTCTTCTCAAATTCATTCATTCATTCTCAATCCAAAACTTGAACTTAACCACTTAAGCCTAGTTGACATGGGTCGCCCAGGTCTGACTCTGCTAGTAGTCCTTTAACCCTCTGGCATGCACTCAGGCATTAAGTATAGAATAGGAAAGTGTAGTGGCAAACTTCCTTTTCTTATTGCTTTTCTTTTTTAAGTTTGCACACTTAAATGTAGCAGTCTTAGGCAAGGCAAAAAGCTTGACGCACAAAATGAGTTCTTCACAGTATTGTAATAAAGAATGTCTTTACTTTGATCAAAAAAATACAAAAACGTATTTCTTCTGTCTGTCTGTGTGTGGTCAAAAACTATGTTGCTCCAAAGCTGCTTCACTTCACACTGCCAGAAACCCCCCCCCAGACAATATGAGTTACTAATCAACTAGCAAGGAGAATCCCATTGGCTAGGCTCATTAATGCAATTAACTCAGAACTCACAGAGTTGCAAATTTCTACAGGTCATGTTAACCTCCTAATATCACACAGGTGCATATTGTATATTATGGCTATGGCTCTTACAGAAAGTATAAACTAGGTTTAAAAGTAGGTGACTTAATTCCTCATTTTGCTGAGGACCTTTTGGAACCTCCTCAAGGACCCCTGACTCCACTTTGAGAACCATAGTTTTGCCTATAGTGTACAATGTACAATGCCTTACAAACCAAATCATTCAAAGTGCAGAAAGAAACACATTCTGATCGTCCGACCGATATCCTTCCCCAATATTTGGGGAACACACTGTATGTCTGGATGAAGAGATAACCAGATAACCAGATAACCAGAAGAAGAAGAAGAAGAAGAAGAGATAACCAGATAACCAGAAGAAGAAGAAGAAGAAGAAGAAGAGATAACCAGATAATCAGACGCTTTTAGGCCCAAACCACACCAGCTGCAACTCCTTGCAACAAAACAAACCACACCAATACAACCAGGGACGTGCAGAGAGTGTTAGAGGGGCAGGGGCTGAAAGAGGGCACTTTTGGACAAAAAATAGCGAAAATAGCTGATCTACAAGCTCACAACGCGTCGCGCTGCGACGCGTTGTGAGCTTGTAGATCAGCTATTTTCGGGGCGCAGTCCAGCAATCTTTAGCTAGTGGAGATGCGGCGTAACGACATGGATTTCTAAACAAATGTGTTCAACGCAAAATGCTGCGTTCAAGTTCAGGAGATTTGGGGGGAAAAAAGCAATTGACCTATAGCTAAGCCACTCCCCAAACGGCTATGGTCCAATCACAGCTAAGCATAACATGGGTTAGACAAACCTCGCCACCAATAGTTTTCCTATATGATAAAACATTGTTTTAAAAAATAAATGCCACGCACATATTTTTCCACTGCATATGGAAGGGCCTTGTTGACGGATTTGGAAGAGATTTTGAAGGTCTGGTTCCAAAAATGTAAAATCCATGATATTTACATTGGAGTGAATGAGCCCGGCTGGAAAGTGTCCAATTCTCCCGAATGCTGCCTAACGGCATGGCATGGAAAGGAGTGGCATTTGCATTACTTTCACCATGTATTAAATGTTGCATTCATGGCTTGGAGAGGGCAGTTGTTCAATCCCCGGCCGGGTCATACCAAAGACTCTAAAAATGGGACCCAGTGCCTCCCTGCTTGACACTCAGCATCAAGGGTTGGATTGGGGGTAAGTCCCTGCGACATACTAGCGTCATGTCCAGGGGGTGTACTTGTACATCAAGCTGCCTCACGCTACAGAAACAGGAGATAGGCTCCTGCCCTATGGGCCTCATGGCTCGGCAAGGCTACTACTAAAAGGGCAGCTAGGGGCTGAAGCCCCCTTTGATGTCTATGTGTGCACGTCCCTGAATGCAACTCCTTGTAAACAAAACCAATCACTTGCACGTTGCAAGGAGTCGAATGGCGACCCCCTGATCTGGTTAGGGCTTTAGACAGAAAGAGGAGGGGGGTGTAGGAGGGACGGCGGAGAGGGAAGCAGGGCCGTAAATCCCCCCGTAATCTTGTCTGTCCGTCCCCCAGCAGGACGCGTGTCCCACCTCACGCCCCCCACTCCAGGTTTGTTTTGATTATTTAGAGAGAGAGACACGCTCCCCAGAGAAAATGCCATTTATGGAGGACTAAGCTGTGTCAGCTGAGGACAGAGACACACTGCACAGCTAGGACACCTGTCAGTCTGTCAGACACACACGCACGCACGCACACACACACACGCACACACACGCATGCACACACACACACACAGACAGACAGACAGACAGACAGAGGCCTATACATGCCTTGTGCCTCGAGGGATCTGGTCTTTAATTATAGGACCTCTTAAGAATGGTAAATCCCCAGCACCCTAGCAAAAACAGGCACACACTGTGTGTGTGTGTGTGTGTGTGTGTGTGTGTGGTGTGTGTGTGTGTGTGTGTGTGCGTGTGTGTGTGTGCGCGCCTATGTGCATGCAAAACTTTGTACGCCCCAAAGGCTGCATTATTGAAGATGTGATAAAATACTTTGAGAGCCTCTCTGTGGCCTTTAATGTTAGGAGTGTGTGTGTCCTCTCTCTGATCTCATGTATTATTCATGGTTTGGACATGAACAGAGCCAAAACACACAGCATCCACCTACCTGCAGTTATCCACTTAACCCTCACTTTACAGAGAGCTGATAAGATTTTGTGTTTATTTGCATCACCCGTAGACAATTTAGGCATTTAGCAGACGCTCTTAATCCAGAGCGACTTACATTAAGCAAGAACAAAATACGTATAAGCTAAGAACGTAACAGTGGAATATCTATATAATGAAACTATGCATATATACTATATAGTGCTATGTCTACATAAAATGCTATACAAGTCTACATAAAATGCTATCTAAGTCTACATAAAATGCTATACAAGTCTACATAAAATGCTATCTAAGTCTACATAAAGTGCTATCTAAGTTACATAAATTGAGCCTTTGCATACGCCTGTAAGGTCGTCAGGGCATAGGGCTAGTGCTACGGGCCACGATGGAGTCTGAAAAGGTGGGTTTTCAGACTACGACGGTTATAACACGCATGCTACAACTTTTCTAAGCCACGGTACGGTACTTGTATCCGTGATTTGTACCCGCACCGTAAGCAGCCCTTAAAGTGGCGAGAAGGAATATCGATCTCAATCTAACGTTAGAACAGGCCCATAAAGAACAGCTGGTCGATGCCATCGCTAACGACCCCGCTGACCCACAAAGTACCTGCATGAGCGGCCATGCGTGTAAAATACAGCACTGTCTGTCTGTAGTGCTGCAAATTGAACGGTTTGCCAGTGAGGAAGCGAAGGCATGAGAGAAGAAACAGACTCTTTGACATTCCACGCGTTACTACTCAGCTGCTGCGGACTCCTCTCCTGTTTCCTCTCCTCTCCTCTCCTGTCCTCTCCTATCTCTCGCCCCAGTGCTTCCGTTGAATCTGTCCGAGGCCTCTCCAGTCAGCCTTAATCCATTTTGGGCGGGAACCCCTTTTGGTGTTTTAATCATATATGTTATAATTTAGCTATCTACAAGCTCATAGCACGCGCTACGAGCTTTTAGATCTGCTATTTTTTTTTAATCGTGAAAATGTGGCGCAAATCTTTTAATATATATATTCTTTCAGAGTGAACGTTTTTAACTCAAATCTTTGCTTCTGGGAGAGTCCCTGGAACTGGCCCGAAACACGTTTGTTGTGTTGCTGCTTGCAGCTTACCTTTCCCTTGTAAAGATGAAACAATAAAGTGCCTTAAAGGACGTGAGTGCTGGTATTCTCCTTCTTCTAAAGTTTCCTGACCGTGCACCCGGTAAAAATGTTCCAAGAGATTGAGACAGTAAAGGAGTTGTGCGTGCTTCCCTCTTTTCAAAGAGTCCCTGGAAGGAACAACATATTTTCAGATGGGGGCTCGGCTGGCAATTACATATATTTTTGGGGGTCCTTGACATGAAAATGTTTGAGAACCACTGACATAGAAACATGGGTATTTCAGAAAACTGTCAGGACTTAGAAGACATTTTGTAGAATCGTCCTCAGGTCTAAATGGCTTAAAGCCTCTTGGACTTTAACATAATGCCACTTGAGTCTCTAGACAGTCTAGACTCTGACCTCCGCATGCCTCCCTCTCCTCTTGGACGTTTTAGAGGTCTCACTTATTCAATGTTTTTTACTCCACATGCAGATTTTACAGGCACGTACGGCAGCAGCTGACTTAAATTAAATTAGGTAACGTTAGCGCACGTGGGCGTGCGCACGCGCGCGCGTGTGTGTGTGTGTGTATACACGTGTGTTTGTTCCTGTGTGAAAGAGGTTATAATGAGAGTTTTGAGGTATTCTATGTGGTTGGCTGCCTCACATCATGCCCCAGACCACCAGCTCATGAAAAACAACAAATTATGACTCACACAGACAAGGCTGTGGTAATTTGGTGTGTTTGTGTGTGTGTGTGTGTGTGTGTGTGTGACTCTGTGTGTGTGTGTGTGACTCTGTGTGTGTGTGCGCGTGCGACGTGCGTGCGTGCACGTGTGTGGCGCTCTGATTACATGCAATCAATGGTAACACTACTAGGGGCTCTCCTATAGGAAGATCAGCCCGCAGCATTGGATTAAGACGCCGCGAACACAAGCCCGCCTGTCATCATCTTGTCATCGTGTTCACACAACTGCAGAGGCCATATTAAATCCCATAATTGTGGGATAATATTTCCGTTTAATACGCTCATTGTGTCTGTGTCTGTGTGGTGTGTGTGTGTGTGTGTGTGTGTGTGTGTGTGTGTGTGTGTGTGTGTGTGTGTGTGTGTGTGTGTGTGTGTGTGTGTGTGTGTGTCTGCTGTATACTGTAAAAGATAGTGTCTACAGTCGGGTGGGTGGGCGGGCGGGCGGTGGGGGGTCGTAGCCTTCAGTCCCATGATGCCCTCAGCCTGCTGGCTTTGATGATATAGCTTCCTTTATTTTGTATTTTTAAACTGTAGCCAGGCTTCATAACATACATGCATTCCCAGCAGTTTCTATTTCTATGTCTATTTCATGGACATATGCTGTTATCCTGTAAACATGTGGTTAAAGGGGCATTCCACTCATTTTCAACATTTTACTATGTCATTAATATACCTTAGAGCTGTCGTGTAGAAATAATAAAAAAGTCCCCCTATTCTGTGTTTCCTAGAACTGGAGGTCTGAAAAAAATCATTAACATGGTGAATCACATCTTGATGTCATCAAGATGTGATTCACCATGTTAATGATTTTTTTGTCAATGATTTGTCTAGGAAACACAGAATGGGGGGGGGGACTTTTTTATTGTTTCCACACAACACCTCTAAGGTATATTAATGACATGGTAAAATGTTGAAAATGAGTGGTATTCCCCTTTAAGTTGCCATGCATGTACAGTAAAAAGGAAAATAAGCCCTGGTTGTTGCTGCTTCTTATGCACGTCTACACGTCCTATACCCAGTGTTTTGACATCAAATTTAGTTTTAGTCGTAGTCTCTTGAAAAGTTTTAATTAAGTTTCAGTCACATTTTAGTCACCTGGAATGTTTTAGTGTTAGTCTAGTTTTAGTCGACTAAATATTATAAGATTTTAGTCGACTAAATCTACAATTGATTTAGTTGACTAAAATGTATTTTGGTGGGCCTAATGCCATCGTAATGGCTGATTTTACACTTGCTGAAAATAGCCGAATCTACAAGCTTGTAGATCGGCTATTTTCAGCATGCAACCAAGTGTAAAATGACTCTTGTCCCTTCCTAACATTTTAGTCTAGTTTTTATTTGTTGACGAAATTGTCAGTATATTTAGTCTTAGTTTTAGTCATCATAGCTTAGTTTTCATTTAGTTTCCATTTAGTTTTCGTCAGTGAAAAAAGGTAGACGACGAACATTTTTCGTCTACATTTTTATCGACGAAATCAACATGCCTACACCACGCACTGCTTGTAAGTTGAAATGTAAGCAGTCAAACCCATTAAAAAGACACTGTCAGCCAAGTAAGAAACCTAAAAACCCACGTTTTCTCCATTGTTAAAATTGTATTTTAACGTTTGTGTTCAATTATTGCTTTCATGTTCTTAATTGTGTTTGTATGAGGAATTGCTTTCGTTTCTTTTTACTATGTTGTATTTCATGAGGTCTTTATGATGTCATTTTGAATGGAAAGCACTTTGGGTCAACTGTTCAATGTGCTACTTAAATAAAGGTGACTTGACTTGACTAAGTTAATCTTCTGGCAGATGATGCATTCAGCATTGCTTAATGAATTTATATTTAACCATGTGACTGGTCTTATTAAATTAAAGCTACAATCTGGTAATTAAGTTTTCTGTCCTCGCCTGATGAAGAGAGCTAACCTGGGCCTACCGTGGGGGGGGGGGACCGAACATCTATACCGTTCACTTCACGAGTAAGAGACCACACGTCTACTTAAATGTAACCAATGTCATTGAATGAAAAGTGAATTGGACAGTGGAGGTAATGCATGGTAGGACAAGAGTCATGGTGGGGGCATCGTCCGTCTCAGGAGCTGACGGCCATGGTTGTTCAACGCGGGGAGCGGTCGGTCGTCGCCTGCTGCTACGTACTAATTCCTACTTGTGTTTATAACCACGCCCCCGGGCAAGTTAGGTTTAGGTTTAGTTAAGGTCAGGTTTAGGTATAGTTTTACTGAGGTTAGGGTTAGGTTTAGGTATAGTTTTACTGAGGTTATGGTTAGGGTTAGGTTTAGGTATAGTTTTACTGAGGTTAAGGTTAGGGTTAGGTTCAGGCTGTCAATCACAGCGACTGGCCAATCACAGCGCGTCGACTGCACAACCCGTGTAGGCTTTGGTATCTCTGCTGCATCACTGCCCCATGGGCTCGTGTAGAGAAATAATGAAGACAGAAGGAGCAATCATGTTGAGCAGTACAATCATGTAGGAGGAACAAGTTAACAACCACAGGTGTATTCATACTGTGGTGATTGCGACGAGGATTGGCTGTGAGATAAGTGAAGGCAGGTGTAGCTGATAAGGTGATTGCGAATGGGGGAGTGGCCCGAGATAAGTAGAGGGTGGTCTCTCTCCACTCTTGCATTAATCACGCGACTTCATCAAGAGGAAAGCCTCCCTTGGACAGCGGAGCTTCAGGCATTTCGGCCACTCTGCAGCCTTCATCAGTGTTGAAGGCGTAGAGTAGCTGTTAATAAATCAATCAATGTGTGGCCAGCAACTAACCCATGGCTTCCTGTGAGGTTATAGCTTAGGTTTTGGGTAGGGTGTCGGACTAATGCCTAGACTGTTAGTCTGTCTGTTGGACCAAACACACCCGTAATTACTTAACCACTGTTCCAACTACCCTACACCAGCCAGGGTCTAGACTTCTCACTGGAAGAGAGAGGAAGAGACTGTACACACCCACTGCAGATAATAATGAATTGCATTTTTATAGCGCTTTTCCAAGTGCTCAACGCGCTTTACAATGGTTCATTCATTCATACATTGGGAGGTGAACCGGCGAACAGTCGACGCCAGCGTCCTCACTTCCCACATTCACACACCAATGGTGGCGAGCTCACACCGACCGACTCATTGGAGGCAGTGTAGGGTTCAGTGTCTTGCCCGCAAGGACACTTCGACGTGTGGACAGGAGGAGCCGGGATTCGAACCGCCGACCCCCAGGGATCATCGGACGACCTGCTCTACCTCCTGAGCCACAGCCGCCCATGTGCCAGTTATATTGTATTGTACAGATCTGTCTGTTCAACTTCAAATAACATTTTATTTCATTAAAACGAATGAATTGCGCTTTAACCAATCCTACCCTGTGTAAATATGTCTTGATCCCCCTTCTTCTTCTTCTTCTTATTCTTCCCTTATTTTTCAATGAAAAAAAACGATACTACGGTATGCACAAAAACTAATTTCACCCACTCTTTTACTTTGTAAATCTGTGACGTGACAATAAAGCGTTTTATTTTCATGCCGCATTATGTGACTGAAAATCCAGATTTGAAAGCTGCATGTAGTGCCTAAATTAAATTCGCCAAACATTTACAATTTAGACAAACTTATCCAGCATGAGAATGACTTGACAAAAGTGCACGGTTGGTGTAAACACCCTTGTCCAACAACACTAAGGGCTCCATTTTCGTCACCGCTAAACCCCTTATCCCTAAACTTCTTTGCCTTTTTTTACTATTTTGAAAAACATTTTTGAATAGTTCAACTAGCCAATCTACATTGACACGTAGTGAGCTTGTAGACTTGCCATTATAACTATTCAAAAATGTTTTGCAAAATAGTAAAAAAAGGCAAAGAAGTTTAGGGATAAGGGGTTTAGCGGTGACGAAAATGGAGCCCCATGTGTTTGGGGTACAAGCAAAAGAATTACAAAGGTATGCACTGCACAGTATGCTATTACGATAGCAAGAGGGTAAGTGAGCTTCAACCTAAAGCACAAACCTCCAACGGGGGGCGCTTAGCCTTATCCTTGCCAGTTTTGGCATGGGATGTATTACACCAAGGTAAGTACAGTTAGGTATCCTGTATGCTGTCGACAAGATAAGACCCCGGAGTCATCAGAGCGCCACTAATACCCTGGACGTTATCACCAGCACGACCTGCTTTCTCAGCAATAATTAGGCCCTGGCCCTGCTGCACAATAGGGGTCCTTTCAAGGGAACGTCATGGAAGCGGATTGCGCTGGCTGACTTGGTCAGAGGGTTTTGTTGTAGGGGGCCCATTATGGAAACCAATGTCCACCCACTGAGTATAAACATAAAATGGCCTGAATTGTGAGGTTGTTGTTATTTTTTCCCTCCTCCTCACGATTGTGACTTTATATATCTCCGTTCGGAGTTTCTTCCCCTATCTCACTTTATTTGTGAGACAACTTAGGAACTGATGTGGATGTTGATCAACATAGAAACCTCCATGTGACCAGCCTATAGCTGCTGTGACGGCAGTCATCATCTGTGATGTCAGTCCGTCTGTCCATCCATCCACGCATCTTCAACCGCTTATCCGTAGTCGGGTCGCGGGGGCAACAGCTCCACCAGAGTCAGGGACGGATTAACCCCCACGAGGGCCCCTGGGCCGGTAATCTTTGCAGGGCCCCCATAGCACGCATGTGTGCGACACTTTTATGTTTGTCAGTGTTAATCTTTGCAGGGCCCCCATAGCACGCATGCGTGCGACACTTTTATGTTTGTCAGTGTTTTTATCACCTTTTTGACCTATACATTTAACAAAATAAATGGCCAATGAAGGGCCCCAGGAGCCCATTTCAGGGTGTCAAACCTAGTACTGAAGGGCCCCTGAGAGCCAAGGGCCCCTGGGCCACGGCCCCACTGGCCCAATGGCTAATTTGTCCCTGACCAGAGTGTTCCAGACTTCCCTCTCCAGAGCAACATTAATGACTTCCTCCTGGGGGGGATCTCGAGACGTGCCAAGGCCAGTGAGTCGATGTGTTTCCTCCAACTGCGCCTTGGTCTGCCCCGGGGGGGGTCTCCTCCCAGTGGGACGTGCCTCAAGGACCTCCCTATAGGGAAACGCCCGAGAGGCATCCTAACCAGATGCCTGAACCACCTGGAAAGCCTGGAAAGGAGCCAGTCCGTCTGTGACATATCTAATGATATGTCTCAGACGCTTTGACTTACATTATGAAATAAAAAACAAGTATTACATATTAATAACACAATATGTGCTGGTACTTCTCTCTACTAGCAGCGTGCTGCATAGGTTTGGTGCTGATCAATCCATCGGTTTGCGAGATCAGCTCTAGACAGAAAGACATACACAAAGACCCTCTCATAGACAGTTAGCCTCTTGCAGAGCCATTGCTGTAAAGAAAGAATTCTGAGACATGAAGTCACAATTACAAGAAAATAAATATATACCGGTTAACTAAAAACCTCAGAATGCAGGCCTCGTCATTTAGATTCAGTGGTGGAGATGAGATTATAAAACTATCTCATAAACAAACTATATCTGTGATAAAGAAATCTAGTTTTTTACCTCTCTGTAAATGCTTATATCATGTTAAATATTAAATTAACAGTAGTCCTATATTTTGCCATGTCAAGTCAGGCGATGAAGACATGATGTACAGTGTGGACAGTAACAACAAAGAAGTGATTAAACCCAAATACAGGACATGACCCAGATGGGGATCTTAACTGATATAAGGGAGTCAAGTGAAAATAGATCATTTCCATTTAAGTGCCGCACATCCCCGAGTACAGACTATAGCTGCTAGTCTGTACTCTGGGGCGGATCAGTGGCGCATTAAAGCCTGGTATTTATGCTAGTGACTAGCATAAATACCAGGCTTTAATGCGCCACTGATCCGCCCCAGAGAGTACATCCCGTACCCTCAGCAGCCAAGCTTCAAGAAAACACCTTTGTCAATGAAGTGGGATTTGCGAAAGTGCCATCTGGACATGAGACTAGTGCGAGCGCTCTTTCCCCCACCCACCCCCACCCCCACCCCCCCGGACCATCACTAGGAAGCTAGGGCATCGTGTTTGAGCCCTGCATGTCCCTAGGAGAAATGTATACACGCTTGAAAATATTGGCCAGAAAACTACGTTTTAGACATCGTTGCTGTCGGGAGGAAACCTCATAATTCCATTTTTGAGGTTTTTGATTTTTTTTTGTGGCATAGATCAGTGCTATTGAACACCCTTTACGTCTGTAAAATATTGAACCGATGGAAAGTAGTAAAAAAGTGCTTTGGACAAAACCTCTTAACTCCATTGGACCCTCAAAATGTCTGCTAAAGCAGCTAACTCCACCACCTCCCCCCCTCTCATGGAAGTAATTGACAATATATAAAGTTACAACACCAACTTTGATGAGGCAGTATTGCTTTGTATAAAAAATATAAGGTTTTCTTAATTTCCTGAAAAATGTATATTTTTCATTTCCTGAAAAATGAACATTTTGGAGTTATGAGGTTTCCTCCCGACAGCAGATATATATATATATATATACAATATACACACACACACACACACACACACACACACACACACACACACACACACACACACACACACACACACACACACACACACACACACACACACACACACACACACACACACACACACACACACACACACACACACACGTTAAGAGCACATTCAGATATAACAGTTTGCGTAGGTCACATAATAATGAAATAAATAAAATACCCATTAGTGCATGTAATTGATGATTGTACAGCGCTTCGTCAGCGGTGGAACCATATAGTCAGACTGTAATAATCAGCTCAACGGGAGCGCGTTCCTGCTGTGAAACCAGCATGCTGGCACACGTGAATAAGCAGAGGGGCAGGGACTACAAGGGCCGTGGGCTTGTCAGGCTACAGCCAATAGGAGTGCGGCATGCATAGGACGCTGTTGTCATAGCGCCTGCTCGCGGAGCCGTAAATAACGCCAGGGTTTCGGAGCCCCACAGCCCAGAGGGAGAGTCACAATGTGATTTACAGTGTGATTAACTAATTGGTTGTCATGCTACTGCAGATTTTCGGGATAATCTATGGGTTGGACACAAACCAGATTAATTAAACGGATTCATGTTGTGGGGTTAAGCAACCCGTTCAAACTTGTCCCACGAAATACCCATCTTTTCCAAACAAAATGTGGCCCTATATAAGTTGACCAACTTGGACCCTGAGCGCACATTGCGGACATCTGCTCTATAGCGCAGACGTGGCCAAAGTATTTCCGGGGGTCCCCATGCAGCCAAGAACGATGAGAACCCCTGACCCTCGTGTACACACTTACCCGACAACCCTAACGAACCAAAGTGTTGCTGCTGTCCCTCTGAGCTACAGTATAGGACAGTGGTTCCCAAAGTGGGGTCCGGGGACCCCCAGGGGTCCCTGAGGGAGTTCCAGGGGGTCCCCAGCTAAATGATAGTTTGGAACCAAATAGACCCTTATGGGTCCGTAACTCTGAGTGTACAAATGGGTTGCTTAACCCCATTTGTACACTCTGAGTTAAATTAACAGTGATTTTTACAATATAAATTGGGGTTCCAGAGATAGAAATGGGAGGGTCCTTGAAATTAAACAGGTTGAGAATCACTGCTAGAGCCGTAAAAATCTTCTCTTATGGCATATCTCTTCAAATGGGGGTCCGCAGGCTAATTAGTGTCAATTTTGGGGTCCTTGACATGAACAAGTTTGGGAACCACTGTTGTAGGACACATTACATTGTTATATGCCAAGTAATGATGGTAGTATGCTAGAGCTGTTCTCTCCACAGGCAAAACAGGGAGCCTTCTATCGGGATGCACATCCTTATATCTGTGTCTATCCTCAGCACCGATGAGCTTTATCCCATCTTAATGATTACTGGTAAGAGTTCATTGACCAAGGATGCAGTAAATAGTTAGTGGTTCTCAAAGTGGTGTCCAGGGACTCTCTGGGTTCTAAACGAACCCTTACAAGTCTGTAACTCTTTGAGGGTGATTATGTACTTAGTAGGTCCATTCTGGTTATATAGAGCGTCGTAGTCCCGCCCCCGAATAGCGGCCCGGAAGATCATTTCCAATTCAGTTTTCCCCACAGACGTTTCAGAAAGTATTTATTATATAAGACCTTTACGCACACGGACAAAGCCCAACTCTGATTGTGACAACTCATGACAAGTTACAAACACCATTTTTTTGGGCCAAACAAATAATTAGAAAGAAGAAAAAAGAAGGGCAGGATACAACACTTTTTTTTTAAATTATTTGTTCGGCCCAAAAGATTGTGTTGGTTGTCATGAGTTGTGACAACAGGGCCTTAGGGTTAAGGATGGGTTCTTGAAATGTAAAAATTTGAGAACCACAGCACTAAAACATAGCGTCACATATAGAAAGAGGACATGACAAGTTCCCGTTCATTTTTAGATTTTTTTTTTGCTTTTTTATTTAGGTTGAGGTGCAGCTGTTTAGTGCAATTGTAACGTCACATTTGTGATGGGTTCAGGAACATGCACGAAACATGGACAACAGTTCTACACATTTCCCCCCCCCCCCCCCCCCCCCGACCGAAGTTTTCTCGTCATATTTTCAGCTTGAGCTGCCCCGGCAACCGGCGACTCAAACACAACTCGGTCGTACAAAAAAAAAGAAAAAAAAAAAAAGAAAAAAAAACTACACATCCTTGAAAAACAACAACAACCCCCCTCCCCCCCCCCCAAAAACCCCACAAACGAGTCCAGATAATATGAGTCACTGCTGCTGAGTCCATTCCTTATACAGTACAAGGCTGTGAGCCCGCAACAAAACGGGCGAGAGACAGCGCTTTAGTGTTGAGGTAACGAGTCCTCTTCTGTTCTCGTCCTTGAGTCGCCGACGTCACAGTTAGTTCAAAACCTGGCAAAACCATAGATAAATATATACGCGCACACATGCACGTGGAGAAATAATTAAAAAAAAAGGCTTTCATATATATATCTATGGTTAGCAACCAGGCACTTGGCAGAGCTTAACTGGAAAACTTGTAGTTATGTACAAAGTCAAAAGCCTATAAACAGTCTTTTCTTTTTTCTTAAACGTCCTATTGATCTCTGTATATATTCAGTTTCCTTTTTTTTTTACAGACCACTAGAACATCATAAATTTGACAATCAACAAAATAAAGATGAAATGAGAAACAAGGATCCTAAATCCCCCCCCCCCCAAAAAAAAATAACTAAAAGAAAAATCTCCCTGCATAAATTATTGATGATCGATCAGAGGTGAAGCGAGAGAGACCGCGCGTGTGTGTGTGCGCGTGTGTGTGTGTGTGTGTGTGTGTGGTGGGGGAAGGAAGTTGGAACCGTATAGAAAAAGAACACAGAGTTCCCGCGGTGAACATTGAGGCGTAGCTAATGTACATCTCCAACTCACCCCTCCTCCTCCACCACTACCACCACCATCTCCTCTCCTATAACAGACAAACGCACTCGCACGTATTATAGGCACAAAAACGGTCAGCTCGGGTCACCTTCCAATTCATTATCCACACAGCTGTGAGAGTAATAGTGATTCAAAGCGAAAGGAAAGGCCCCCGTACCTAAACTATCCGTTTCGTCTCTGCCATCCCATTCCAGATGGGTGTATCATGGGTGTGTGTGTGTGTGTGTGTGTGTGTGTGTGTGTGTGTGTGTGTGTGTGTGTGTGTGTGTCTCTCTCTCTCTCTTTTGTTTTGTATGGTCCCTCTACCATTAATACAAGTCTCTTCCTTTAGCGGGGAAAAAAAGTGCTTGTTCCTAGTTTATACCTCTACAGCTAAGAGAGCAGGAGAAAATAATAATAATAATGAAGGAAATAAAAATACTAAAGGATAAGAATGTCAAGGACAAGAACGGACATGTAATAAAAAGGGGGAGGTAAGGGAGGGGGACCACAGCACGATTTCCAAGTCACTGCAGGGTAGGTTGGGGTGGGGTTTTGGGGGGGCAGTTTCGGACAACACTGACGGAGGCATGCAATGGTAGCCGCCCCCCGACCCCTTCTCCCTCCCCCCCCCCTCCGCCTGTCCAAGTCGCTGGGGACTGGGGGGGGGGGGGGTTAGCTCCTTCCTCTCGTCAGCGTTTCAGGGGCGTTTTACCCTCATAATCATCATCAACATCAACATCATCTTCACGTCTTCACCACGGAGACAACTGCGGCGGAGGCGCCGCTGCTGCCAACACGATTGTCTTGAAGCGAGTTTTAAAAAAAAGCTGCAGAGAGAATGCACGCCACGTCAGTGCCATGACTCCATCCAACCTCTGCAAAAAGAATGTCAATTAAATTAAAAATGTGCAACAAAACAGGGGGTGGGGGGGAAAGACTTCTTCTCTCTGATCGCGTTTTATTTTCTCTGCGTCGTGTCTTTTCTTTTCTTTCCTTTCTTGCGTGTAGCAGCACGTTCTCCGCGATTGTGGGCATGATAAATCGGTCAGTTCACAGTATGGCAAAGAGAAAAAAAAAAAAAAAACCTTCCTCCTTTCCTCCTTCGTCGTCGTCCTCCTCTTCTTCTCCCCTTCCCGTAACCGGCAACCTCCGGGGGTCCACACCCCGCAGGGAAAGAGGAAACATCGGGGCGCGGTTCGCCCGTTCGCCCGACCCACGGAGCTTCACACGGAGGCGCCCGTGTTCTGTGCGGAGTAGGAGGAGTCGGCGGCAGCGGAGGAGGAGGGGGGGGCCACCTGCAGCAGCAGCGACGGCGCGTTGGCCGCCGGCGGGGCCTGCGCGGGGTTGACGGCGGCGATGGCGTTGATGGCGACGGCGGCGGCGACGCCCGCGGCGGCGGTGGGCGAGCCGCCCGTCTGGCACACCTGCGCCTGGAACTGGGCCATCTGCTCCGGGCTGGCCAGCGTCTTCAGCAGGTTGTTCTCCTGCTCCAGCTGGGAGTTGCGCTCGATCAGCTCCTTGATCTGCTCCTTGAGCACCTCCACCTCCTCGCGCACGGCGTACATCAGGTGGCTCTTCACCAGGTCCTGGGGAAGGGGAAGGGGGGGAGAGAGGAGGCAAGAGGAACTGGTCAGCGGCGTTATATGGAGTACAGGCTTTAGTTTAGACATTAGACCGACAACCTAACTAAAAACCCTAACCTAACCTGCAAGCACGGAGCAGTGCATGTTCGACTGCATGTTTCCGACCGTTGTTTCCCGCATGTCGGGGGAACGGTGGTTCTCAAAACTTGTTTTAAAATTCAATGACTTTGAGAGTGCACACATTTTGAAACCAAATGGACCCGTTCCGGGTCGATTTGGCTCCACCACGTGTCAGAGCACTCTCAAACAGCTACAGACCGGTAAAAGGTCAATTTTTTTTAGACCTTCCCCTCAAGGAACGCAGAGGGGTTGCTGGAACACACTTTTGAGAACCACTCATATTTTAGACAGTATGTACAGAGTAAACACACACACACACACACACACACACACACACACACACACACACACACACACACACACACACACACACACACACACACACACACACACACACACACACACACACACACACACACACACACACACACACACACACACACACACACACACACACACACACACACACCTCTTCCACCGTTGTAAGTTGCTGATGGATGGGTGCTACGCTACCCGGGGTGTTTCGAGATGTACCGAAAGCGGCAGGGAAGGATGACCTTTGACCCTGTGCCTGCTGTGAAACTCAACACGGACTCAAGAGATACGACGAGCGAGCGCCAGAGAGAGAAAACATACATGGGCCACCATGCACGCAAGGAGACGTGAATTTGCACTTCAACACGGACTCAAGAGATACGACGAGCGAGGAGCGCCAGAGAGAAAACACATACATCGGCCACCATGCACGCAAGGATCCCTGAATTTGCACTGGAAATTGTATAACACAAAAAGCCACGGCGCACCGATACATTCTGACTGTCCCATTATATGGAGGGAATGATGCATTTTACATGATTTTTTATTATGAATTTATATCAATGCATTAACCCATTTAGGCCTGACGTCGAAATACATGAAAAGTCTTCTGAAAGAATATATATTCAAAGATTTGCCACATTTTCACGATTTTTCTAAAATAGCAGATCTACAAGCTCGTAGCGCGCCACTCTATGAGCTTGTAGGTCTGCTATTTTTCAATAGCTAAATGCTTAGTTAAAACACCAAAACGGGTTCCCGTCCAGAATGGGTTAACCCCCCCCCAAAAGAAGCACACACTGGATTGACTATAGAAATTGGGTCATCAGTTCTTGCATGTATTGATGAATTTAATATATATATAGGACCACAATGGAAACAAGCCCTTGATAGGAGCTTTTGTGTTGTGCTTTTGGCATCTTTGTATAGCAGATGAGTAGTTGAGATGAATAACCATCTATGTCCATCATTTATTTTGACCCCTCACCCGGAAAAAAACGCCTATCTGTCCCTGAACCCTTATCTTTAATTATCGGACATTGTGGATAATTAGTGGACTTTAGACTGTTATTCGTCTCAACTTCTTTCAATTCAAAGTGAATTGATGAATGTATTGATGAATTGAATACATAAGACCACAATGGAAACAAGCCCTTGATAGGAGCTTTTGTGTTGTGCTTTTTGGCATCTTTACATAGCAGATGAGCAGTTGAGATGAATAACCATCTATGTCCATCATTTATTTTGACCCCTCCCCGAAAAAACCCCACCTATCTGTCCCTGAACCCTTATCTTTAATTATCAGACATTATGGATAATTAGTGGACTTTAGACTGTTATTTGTCTCAACTTCTTTCAATTCAAAGTGAATTGATTGAGTTTCAACTGCTTGCACCTTTGTACTATTTTTGTTGCACAGTGCAAAATAGTACAGAGGTACAATCAGTCGAGACTCAATCAATTCACTTTGAATTGAAAAGAAACCCTTATCTTTAAATGTACACATTATGGATAATTAGTGGACTTAGAGACTGTCTCAACTGCTTGTATAACCTCTGCACTGTCTATTTTGCACCGTTTACTAATAGCATGCCATTCACTCAATCAATTATGGATAATTAGTGGACTTTAGACTGTTATTTGTCTCAACTTCTTTCAATTCAAAGTGAATTGATTGAGTCTCGACTGCTTGTACCTCTGTACTATTTTGTACCAAATTGAAAAGAACCCCTTATCTTTAAATGTACACATTATGGATAATTGGTGGACTTCGAGACTGTCTCAACTGCTTGTATACCCTATTGTCCCTATTGTACCGTTTACTAATAGCATGCCATTCACTCAATCAATTCACTTTAAACGCTTGCAACATTCCCACGGTGATGCCTCAGCATGCGAGCAGGCCCAGTCAGTCAGTCAGTCTAATGTGCCGGTGATAATAACATAATCTATTCTTTGCCATCCCTCCTCAAACCGGGATCCGCCCCCGACCCGGTAAACTCCGAGGTACAAAATGTTCCCGCATCGGATGGGAGGAGCCAATCGACGGCTGGTGGGTTATTTATACTGAGTGGTCGGCTTGCCTACTGCCTAGCAACAGAGTGAGAGAGAGAGAGAGGGACAGCCAGTGTGTGTGTGTGTATGCAAATGTGTATCAACTAAGGACTTTTAAGTTACTGTATAATTCCGCTCTTGAGCTGAATAAACAATACGTCAGTCCAGTAAAGTGCAGACATTGGAAAGGAAATAGAGATAATCGATTAATGATATGGATAGATCAACAGAGAAACAATAGGGGTTTGTGTGTGTGTGTGGGGGGACTTTAGACCCGGTCACCCGGCCCAAAGTCTTATACAAACAAGCCCAGGGGTGAACGGGGTCAATCGTTCAAAAACAAAAACGATGACAGCTCCAAATAAAGACGACAATTGCATGCGGTCCTATTTGCGACATATATAACGCGGCGATCGCACTGCTTTTTGTCCTGTACCTCTATAATGATTGATGACCAGCCCAAATCAATAAAGTTGGCCTGGGATGTTGTTGCTGACCAATTCCGTTTTTATTCCAAACAAAGCAAATGGTTTCATTTTCCTGCTCTGTACTTGGCGATTTATTCATTCATTTTCTTTCATTCATTCCATTGTGGTGGCAGCGAGAGAGTACAACCTTTTGTCTACTATACGGGCTTAAATTAATCCGTTCTGAGACATTGGAATACTCTCCTTCACAGACAGACAATAAGGAAAATACACTAGACCGACACCCTCCCCTTTTACTGTAAAGCATTTAGTTAGTTACATAATCCACTAAACCCAGTCAGACTAGTACAGTATAACACAACAGGACAGACAGAAATAATCTTACCATGGCTTGTTCGATCTTGTTGTCTATGGCCACCACACTCGTACCCGAAGTGCTGAAAGAAAAATAAAGAAATAAAATTACATTTAAGAAAGAAAAATAAGCTTCACATTTTCGCAACGAACATGTCACAACAAGCCTATAGACGCTACATTCGCCATCAGAATAACCTTCCTCGAAGTGTCGACTGCCACTAGCCTTATTTGATTCAAATGCAAAACCGTGGTCGGTCGGTGTGGTGTGATGTTTGCTCATGTAAATGTTTGCAGTGTGAACCTTAAGAACCCTGCTGGGTTTAATTCTACATACTGGAACACCAACGGGACAACATCAATGTGATGGTGTCGATAATGATGACGACGACGAGGGACACACAATTAAACAGAAACCAATGAACACTGCCTAGGCATCCATCCATCCATTACAAACTTGTCTAATAATAATAATAATAATTACCGACATTATTGTAAACTGGGGTGGCCGCCAGCCAGACAGTCATGATACACAACAAAGCAAGATTAAGATATCAAAGCTAAACCCCCCTTTGATGGTGCGATGAATGAATGAGCCAGCGTTTCTTTCTCATTCATTCACCGCGACCCGGCGAGACGGATCGCGTTGCATAACAAATATAAAACACCGGGGTCTTTGCGCAGTTTTGTCGCAAAAAAACATTTTTTTTTTGCTTTTGGTTTTACCTATTGTCAACCCTGACCGCCGCACTGCCCAGCGCAGAGGACAGGAACGAGATGGACAGATTCCTCAGTTGTAAAACGCCGAGGTCCATCGCCACTGCGTAACACTGGGAATTCATTCTGTTATGTTAGATCCCGTGTAAGAGTGTCCTCCAAGCTCCGAAGGCAACAATATCCTCCAGGCGTAGAAAACAAAAAAAATATATCCCGGGATGATATAAAAGTAGAAAAATAGAGCATTCTCTCTTATAATGTGTAATGATCGGAGTGGGGGGTGCAGTGCAGCAGCTATGGGTGGTGGTGGGGGGAAGGAAGGCAGCTCTGTCTCTCCGCCGGGCGATGCGGGGTTGAAAGCGATCGCAGCCGGGACGGGGCAGCCTGGCTTAGCTGCTAGTGCTGCAGCGCCACAAAAAGACTGAAGCCTGTGTGTGTGTGCGTGTTGTGGAGCAGCGCTCAGTACAGCAGCAGAGCGACACAGCAGACCGCTTGCATAATCTATGCATGAGCTGCATAATGTATGCATGAGCGGCGAGGCGGCCGCAGCAGCGCCCAACAGCGAGGAGGCGTTGCATAATCTTTAACTGGGCTGCCACCGTTTTGTTCAACGTATGGCCCGGGACCCCACCAGGGGCCTGTTACTGTACTGTAAGCCTGAGTGTGTGTATAGGCTACACATTGAACCATTATTATTATTATTATTATTTTTTAATAAATCTTTGGGGAAACACCAAACAGTTTGCAGAATTACAGTAGGCTACATTTCAAGCACAAGTCAATACAAAAAAACTGTTAACTGTGAGTAAAATTGTCAGTGTTGTTGATTTTTGTTGAAAGTATGGATTAATTTGGTTCCAGACAGTTGTATTGATGAATCGAACAAGGTGGACCCTCTTGTAAACAAGTGTAGTGCTTTATTATTGGGTCGTCCACTCACAGTTAACAGTCTTTGTATTGAGGTGTGCTTGAATTGTACTGTAATTCTGCAAACTGTTCAATACACACACTCTCAATAGTTACAGTATTGATGGAATACAATTAACAGTTTGCAAAAATAGTAACAGTGTTAAAGATTATACAATGGTGCTAAAAAGGATAACACAAAAAAGCCATGGGTGGGGGGCTTATTTCCATTGTGGTCCTCCTTGTCCTGTGTATTCAATCCATTTGGGACCCCCCCCTGGTGGTGGTACTAGTCCCCCGAACCAGACCTTGAGAAGCAGTAAGCGCAGCACACCAAACAAGGTGCAGCCCGATTGGGCGCGCAACCGCATCATCTCATAATCTATGCGGTCTCGCCCACTACCTGATGTGTTTAAAATGCAGCCACCCACACACTCACACAGCCCGGGAGATAAAAGCATGGGAGCTTGGTGCGGAAACCGAGGCGCAAGAGAGGAGGAGATATACTTTGTTCTCGTTTCGCTGTGAAGTTGCTTTTTGGCAATTTCCACCGTGAATGGCCTATTACATACAAGCGTGCACTAACAGGAGAGATTTCTTTATGGGCAAAAGTTCTACACAGCTGCCCGGCCCCCGGTGCATCTTGTGCAGCTGCATTTAGGAGAGAGTACAGGCTGTACAAAAGGTCTGCATACTGGCGTGTGTGTCTGTTCAGTTTGAGACAGCCTGCTGAGTGAAACAATGCCTCCACCTATCGGTTAGGACTTACAGTGTGCCTCGGGAGGTCTACACACTTAAAAAAAAACAACCCTATCTAATATCCCAGAAGTATTTTTAATAATACAAATATATGAAATATCATAACATAAAAAAAGGCAGACTGTAGCAAAGAATTGGCGGGAATTTCTGTGTTAAAAAATTTAAAGTTTCGTGTGTTTTTGGATTTTCAAATAGGAAAGGTTTGAGTTTGATTGTACTGGAGATGTGCAATTTGTACTGTACTGTACTGTACTGTAAGTTAAGTCGAGATGGGGAAAAGGGGATGAAGACAAAAGAAAAGAAAGACACACGGTAACCTAACGCTATGTCCTCGACTGAACCGACTGCCCCGGGTGTGTCTCCATCATCATTTCATGTATCGTAGAAATAAAATGGAACAAAATCTAACCAAGTGAACACTGCAGTTTTATTGATCTTAGAGCACACGAGAAACTGTAAAGTGTGTCAGAAACACCGAGCAGAACTCAACTAAAAAGCCTCGGCTCCTTTGTCTCGCGGAGGAGCGAGCAAGAGGGAACACCGTGTTCTACTCATCATGGCCTCGTCATGAACAACACGATCCCACGCCCCATGCCAACGTTTTTTGGTCATTGGTGGAAGTAAAATGGGCAAAAGAACGATGGGCACGATCGATTCTTTTATTTCCTTGTATTCTTCGTTGCCGCATGATTTTTTGACCAACAACTTTGTGCAACTATTTGAAGACGAAAATGCAAGCCTGTAATTATATACAAATAAAGGGTTTGACGACCAGAGCCAAGTAAATATGCCTTTGAAAACTGTAGCCACCACCACAGATGCTGTTTGGAAGACGGTTACACGCAGCCTGTTACATAAACAACCGTTGCTTCTTTGTTCTACGCACTGACGAAAGTAGTGTGCCAAAAAGGCTCTCGTTCAGTTCCAAGGATGGGGATTTGTGTTTTTGTACATTTATTTTCCACATTGCTCCCCCAGTGTTAACCCCGTTGTTGTCAAATGGACAATGTCCTGCTGTCCCCCCCGTCAACCGTCCGTCGCATCCCTGTTTACTCTTTCACCAGGCTATTAATGATGTCCTTGAACCCAACCCTTCCCTCGGACAGGATGATAACTGTGGCAATCCTGTCGACACGGGGCTTAGTGGCAGTCGCGTCGTGTCGTGTCCAAAGAGACCTTTCAGCCGGGCTCACCTATCCGTCCCTCTGTAAGCATCTTAAGGCGGGTTATGTAATATCTGTCTACGGCTGCCTGGGAACAGGGTCTTCTATGGAGGGTGCATACAAGTTTATGCTTGAGATTTACGTGGGATTTGTTTGGATATAGAGTGATTTGCCACGGTTAAGTCACTTGTTTTGTGACGGTGGTTTGTTTATAAAGGGGTAACGTGTCAAGGAGGAAGACTCAATGCTTGTGTGAAATTCAATGAAATACTTTGACTGGGGAAATTGGGGGGGGGGGGGGGGGGGAAACAAAATAAAATGACTTTTTTCGGTATAGTATGTTGTTGGAATTGGAACTCTGACCTCTTTTAAGTTGTAGACCAGACATAATGAATGCATAACTGTCTGCCATACATACAGGGCTATTGACTGTGGCAAACTGGAGTCTATATGGATGGCCTACATTTTTAGGGGGGGGGGGGGGGGGGGGGGGGGGGTCTCTTCTACTGTGGTTGACCCGAGTTGGGACGTTGGGACCCAATGCTTATCTATCTCTGGATATTGCAGGGAATAATGAGAGGAGGAGGAGCCAAACACACTTTGCACACTCGCCCGCGATGATAACGTACACGCAGGCGAGAACATCGTGTCCTTGACTGCACTGGCATTGCCCTCACTAGGGAGGCCCGGGAACAGAGTAACAGGCATATTCTGCACAATGGCACACAGGTCCAGCACCCTCCGGGATATATAGGTATAGAGATGGGTTCCATGCATTGACTTTTAGGTTGGATATGCGAATACACAGGAGTTGTTGTGGGGACAGGTGGCCGTTCCAATACAGGTATACAGTATGCTTGTATAACACTTTCCCATTGGATGAGCACCCATTGTACATCTTGTCCCATTGGATGAACACTCATTGTACATGTTGTCCCATTGGATGAACACTCATTGTACATGTTGTCCCATTGGATGAAAACCCATTGTACATCGTGTCCCATTGGATGAACACTCATTGTACATGTTGTCCCATTGGATGAACACTCATTGTACATGTTGTCCCATTGGATGAACACTCATTGTACATGTTGTCCCATTGGATGAACACTCATTGTACATCGTGTTCCATTTACATGACACTACAAACACCGACCAGCACAGGCAGAAGATGAAGACAACAATAAAAAAACAATCCCACAAAATAAAACTACTACTTGCAGATTAATTTACAGATTAACCCATTTTGACCTGAGATCAAATTCTAAAAATGTCTTCTACATCATGACAGTTTTCTGAAAAAGCTGTTTCTATGTCTTCGATTTTTCAAAAATAGCAGACCTACAAGCTCGTATCGCGCCACTCGGTGACGCGCTATGAGCTTGTAGATCTGCTATTTTTCAATAGCTAAAGCATAATATAATGCTAACACCAAAAGGGGTTCCCGCCCAGAATGGGTTAACCCATTTAGGCCTGATGTCGAAATAAAAAAAGTCTTCTAAATTCTGACAGTTTTATGAAATACCCATGTTTCTATGTCAGCGGTGCTCAATATTTCATGTCAAGGATCCCAAAAATTATATGTAATTGGCCACCGACCCCATCTGAAAATATGTTGTTCCAAGGACCCCCCCTAGAAGCAAAGATTTGAGTTAAAAACGTTCGCTCTGAAAGAACGTACGTTCAAAGATTTGCGCCCACACTTTCACGATTTAAAAAAAAATAGCAGACCTACAAGCTCGTAGTGCGGCACTTGGTGCCGCGCTACGAGCTTGTAGATCTGCTATTTCTCAACAGCTAAAGTATAACATAATGCTTAAAACACCAAAAGGGGTTCCCGTTCAGAATGGATTAACGTCTTTACACAACCTACTGTACTGTACTGTAACCCCACCCAGCAGGCCTATACTCCACAGCAGCCCCAGATCTCCCCTCCCCTCCGCCCGTTCGTTGCAAACATCGTTACCTCTTCAGATGTTTGTCCAGGTCAAAGAAGAGCACTTGGAGGGCCATGACGTTCCTCCTGCCCTGCTCTGGACCTCCGGCCACCGACAGCACTGTCTCTATCATCGATGCCGCCCCGGCGTTATCTCCGGCTAAAGCTTCGCGATCTGATCGATCAGCCGAGAACCCACCACTCTACCCCAATCACCACAAACGAACGAAGACGACCCCCGGCCCCAACCAAAACTCCTATCCTTACCCTCCTTGAATCTCCCCCCCTGTCTTGACCTGCGACCCTTCGACCTGGGCTGACCCCCCCTCCTCCACCTCCTCTCTCCCTCGCTCCTCTCTCACTCTCTCGGCTAGAAGGACCCTCACTGTGCGCAGCCTGACCAACAATGGGGTCATGGGTTGGGTACGGTGGAGTGGAGAGTCTTGTGTACATGCGGCGCGGGCACGCGCAAGCCAGTAGTACGCTAAGTCCTTTACGTCGTAACCCGCGCTCTCTCCCTATATGACATAGGCCTGTCGAGACTCTCTGGCGATTGGATGCGTCGGGGTCGAGAAAGGCGCTCGAACGCTGATGTCACCGTTCCCCCCCCCCCCTACCCACCGCCGCCTCCACCACCATCACTACCCTGGTTATGTAAACTGTCAGTAGAGATTAGGGTGATTCGGCCAATGGGATGAGCCGTTTACAACCACACCTCCCCGCTGTAGAGCGTGCATGGTCGCCATGAAAGCCCCACCCCTTTGATCTTAATCCTCTCGGCGTCTACTACTTTCTACTTCTTTCCCTGTGATAACATCTATAGTTGTTACTTTTCGACGGCGCGCGGCAGGGCAGGGCAGGGCAGGCAGGGGGTTGTGCTCAAGTTCTTTTTGGTGAAGGCGGGTATACTACAGAGAAAAATATGGAGGATATATTTACCCCCACCGCCATCATCATCATCACCTACTCACAATTGTATCGAAAACTGTATTAACTGGCAACTGCATGGCTCCTATACCTCCCCCCCCCTTCCCCCGAGAGAGAGAAAGTGTGTATTGGACCAAAATGCTGAGCTGGTAGCCCTAGCCTGTCGATTGTCATCAAAGTGTGCACGCTGCCGAGACATATTTATACATGAACGCCTCTCTACACCACCCACCCCACCCCACCCCACCCCACACACGCGGGGGAACAGTGTGGTACTCTGAGCCGGGGCTCACGTGTACTGCCGTGTTGGAAGTGGAGCGCGCTACTGTGCAGGCATGCGCAAAAGCCACTCGTATATACGCAGTACTAGTATACACGGTATCACTCTCAACAAAAGGCGATCAAAACAGTGAGTGCAGGGCTGTGGCCATCAGGTCAGGACAAAAGAGCCTGGTGTGAGAGTGCACCTCTGTCCACTCAAACGCACACGTCCGAACGGCGGAAAGAGCAGTGGCAATTACAGACTGTAGCTTCTGTCGAGAACAAAAGAGAGAGAGAGAGAGAGAGAGAGAGAGAGAGACTGTGCGGCCCAAAATGGCGGGCGGGTGTTCACGAGAGGGGGGGTGGGACGGCTTCACAAAATGCCCGGCAAGCGCGTACATACGTACGTATATACGTACGTACGTATATATGTATATACGTAAGTACGCTGTATATACGTACGTACGCTGCCGTGCAGCTCGAGATCGCCTCGCCATACGTGCTCTGAACTGATGTGACTCTTCCGTGTAAAAAAAAAAGAAAGAGAAAAAAAAACGAGTGACCTCGTTAGGCGAAGGTCAAACCCTTTGTCCCTGGAACTGTATATACTGTACCCTGGAAGAGAGCGAACGGCAGTCGAAGGGAAAGTGACGGTTGGTTGACAGTACAGACCCTAAAACGTTTGTACTGTCCCCTGTCTGTACTGTCCCCTGACTGACCCCCATAGCGCGCCACTCGGTGCCGTGCTATGAGCTTGTAGATCTGCTATTTTTCAATAGCTAAAGTATAACATAATGAAACACCAAAAGGGGTTCCCGCCCAAAATGGGTTAAAGCCTGCAGTGTCAATATGAAACCATTACATATTCAAATGTTAAAGGAAATTGAGCTTTCAATACTTAGTACTTCAATATATTTAAGATAACATTGTGGGTGGACAGCTCTTTATTTGATCCAAACCATTCTATCTGTGGTGTACAGTGCTGTATACTGTGTGTGTGTGTGTGTGTGTGTGTGTGTGTGTGTGTGTGTGTGTGTGTGTGCTGGAGACTATTTTTACTTTCAGCCAATCACCGACGCTGCAACGTTTCCCCGACTCATCCAATCACACGATACCGTGAGGCCATGACATCACAGAGGGTCTGAAGTGGGATGCTCTCATTCATTATGAATACACTGCTATCCAAAGCTGCTGTGTGTGTGTGTGTGTGTGTGCGCGTGCGTGTGTGTGTGCGCTCTCTGACCTATTTGTTACCTAACCATTGTTTAGGCACATATACTGATGTATGATTGCTGCATGAGCACTTGAAATGTATGTGTGTGACTGTATAATTACTATTAATTCTTTATTATTATTATTATTATTATTATTATTATTATTATTAACTTGGCAGCAGAAATGTCAGTTGAAGTTCAAAATATGAATAGAATTAGATACATATACTTGCGTACAATCCTTTAACCCATTTTGGACTGAGGCCGATTCTAAAAATGCCTTGAAAACCTGACCTAAGTTTTCTGAAAAACTAAAAAATATTTAAATACCAGCATCAAATATTTGTAATTTTTGAATACTGTACATACTGTACAGAACCCCAAGAGGGGTTCCCGTCCAGAAGGGTTATAACACCAAAAGGGGTTCCCGCCCAGAATGGGTTAAGACAGATATTTAGCATATTTTCGTTACTCAAGGGCGACTCTATATCATTTAAAACGGTTCAGTCCCATGCTCTAGTTTTGCATAAAGACATTGAAGCCAGTTAATGTTTACCTCCACCGCCCGCTGACTCATCGCAAAGGCGCCAAACCGCAACCTGTATTTACCGACAGCGTTACAAGGTCCCTCTCTCGTTAATGACTGATTAGCCTATATGATCACGGTCCAAAACAATGGGATGTAGTACTCTGTCTCCATGCATGACTCATATATAGTCATAACTCTCTCCCCGAGGCTGATCGACGATCAATTGCCGTTCCATGTTTCGCACGGTATGTCACCTACTATACCAGGGGTGGGCAACTGGCGGGCCGGGGGCCACATGCGGCCCCCACCTTCCCTTAATGTGGCCCTCAGGTTAATATCAGAATACTGATATAATATTGGTTTCAGCTGTTACAACTCCACGACATGCAAACATGACCCGCTTTAATTACTTCAGTCTAAATTAGTAGCTCAATGCTCAACACAAGTATAATTAAAGGCATTTGAAATTACATAAAAATGTTCATTTTCAGGATTCCAATTCAAAAATAGCAAAAACGTAAGATTTTATTTCGAATATAGCAAAAATAGCCGATCTACAAGCTCAAAACGTGTCGCAGCGCGACGCGTTTTGAGCTTGTAGATCGTCTATTTTTGCTACGACAGTAATATATGGCCCTAGGGAGTGAGTGTGGAAATATAGTGGCCCTCTCCATCGTCAAAGTTGCCCACCCCTGTACTATACGCATGTCTGCGTTGCACGAGACGTCGTCAGAGAAAATCATTACCCCGAGACTAGAGACACTGATCATTTTGTGTGAGATCAGGTGGATTCTCCCCACCCCCACCCTCAGGAAGGCCTGGGGGGGGGGGGGGGGGTTGAGGAACCAGCCTTTTGAGTGAAAGAAGTGATTTGTTAGGCACAGCAAGAGGACATGGTTCCTGCGGTGCTGTCAGTCAATCAGCTGACGCCTCTCTCTGGCTATTCATCTTAAAGAGCTCGGGCCTCTCGTTAGTGACGCTCGGATGAGTTCCAAGCTTTGTGGTGATTCTCGGAGAAGGACCTCCGCTCTCGCTCTCTGGTCGGTGTGTGAGGTTAAAGTGAAACAAAATGGTGATTTCCGTCACTCTCGCCTTGCGGCTCTTTTTTGCCACACCCCCCCGGTCGGCGCACATGCAGGGAGGCTTATGTAAGGAGGTGGACATGGGGTCACACTGCACTGCACTGATGCTCTATGGATGCGACAAGAAACACACCAAGAACGTGGATTATGCTTAGATTTTGTATTTATTATTATTTTTTAATCTTGAGTAGGAATGCACCGAAAGGGAAATTCTTGCCCGAATACCGAATATAGGAAACAGTTGGCCGAAAACCGAATATGCGAATATGATTAATATTATATTATATATAATATTTGATATATATATATTTTTTTCCTACCATTGCTGTCATGGCCGTACCTTAAAGCTACCTGATTTATGGCAAAAATAAATGGTTATGGCAAAACTTAACTTAAATAATAATCACTATTATTATGGGTCCATAAAACATTTATTCAGCTCTTTTGAATGCATTAATTGCATTCAGTGATATATTTTCGGCCTATTCAGGCCGAAACCGAATAGGCCTTCATTTTTAGCCCATTTTCTGCCGAATATTTTCAGCGGACAAATATTCGGTGCATCACTAATCTTGAGATAAGCATCGAAATCTCTTTTTTATATGGTGATTTTCAATCTAATCCAATTGTTGTTATGTGAGAATAATCCCTGATTTATTGCAATAATGACTAATTACATCAGTGGTTCCCAAACTGTGGTGCGTGCACCCCTTGTGGTGCGTGAGTGCCTTCTGGGCGCGAATGGTGGTGCTATGGTTTTATTTTAAATATATTAACATATTATGCCAATATATGGCAAGTAATGCAGCATATAGCCTATGCGGCATATATTATGCCATATTCAGGTTCATATATGTGCATATATGTGGATAAAAAGGAAATATATTTCTCTAGATAGCTTATGCAATTTATAATTCCATGTAGGGGGGGGTGCATCAGCTAGGTCGTTAGGTAACAGGGGGTGCATGGCCAAAAAGGTTTGGGAACCACTGCATTACATCATTGCAAAAAGTGTTAATTTCATATTTGGCTGACAGGCTGGATTTATATAGCTTTATGGAGGAGTACACTAGGCAGCTGTGGATATTTGCTACCGTATCACACACACACACACACACGGCCCATTCGGGAGAGCTAAGTCGAGCACATCTCCGTAGGCGTCATCTTCTAACACACCCCCAAAGCAAACTTTGAGTAATATGTCATGATGCCTCATCAGTACACACCGCGTTGCACTTCGCGTGTCCCACAATGTTTATCAGGCGTATTGAATGTGAGTCACAATCACAAACACACTCTTTCTGTGGGGGGGGGGATTCTCTAAGGATCGCTTTCCCCCAAAAGGTCGGAGCCGCCGCCGCCCGATGATCAGTTATGTAAGCAACTACTAAACACAGCCTCCGAGGAAGAAACAAGACACCCTTTGAGAGGTTTATGTGAAGACACGAGGAGAAGGAAGGAGGAGGATGAGAAGCAGATCAGAGCAGAAGAGGGTTCTGTGGCTCCTGCAAAGCCCTGGGAATCAATACAGCTACATTTGCTGCGTGCTACACACAGTCTCAGAGAAGTCCTGGTTCCTCACACACACACACACACACACACACACACCCCCTCCTCCTCCTCCTCCTCTTGCGATCTGGCTCCATCCATCCTTGCCTCCGCCGACCGACGCCCGCTCACAAAATGGACCCTAGCCTGAAAAGTGAGCAACGGCCAAAGACTGTCGCCCCCCAGTAGGAAGCAGTGTGTGGTCCCAACAAAAAGGACCTTCAAACCGCGGCCAGGGGGACTGTTGCAGCGATTGGGAAGACGGTGACGTGACTCTATGGACTAATGACCGAACGCATGGATTTGGCATTCAGGGATGTATGTGACAAACAAAAACAGGGCATGCATAATTGCATATGCATATGCATATATATATATATATATATATATATATATATATGCTCAATTAGTGATGGAAGATTAATCGGCGAACACATCGGTATCGGCCGATTTTAGTTGTTTTCTGATTAATCGGCATCGGTTTCGATTAATCAAGCAGACCGATTAATTAAATCGGTCCGATTAATCGGTCTGTCTTTACAGATAAACAAGCCCAAAGTAACAGCTTGAACAGATCTACAAGCTCACAGTATTAAATATAAAAGGTATTTAAGGTAAATATGACTTGCCTTAAGCCTGCAGTGCAGACACCCCGTTACATGCATTTTTCAGAATGGACAAAATTATGATCATTTTTCAATACAGAATGAGATCATATCGACAATGGTAATATCGGTTATCGGCCATAACAGCAATTCATTATCGGTATATCGATATCGGCCAAAATGTCTCATCTGCATTTCAACTTACATACTTCAACTGCACTATTGGCCAAATTCCCCATCATGATTTCATCTTTCATCTTATCATCGTGAATGAACCAGGGCAGCACATGTCCTGCGTTGACCACGTTTCATATTTACTCGTCTCTTTTTAACATAAAGGCCATCGGCCCTTAAAAACCGGATTCCGCCAGTCCGCGTCGCTCCACACAAACCCCCCCCCCCCTGGTATGATAATGCACACTGGCACACACAAAGCTTGTGCAGAACTCTCACACACACACACACACATACTCACTCAGTGGCAGCGCTGCCCATATGAGCATCTCACAAGTAAACAAAAAAAAGAAAACAAAGAGAATGCATGCTAAACAACACAACCGCTATAAGCATCAAGGGGCCTTAGGCGGCGGAATGACTAAAAGACTTAATGTTGAACACAATCGAACGCTGCCAGCTCCCCAGCAACAGTAAGAAAAAAGGGTGGCTGTTACATAAGCACGGGGAGGGTGCAGCAAACATGTGTGTTGCACACACTGAATGCAAAGGAAGGGAATCCGTGCCAAGGGGACCCCGGAAAGGAGGCTCACATTGCCATGGTGATCAAGGAGCTGAGCCTCATACCAGAACCAAGTAGGACTGCATGGGCTCTGTGCCGTGTCCCTCGAGACTGTCTAGAGCACGTGGCGAGACACGGACACATACATAACAGGAGCACATTTTGCTGCTGGGTGCTGGGCGTGCCGTGCGTCGCTTCCTCCCGCTCTATGGTTTTCATCAGGTCACTTTGTGTGGCTGTGTGTGTGTGTGTGTGTGTGCTTTAGTGCCCGTGAGTTAACCCATTTAGGCCCGACGTAAAAAAAAAAAAAAAAGTCTTCTAAATCCTGACAGTTTTCTGAGAAATCTTATGTTTCTGTATCAGTTATGCTCAATGTTTCATGTCAAGGACCCCAAAAATTATATGTAATATGCCTCCGCCCCCCTCATCTGAAAATATGTTGTTCCAGGGACCACCTCCCCAGAAGCAAAGATTTGAGTTAAAATGTTCACTCTGTAATAATCTATATATTCAAAGATTCAAGGCACATATTCACGATTTTTCAAAAATAGCAGACCTACAGGTTCGTAGGCACTCGGTGCCGCGCTATGAGCTTGTAGATCTGCTATTTTTCAATAGCTAAAGTATAACATAATGCTTTAAAAAACACCCAAAAGGGGTTCCTCCCGCCCAAGATGGGTTAAGTGTAAAGCCAGGCGGGGCAGCAGCAGAATCCAGCTTCAGGACGGTCTTACACTACAGATGGTATTTACATTGAATAGGTCACTGGCGCGATGATTGTACCATGCATCCCCTCAAGAACACTCCACCGTATGACTAGAGCGTAAAGAACGCATAGTGCACGTGGCACGCCACCCACAACACACACAATGAGTAAAGACTGGCACTATGCGCCTGGAAGTACAAAACACACCTAAAAAGAAAAAGATGCACTGTGCAAAGGTTGATACGTGTGAATCTGCACATGCATGCAACGTGGAAGATGGCATGCCCGCAGGCATGCGCACACACACACACACACACACACACACACACACACACACACACACACACACACACACACACACACACACACACACACACACACACACACACACACACACACACACACACACACACACACACACACACACACACACACACACACACACACACACACACACACATCCATCCATGCGCACACACACAGTCACACACACACACACAGTCACACAGTCACACACACACACACACACACACACACACACACACACACACACACACACACACACACACACACACACACACACACACACACACACACACACACACACACACACACACACACACACACACACACACACACACACACACACACACACACACACAGTGCGCGGCTCCAGGGGAAGGGTTCCGCTGAAGCGTTATGTGAATCTGCCCGAGCTGCGCACGCAATGCCTTTTACATAACCCAAGCCTCAGCGCGCCATATGGCACCATGAGGACAGTGGAGGGGAGAGGAGAGAGTAGAGAGACATGGCCGAATGGGACCCTCCTCCGGCAAAGCATTCCGAGCAGTCTTCTCCCGCGGCCTTTCTGCCACTGACGGATGAGGTACGAACCTCTCAACCCTTTCTCAGATGTGAAAGGGCGACAGGTATTTTTAACAGACTTTGCAGAGGAGGAAACAGAGCTCTTCTCCCACCCACCCGACTCCCTGCAACACATGAGTTTGTTTTCACGCACGCACGCACGCACGCACGCACGCACGCACGCACGCACGGGACTTTTGAGACAAGTGCAGTGTGCTTCTGATTTGGCACGAGTAAACAGATTAAAGAAATCTGCCTAAGGCCTTGTCAAACTCAATTACAGTGCTCCATGATTGCACGCACGTGTGCTCACAGTCACACACACACCTCCCCAAAACTCGCAAAGAACTAGTCTATAAAATACCTACATATTATGCAGACAGATGTGCACCGACGGGCACACGCACGCACGCGCACACACACACACACACACACAGTCGTGCTCAATCGCAGGCCATTCTCGGAAATACATTCGGTTGCACAATTCCGCGGCCAGACAGACAACACAGGAAGCCTAACATCGGCTGAGGCAAAAGGATCACGCTGCTCGTGTTGTTACCAACAACAACAACAACAACCAGTCACATGACGCCACACAGACACACTAGCCTCTGTGTAACACTGTGTTCTTATCTCCACACCACCACCTTCTCCTTTTTGTGTTTACAGTTCACAGGGAGTGGACGTCCCCGCTGGCCAAGTGGTCCAGGCGCATGCCACATAATTATATGGTTCTGGCTTGACTGTGTGTCGCGTGTTCGAGTCCGGTTCAAGTCCCGTTCATGACAAGCTTTGCTGCGTGTCTCTCTCTCCCTCCTTCCTGTCTGTCTGTCTGTCTGTCTTCACTTGATACTATCAATAAAAGCAGAAGAAAAAGCCACAAAAAAAGTCCACGAGGCTTATCGCAGTGGCTCTCAAACATTTTCATGTCAAGCGCCCCCAAATTGATAGGCATTAGGCCACAGGCGGCCCCTTTTGAAAAGACTCGGTGTCATGGGGGACCCCCATAAGAGAAGACGTTTGTTCAGTAGATTAGATTTATACAACCGTCTATGTTGTTGGTGCGGAGAAAACAGTGGAAAGAATTAAACCGCCAATCTCATTGGGCTAACTTCCAAGACAGTTACATAATAGTGAAATTAACCACTTTCAGCCCGGTGTCCCTGTTTTGGGCATGTCCTCATGTTCTTATTAATTGTCATCATTTATTTGTTCAAAATGAGCAAAATAACAGATCTACAAGCTCATAAAGCGCTGCATTGTGAAAATTGCAGAACAGCTATTTTTCGAAGACGTATAAAATAGCTTAAATAGGGCAGTAGTGAAAACGTCTCGTCAATTTGGTGGGGACCGGACCCCCCTCTCAAGGATGCCTGGGTGTCCCCTGGCTGGGGCCCCACTTTGATATAAACCACCGACTTAATGGGCTTTTTGAGTTTCATTTCCAGGAGATGCCGTCTCTCTCCAATTCCACGTAGCATTAAATTACAACTCAGTGAATTCTAAAGAATCAAAATACTAAAAAAGAGCTTTTCATGTTGCCAGGCTTGAGTTAGTGGAGCTTTTTTTGGGGGGGGGGAGCCCTGGTCATAACAAGGCATTGAGACTAAATGTTTAAGGGAGGATCTCTCACGGAGAATCAATCACACTGGAGGAGGCCGGCCGGCCTTGGGGGGACGGGGGACGGACAGTTCATCTTTGTTAGGGGGGTGAGAAAGAAGCCTGCAGAGGCAAACTGCTGGGTGACGGGCTGAAAAAGACTCTTTACACAACAAGCACCACAACTAGGCTCCATGGTGGTGGCAGATTGACTGTGTCCAAACAGCGGTAGGAGTCAAAGTTCACACATATCATGATGGTGTTTTTCCCTTTCCCTTTTTATCAAGGAAGTACATTCTTTAGGGGGACAAGCTTGTCTATAGTATTATACACTACCGTGGACGTGTTGTTGGCATGGGTGCTCGGCGGGCGCTGCCCCGGAATGCTCATACGTTAAAGAATACAAGTTTTCTTCAGTGATGGTAAATAGGGTTTTCAATGTAATGAGTCCCGGGATGCAGGGATGGTCTTTTACATGAGTCCCTGCAGGGACATTTTATGAGTCCCACTTCAACGACATTAGGAGTCATATTTTTGCCATTTTACAAATTGCGGCATTTAACTCCCATTTCATCTTATAATGTGGTTATATTCATGTAGAAAACAGAAGAAGAAATGATTATTATAACTAAAGCTATAGCAAAATAAACTAGAATAAAAAAAACAGTACAGTAGTACAGTAGTGCAGCCCGTGGATGCAGAGGTCGTTGTTTTATTGCGTCCCTTAACTATAAACTGCGATGCAAAATCTCTGTTTCTTTGGTCCGTGTATACAGGCGTTTAGGTTTCAGTTTGAGGAGTATACCTGCTTAACTGAACCTTTATGTAACACATTCAGGTTCAGGATTCTGAGAAATGAGTCACGGACAAAGATAAGACAGAGACATAACATAACATAACATAAAAGCGTATTCCAAAGATTAGGGCCGTCACGAATCTCACGATTATGTCATTTCACTTAATGATTAATTGCCATGGAGGTGCGGGAGCCCAAAAACCCCTCGGTGAGGCCTGTATAGAGCGTCGCAGTCCCGCCTCCTACCCTGGACCAGGAAATGAAAACCAATGCATTATTCTCATAGACATTTCTTAAAGTATTTATTTAAAGACGGTTACACCGCGGACAAAGCCAACTCGAGTCGTGACAACTCATGACAACACAAACAATATTTTGGACCAAACAAATAATTACAAAGAAGAAAAACAACAAAGAAAGTGTTGTAACATGCCGTTTCTTTCTTCTTTCTAATTATTTTTTCGGCCCCAAAAATTTTGTTGTCATGATTTGTCACGACTCGAGTTGGCTTTGTCCGTGGCGTAAACGTCTTTAAATAAATACTTTCTGAAATGTCTATGAGGAACGGAGAATCATTTCCTGGTCCCTGGTAGGAGGCGGGACTGCGACGCTCTATAGGAGGGCCATTATAATCCACCACTCCTGAATGAAGTGCCTGGTTTGGCTGGGAGTCTGGTGCAACGCACAGGTCCTGGACCTGGTGAGAGCAGGAGTGGACCTGGTGAGACGTATAGGAGGGGCCCGGACAGGAGTCAACCCACAGAGCCTATAGTCCCTCCATGCGCCAGATTGCTGATCCTCCCAGTCCCGGTAGAGTAGTTCCGGAGCAACGGATTGTGTGGCCTTGGTCTTTCCCTAATGGGACTGATCGAGGGTATAGCTACTGGGACGTAAGTCGGGACTCGATCACCCCGGCTGGGTCACCTGAGTGAGGGGTATGATGTTCGAGAGACCCGAAACCCCGATGACCTTGGGATACATCACTGAGGATACGTCCCAGGTGCATCCATGCGATGTATTTTTGAGTGGTGCAACCACTCCAAGGAACAGCAATGTCTGTGTTAACCTATGTGACTATGTGAGTGACTATGTTACAATGAGTACCAGTAGGGGCAAAAGTGGCGCTGTTGTGCCAGAAACAGAGAGAGAGATAGTGCTGCACTGTTGCCTGCTAATGAGAGAGAGAGAGAGATATAGAGAGGGGAGTTGCACCACTCAGTTCACACGGGTGTGATTTTATTTTTAGTTATAGCCATACAAATAATTGCGATTAACGATTTAATTGTGTGGCTTTTAGACCTTGTAAATTTGTTTCAACAATTATGCAAAATGATTGCGACGCCGGCGATCTCACAAAAGTATTGGATTATGTAGTAATTTACCAATTTGTGACAGGCCTACCAAAGATGGAATTTAGTCCCCATTTATCATCTAAAATGATTTGAGATTTGAAGGTATCGTGCCCATTCTGGACGGGAACCCCTTTTGGTGTTTTAAGCATTATGTTATACTTTAGCAGATCCGAGTGCCGCGCTATGAGCTTGTAGATCTGCTATTTTTGAAAAATCGTGAAAATGTGGCACAAACCTTTGAATATATATTCTTTCAGGGGGAACGTTTCTAACTCAAATCTTTGCTTCTGGGGAGGTCCCTGGAACAACATATTTTCAGATGGGGGTCGGCGGCCGATTACAGATAACGTCTGGGGTCCTTGACATGAAATAGTTTGAGAACTGCTGACATAGAAACATACTTTTTTTTGTTTTAAACTGTCAGGATTTAGAATACTTTTTTTTCTTTTTTTAATTGGCCTCAGGTCTAAATGGGTTACGTTCCTTCCTTGAACCTTCTTGTAAAGCTACATTAGCAGCAAACCACAGCAAAAGGAAGAAAAGATCAGACCCACACTGTTCAGGAAATGTCAAAGCAGGAAGAGATAAGGGTAGTTTTCTTTTTAAATGTCTTCCATGAGCCATATAAACCTCTCCGGTTTCTCAGTGGAACAATAGCCTTATTTAAAATACATTTCACTCAAATGTAACTGTCGTCATCATCATCATCATCATAACACTTGCGTCATGGATTCAAATCCAAGGTGATATCCCCAGACAGTACAACAGGGCTATATTCTAAATCAGTGTTGTTTTTGTCGACTAAAACTAAGACGAAAAATGTTCGTCGACTACCTTTTTTCACAGACGAAAACTAAATGGAAACTAATTGAAAACAAAGCTATGACGACAAAAACTGAGACAATTTCGTCAAAATAAAAACGAGACTAAAATGTTAGGAAGGGACTATAGTGGACAAAAGATCCAGTATAACGGCCACGCTACACCAGGCTTTTCTCACGCGTTTTCTCCCGCGCGTGCGTTTAATTTAGGTCGTTTTAGGGCGTTTTGTGCACGAAAAGCCTGGTGTAGCGTGGCCGTAAGTCATTTTACACTTGGTTGCATGCTGAAAATAGTCGATCTTACAAGCTCTACAAGCTTGTAGATCGACTATTTTTAGCAAGTATAAAATCTGCCATTACGACGGCATCAAGGCCCGCCAAAATACATTTTAGTCGACCAAAATCAACTGCAGATTTAGCCGACTAAAATTGCATGACATTTAGTCGACTAAAACTAGACTAACTCTAATACATTCCAGGTGACTGAAATGTGACTAAAACTAAGTGAAAACTATTCAAGACACCATGACTAAAACTAAAATGGCGTTTTATGGGGTTTAGCGGTGACGAATATGGAGCCCTTGGTATGCATTTGAGAAACATCGCACCTTTCTAAACACCAATGGTTTCTCCCTCTCTGACTCACACACACACCTTTGTAAGCATATTCATGTGCCAAAACATAAACACCCTCCAAATTAGAAACACTGAGACTGAGACACACACACACACACACACACACACACACACACACACACACACACACACACACACACACACACACACACACACACACACACACACACACACACACACACACACACACACACACACACACACACACACCCCCCCCCCCCCCTGGAATAAGAAATCATCCCTAATTTGGAAACTAAGAGACGTGTCCCTTATTGAACCGATAAGGCACACACTCTGTTCCGTATTTTCCAGACTCAATGACATCTTACAAGTTCAGACAAGTCCATATACATTTACTATAACACACTCGTAAGTTCGTAACCATGCACTTAAACACCTTTATAGGCTTCGCAAACCAGTTCCGAGTTGTCTGTACTGCTTTTCCCCCTGTCTGTCTACATCCAATCTCTCGTGAGCTTGTTAGATGTGCTATCTATGTTTGGCTAATATTCCCGGACAGAATATAGGGATGCTGGAGTGCTCATGTGGTTAAAAATAATACATAAAGTGTACATACAGTGCAATGTTATCTCCTCCTGGGCGTCCCCCATATTGTTCTTGGAAACACCTGCCCGGGTGTCCCTTACTTCAATTTCAGGTCGCTTGGCAACCTTTCTCTTTCTCACACACACACACACACACGCACACACGCACGCACGCACGCGTGCCGTGAGTCTCTTCCCTTCGAGCAGTGTTTCGTCGGAGAAAAATGTTCGTCGACTACCTTTTTTCCACTATGGAAACTAAATGAAAACTAAGCTATGGTGACTAAAAGTGAGACTGAATATACTGACAATTTCACAAATAAAAACTATAGACTAAAATGTTAGGAAGGGTCTAGTGGACAAGAGATCCAGTATAAGTCATTTCACAATTAGTTGCATGCTGAAAATAGACGATCTACAAGCTCACACCACTGCGACGCGTTGCGGGCTTGTAGATCGTCTATTTTCAGCAAGTGAAAAATCCAATTCATTACGACGCCATCAAGGCCCACCAAAACACATTTTGTCCGACTAAATCAACTGTAGATTTAGTCGACTAAAATCTTATGATATTCAGTCGACTAAAACTAGACCAACACTAAAAACATTCCAGGTGACTGAAATGTGACTAAAACAAAAATGAAAACTATTCAAGAAGACTATGACTAAAACTAAACTAAAAACGTGCTGCCAAAAACAACACTGCCTTCCAAGACTCTTGCAAAGGGCACAACTTCGCACAAGGCAAGCAAACGTGACACAGCATTCTCTCCAGCTCTGCATGCAACGCACAGCGGCGCACGTCAACGCACGTCGTCTGCAGGAAGAATGTTTTAGTGGTGTGTATATATTATATTCCATGATAACAGATGTTTCCAAGGACAATTTGTTCCTTTCATATTTCTTCACAAAAGGCCAGACTACCCGAGTGAGACTTCAGCTGTCGCTGCGGGGGGTGATATATTTGACGTAAGGCGTATTTCTGTCAAGATAAATGAGACTCGGGAGGGTTCAGGTGTGGAGATCATTGGTATGTAGTAAAACACTCCTAAACAATGTGGAGTCCCTTCAGGGCTCGATCGGGGGTTCCCCAAACCTTTTCATGTAAAGGACCCCCAAATTGACACGAATTAGCCCCGCGGACTCCCCATTTGAAAAGATTTTGACAGCTCTAGCAGTGATTCTCAACCTGTTTAATTTCAAGGACCCCCCAGTTTGACATGCATATTAGTCTACGGACCCTCATTTATTGGCAATTCTATCTCTGGGGACCCCCAATTTATATTGTAAAATCAATGTTAATTTAACCCATTTAGACCCGAGGACGATTCTACAAATGCCTTCTAAATCCTGACAGTTTTATGGAAACACCTCATGTTTCTATGTCAGTCGTTCTCAAACATTTTCATGTCAAGCCTCCGACCCCCATCTGAAAAATAATTGTTCCAGGTACCCCCCCCCCCCCCAGAAGTTAAAAAACGTTCGCTCTGAAAGAACATATTCAAGAAGATTTGTTGCCGCATTTTCACGATTTTTCAAAAATAGCAGACCTACGAGCTCGTAGCACGGCACTCGGTGCCACGCTATGAGCTTGTAGATCTGCTATTTTTCAATAGCTAAAGTATAACACAATGCTTAAAACACCAAAAGGGGTTGAGAAACCAACAGAAGTTATACCGGTACGTACCGGTATATACAACATAAATACATTCAAAGTACACACAGATAGTTTGCTCACCCTCCCCCCCGCCCGCACAAACCATCAACTGTTGCACAACAAAAATGAAAGTATAGTACTATATGCATTATGCAATGACCTGGATATAGTGAATAAAGATAGGTGAAATCTAATACATCTGTGTATGTCTTGACTTGTCTTTGTAAACACAGCCAATTTAAATGCATAAACAGGTTGTTTCAAGAATTTAATATAAAAGGAAGTCCTGGAACCATTTGATTCCATTTGTACACTCACTGATTACATTTATTAACCCATTTTGGGCAGGAACCCCTTTTGGTGTTTTAAGCATTATGTTATGCTTTAGCTATTTGAAAATAGCAGATCTACAAGCTTGTAGGTCTGCTATTTTTAAAAAATCGTGAAAATATGGCGCAAATCCTTGAATAGATATTCTTTCAGAGCGAACGTTTATAACTCAAATCTTTGCTTCTGGGGGGGGGGGGGGGGGGGGGGGGTGTCTCTGGAAAAACATATTTTCAGGTGGGGGTCTGTGGCCAATTACATATAATTTTTGGGGTCCTTGACATGAAATATTGAGCACCACTGACACAGGAATTTCAGAAAACTATCAGGATTTAGAAGACATTTTTTATCAGGCCTAAATGGGTTAAAAACTGCATAAAATAGGGGTTTCATCATGGCCTAATAAATAATGCATTTCAAACTGTGGGTTCCTTGAAATGAAAAAGGTTTGAGAATCGACAGAATCATTGTGAAATTACTACAGAGGATGTTGGTGTGTTTTTGAAGGAGGGGGGGACTGACTGACTGACTGCGCCTGGCCGATAGTTTGAGAACAGGGGAGCCATTTCCACTTTGTGGGAACACAAGGTTTTAGGTCAGTGCAGCTCTGGTGATGATGTGATGTTATGTAAAAAGAACCATGGGATCACAACACAAGGATGTCCCACTATTTATGAGCTGCCGCTGCCACCTTGTGGCGGAGTCGGGTATGGTAATGTTGTTTGAGTGACTACTTTACAAGGATCAGTGGCAAATAAGCCCAAACTGATACATTACACTGATTACAAGGCTAAATTGCCCTCTATAACAAAACATTTAAATTAAAAACACCTTCGATATTTTATTGATCTTAGAAATAGTTAATTTCTTTTACTCATTAGGGACTGACGGCCGTCACAAGTTGATCTCATTTGATCATGTGTGGTCCAGCCCTATTGAATGCAGTGTTGTTTTTGGCAGCAAATTTTCATTTTAGTCATAGTCTCTTGAATAGTTTATTTAGTTTTAGTCACATTTTAGTCACCTGGAATGTCTTAGCGTTAGTCTAGTTTTACTCGACTAAATATCATAAGATTTTAGTCGACTAAACCTACAGTTGATTTAGTGGGCCTTGATGCTGTCATGACACTTGCTTCACTTTCACTTGCTGAAAATAGCCGATCTACAAGCCTTGTAGATCGGCTATTTTCAGCATGCAACTAATTGTAAAATGACTTGATACTGGATCTCTTGTCCACTAGTCCCTTCCTAACATTTTAGTCTAGTTTTTATTTGTTGACTTGATTGTCAGTATATTTAGTCTTAGTTTTAGTCATCATAGCTTAGTTTTCATTTAGTTTCCATTTAGTTTTCATCAGTGGAAAAAGGTAGTCGTCGACGAACATTTTTCGTCTTAGTTTTAGTCGACGAAATAAACACTGATTGAATGTATAGAATATAAAGTTTGGAATGCATGTTCTAATAAAAATAAAAAAAACTTACCAGTAATACTTCCTACTTCTCTATACTTCCTACTTTTAAATGCTTTATATTAGCACTGTATGCATTCCATAGGGCCGGACCACACATGGACACATTACATCAACTTGCAGCGGGAGTCCAGTTATAGAAGGCAATTATAATGTTTTTTTGGGGGGGTGAAGACAGACAGGAAAGAGGGAGAGAGAGAAGGGGAGAGACACGCAGCAAAGGTCGTCATGAACGGGACTCGAACACGCGGCATGCTGTCAGGCCAAAGCCTATATGTGGCATGCACTGCCCGGGACCGCTAGGCCAGCGGACGCCCCCAATTAGAATGTATTAACGCATTTAGACCTGAGGACGATTCTACAAATGTCTTCTAAATCCTGACAGTTTTCAGAAAAACCCCATGTTTCTAATATGTCGGTGTTTTTTTTCATGTCGAGTTAACCACTTTAACCATTATTTTAAACTTTAGCTGTTGAAAAATAGCAGATCTACAAGCTACGCGTGTCGCCTAATAATTAACCCATTTTGGGCGGGAACCCCTTTTGGTGCTTTAAGCATTATGTTATACTTTAGCTATTAAAATATCAGATCTACAAGCTCGTAGGTCTGCTATTTTTGAAAAATCGTGAAAATGTGGCACAAATCTTTGAATAAATATTCTTTCAGAGCGAATGTTTTTAACTCTGGGGGGGGTCCCTGGAACAACATATATATATATATTTTTTGTAATTCTTTATTTACCCAGGGAAGTAGCTGAGCACAGGTGCTCATTTTCAGCAACGCCCTGCACATAGAAACACACAGACAGCCACACACACGCGCACACACATTAAAACCTGGGAGCTGACCAGTACAACCACAGTCTTATACTGTTGGCCACTAAGCAGCTCCAGGGGGAGCAGTTGGGGGTTCAGTGCCTTGCTCAAGGGCACTTCAGCGGTGTTAGGTGAGTGATGACAATCACTTCCTGCCCGTCCAGGGAATCGAACCGGCAACCTTTCGGCAACAAGGGCGCTCCTCTAACCCTTAGGCCACCGCTGCCCCACCATATGTTCCAGATGGGGGTCGGTGGCCTGCTATTACATATAATCGTTGGGGTCATCGACATGAAATATTGAGAACCACTGGAAAAACAGGAGGTTTTTCAGAAAATTGTCATGATTTAGAAGACTTTTTAAAATTCCGACGTCAGGCCTAAATGGGTATACGGCGTTTTAGCCAGGGATCCTTTTAACAGCAGAGCCCCAAACACGTCATGATCATGAATCACATCACACCTCATTACGTGAGATTGAAATCAGCCTTGAGTAACAGGTGTAACGGAGCGGTTGGCACGCACAGAACCAAACGCCTCCCACGGAAGGAACCGGTACGGCGGTACATGCACAACAACATATGTGTTTTTTACTGGTTAAATAAAGATAAAATAAAACAAAAATAAAATGCTCGTGCTATGTACAGCATATAGCAAGAAGCCATTTTGTTTTTTTGGAAGATTTTAACTCATTCTAGGTCAAGTGCTTATTTGACTTCTTTTTCACAAAGTGCCTTCAGGCCAAAGACGTTTTTAAACTTCTTTTTAAAGGGGCTTAAATTGATAACATTATATTCATGATTTAAGACACATCTTGCAACTCTCGTTCTAAAAAAAATATAACAAATCTATGGCGGCCTGTGCTAACTAATGCTACTGCCATTTAGCGATGGATACGTTTTTAATTTAAAAAAATGCAATTTGATTTTTTTCAGAAATCTTCACGTCAGTATTTAGAAGGCATTTTTTAGAAGCGGCCTCAGTCCTAGATCAAATCAAACTTTATTTCTAGAGCACATTTAGAGACCAGAAGGTCAACCAATGAAACCAACTGAAAAAGCACGGTCGCCTCTGTCTGGGGTAAATGGGTTAAAAAAGGGGACATTTCACCCATAAGGGGACAGAGTTGGATTTTGTCCAAGCCTGCCAAGTGAATGATTATCCAGGTACACTTTCACCAACAGTGTGTTCTACTAGGTCAGTTGGTTTTCAACCTCAACTCAAGTTTATTGGTCATTTAAAATAAACACACCTTATACAATGTATTCAGGGTTTTTTTGTTGACCAAAAAGGGAGTGTTTGGCAGAAGCCTCAGCTTATAATGCCAGCCCTTTTAATATTCAAAATAGCTATAAAAGTATGAAAATATAACCTTTATTTAACCAGTAAAAACCTGAAGTCTCTTTTACACAGTGTGAACTGGCCAAGAGAAGAGGGCGAAATAAGTGACACAGCTCTGCCAGTAACAATAAATACACGACAAAAAAAAAACAGGACAAACATACAATGCTCATAAATACACTACCCACTACCGAAGAAGATCAAAGGGAGAACAGGAACGTCTAGTAGTAACGCAACCAATAAAGACTAATAAATAAAAAAATAAGCAGCGAAATCTTGCTAGTAAACTAAAAAGAACATTTTGCTATACGTCAAAGCAGGAGCAATGTCTGGGAAGTGTGCCCATGTGGCAATCCTTTTAAAGCTCACTAGGGGAATCACAGCAGCCAGTTACTTTGAGTCTGGGCTGTAGGTCATTCCAAGACCAGGGTCCCAAATAAGCAAGGCTTTTTTTTCCCCCAGCCTCATATTTTGTTGGGGGCAAAATTTGATCTTGAGAGAGTTAGAGATCTTTAACTCTTGAGAGCGTAAAATGAAACCAAATGGACCCATACGGGTCCATTTGGTTTCATTTTACGCTCTCAAAAAGTTTGATTATTGTTAAACATGATCCGCATTACTTAATTTACAAGGAGTCTACACAATTAGAGAATGTATAGAAGAATCGCTATTTTGATCAACGTTTGGAATTCATTGTGTTTCAACGATAACAAAATATTCTTTAGATTTGGGTCCGAGTCAGCAGCTAAATGTCATCAAATGGTGGTCCGTGGCTCAAATGCTGAAAAAAAAATAATGGGCCTTGACATGAAAAAGGGTTGAAAACCACTGTACTAGGTCATTAGGTCTGTGGTTCCCAAACCGTGTGCCAAGCTACACTGGAGTGCAATAGAGCACCGAAGTCCTGACGTCACTCGCTCATCCCCTCGATTCCCCTGGTTCGCGGAAGTAATTTCTCTATGGAGAATAACATGGGGTGATCTTAATATGGTCTAGCCAAATAATATTTGCCAAATTAGGCCTACTTAACCCCCTGCCTTTCTTTCTCTGGCAAAACGTTCAGTAGGATGGACCAAAAACAAATATTAGTTTTTGCCTATATTGATAGGGTACAGTAATTAGACAGGAAAGGAGGAGAGAGAGATGGGGGGATAAGACATGTGGCAAAGGCCACATGTTTGATTGATTGATGATTAGCATTCTCAAGGAATCCAAGTCAATGTGTCAAGTAGTCCAAATAGCACAAGGGTTTGAACTTTTATCATTTAATCCCCCCCAAAATCTTCAACAGAATCCCTGAATGTGGCTTTCAGGTTTATTTGACTACTTACACGGAATCCCTGTTAGCCGATGCCTTCCCTAAACGACAGCTATAGTCTTCCTGGTCAAGTCATTCATTTACATTGAAACCCAGTTCGGGCGGGAACCCCTTTTTGGTGTTTCAAGCATTATGTTATACTTTAGCTATTGGAAAATAGCAGATCACAGAGTGCCGCGCTACGAGCTTGTAGGTCTGCTATTTTTGAAAAATCGTGAAAACGCAGCAACAAATCTTTGAATATATATTCTTTCAGAGCGAACGTTTTTAACTCAAATCTTTCCTTCTGGGAGGTCCCTGGAACAACATATTTGCTGTTGGGGGGTCCGCTCCGCAGCCAAATACAGATAATTCTGGGGGTCCTTGACGTGAAAAAGGTTGAGCAGCACTAACACAGAAACGTGAGTTTTTCAGAAAACTGTCAGGATTTAGAAGGCATTTGTAGAATCGTCCTCGGGTCTAAATGGGTTCAACGACAGCTAGTCTTCCTGGTCATGTGTTGGGTCATGTCAAGTCACTCATTTACATTAACGACAATAGAAAACACATGTGTTCATTATATCACTTGAGCTGTGCTTCTTGCAGGGACCAGTGGTGGGAGAAAATAAATCCTTTGGAAAGTAACAGATCTACAAGCTCACAATGCGTCGCGAGCTTGTAGATCTGCTATTTTCAAATGGCCCGAAATGTATATAGGGCTGAAGTTGTTAATGTATGTTTTGTAATAATAATAGTAAAAATAATCTAAATATAGTAAATAATTGTAGTGGAGTAAGAGTACAATATTTTCCGCTGAGATGTAATGGAGTAGAATAGAAATACCTCAACATTTTAATAAAGTACAGACAGTACTTGAGTAAATGTACTCCACTACTGCCAATGGGACCCGTCTGAAGTGAGTGGTACTGTACTGTACTGTACTGTACTGTACTGTACTGTACTGTAGTGTTTCCCAACCTGTGTGCCGCGGCACTTTACTGTGCCGTTTGATGTGTCCAGGTGTGCCGCCTGATTTGACCGAAAATAACACTAACCCTCCCCGGAAAGCAATATTATAGCTACTGGGCTGCAGGCTTCCTATTGTTGCGTCGTTGTTGTTGTCACACGTCTAACCATTAGACGTGCGATAACGACGGAACAATAGACTCTAACGACCCTCGGCCATTGAAATGTTAATGCAAAAGAGATGCATCCAGAAGACGCTACATTTCAGTACAGTACAGTGTACTGTACAAGCCCTCCTCCCTGGCCTGTGTGTGTCTGTGTGTTATGCTGTGCAACAGTGACACTTGGTGGTGAACAAACGCTTTACGCTATAACGCTATTTTCGTGCTCGGACCCAGGGACCCAGGGATAGACCCAGTGACAGACCCAGGGACACACCCAGGGACACACCCAGGGACAGACACAGGGACACACCCAGGGACACAGGGACACACCCAGGGACACAGGGACAGACCCAGGGACAGACCCAGGGACACACCCAGGGACAGACACAGGGACAGACACAGGGACAGACACAGGGACACACCCAGGGACAGACACAGGGACAGACCCAGACACAGGGACAGACCCAGGGACACACCCAGGGACACACCCAGGGACAGACACAGGGACAGACACAGGGACAGACCCAGGGACACACCCAGGGACAGACACAGGGACACACCCAGGGACACACCCAGCGACAGACCCAGGGACACAGGGACACACCCAGGGACACAGGGATAGACCCAGGGACACAGGGACAGACCCAGGGACACAGGGATAGACCCAGGGACACAGGGACAGACCCAGGGACAGACCCAGGGACACAGGGATATACCCAGGGACACAGGGACAGACCCAGGGACACAGGGACAGACCCAGGGACACAGGGATAGACCCAGGGACACAGGGACAGACCCAGGGACACACCCAGGGACACAGGGACACACCCAGGGACACAGGGATAGACCCAGGGACACAGGGATAGACCCAGGGACAGACCCAGGGACACAGGGATAGACCCAGGGACACAGGGATAGACCCAGGGACACAGGGATAGACCCAGGGACACACCCAGGGACACAACCAGGGACACAGGGACAGACCCAGATACACAGGGACAGACCCAGATACACAGGGACAGACCCAGGGACAGACCCAAGGGCACAGGGACAGACACAGGGACAGACCCAGGGACAGACCCAGGGACAGACACAGGGACAGACACAGGGACAGACACAGGGACAGACACAGGGACAGACACAGGGACAGACCCAGGGACAGACACAGGGACAGACACAGGGACAGACCCAGGGACAGACACAGGGACAGACCCAGGGACAGACACAGGGACAGACACAGGGACAGACCCAGGGACAGACACAGGGACAGACCCAGGGACAGACACAGGGACAGACACAGGGACAGACACAGGGACAGACCCAGGGACAGACCCAGGGACAGACCCAGGGACAGACCCAGGGACACAGGGACAAACTAAGGGACACAGGGACAGACCCAGGGACACAGGGATACAGACCCAGATATACAGGGACAGACCCAGGGACAGACCCAAGGACACAGGGACAGACACAGACCCAGGGACAGACACAGGGACAGACCCAAGGACAGACCCAGGGACACAGACCCAGGGACCCACACATAGCTGTCTATAGGAGTGGTTGCACCAGGTGAATGCCTATACTGTCAGCGTGCGCTAGGAAATTGGCACTGATCAGTCCAGTGGGTTTCAACAAGATCAGTGCCTGACAGTCACACAGACAGACACACACACAGACAGACCCTCTTTCGGACAGCTCGGTCCCCTATGTGCCGATGCAGTAAAAACAAGCCTAAACGCTCCTTTGAAAGAGGCACCCAACCCAAACCGCCGCTGCTGCTGCTGTACAGCGGGGTAATGAAAGAGCAAGCTACAGTACGGTGCGATTCTGTGTGTGTGAAACCCGACACTATACAAAAGTGGGCTGCATGCATGTGCACGTACACCTCTTATCGGAGGCTGCATCGTACAGAGAGAGGAGAACACGTGACTGTTGCTCCTATAGAGCACCGTATATCCCATTTTGGGCGGGAAGCCCTTTTGGTGTTTTAAACATTACGTTATAATTTAGGCGCTATTGAAAAATTGCAGATCTACAAGCTCATAGCGCGCCACCGAGTGGCGCGCTACGAGCTTGTAGGTCTGCTATTTTTGAAAAATCGTGAAAATATTTATTTCAGAAAACTGGAGGATTTAGAAGATTTTTTTTTAAATTCTGAGGTCAGGCCTAAATTAGCCTCGGAAACCCAGACGTTTTTATTTCCAGTGAGAAAAAAAAAGTCTGGGTCCGAGTCCACTTCAATTCGGCATAGAGTAGCGCAAACATCACTCACTCTCTGCTAATTTCTGATCGTCTGCACCTTTGTTAAATTGACACACACATGCACACATATACACACACACTCCTCTCTCTCTCTCTCGCTCTAATTAATTAGTCTCATGTCTAGCTGCCTATGCCATAAAAAGCATAGGTGAGTTCCAGGCTAGGCCTAAATGGGATATACGAGCTGCGCGGTCGGTTCCCATACACACACAGCAAACCTGTCTGTACTGTACGCAGGTTGGAAGCCGCCGTCCCCGCTGGCTATAATATACCTGCGGGCTGGAATGCGTGTCAGAAACTACACACCGCACCACATGTTGGAACAGAGTACAGGCTCCACATGCGGCGTATATAGCCCACCGTGCGCCCTAGTGAGAATCACGTTGAGCCTGTTGTATATATATATATCACGAGGTCTTTGGGTTCAGCTCCACAAAAGCAACAAGAAAAAACCGAACCTTAGATCAATATACGACTTTGGCCCGTGTTCAAACAGAGACGCGTCGTGCAAAGTTATGTTTTTCCTCCTCCTCTGTCTGTTGACAATAGACGGTGAGGAGGTCGAGATAATTCAATAGCCTTTTTTTGACAATGGCATGTGGCTGAAACCCCCTATAAGAGTAACATTCTCACAGTAGCCTTTCGCAAGGGTACATGGTTTGGGGCTTTGCTATATCTATGCTATATCTTCCAGCTGCACGCATCTGCGCTCTACCTTTATGGATTTGAGCTGATTATTTAGGTGGACGAGAGACTAACCTTCCACCTCGTTTACATCGACCTCCGTGAGAAATAGCCACCTGGTTGCCATAGCTGCTGCATACATACAGCAGGGAATAATGACCAGCGATTGAGAAATAATCCCGGACAGGGCGATTCGGCCCTTGGATCATCCTTTATTTCCACCTCACTGTTCGTTATAACGCAAACAAAATCTATACTTTCAAGTTTGTTTGTTTTTTTTAAGATCTTTTTTTGGGGGGGGGGCTTTTTCTTCCTTTATTTGATAGCTTGGAAAGTAGACTGACAGGAAATGGGGAGAGAAAGAGAGATGGGGGGATGACACACAGAAAAAGGCCGTCGGGATCGGGAGTCGAACCCGCGGGCGGCACGCTGCCAAACTGGATTACCAGCCAAGGTGCCGGCCGCCCCGGGCCAACAATTTGAAGTTTAACAACAAATATTTCATTGACTTTAAAAAAGGATTTCCATGCTTCCGCAAGTACAAACCAGTCCATTCGTTTCTACAGTATAGCCACATGTACTTCTGTTTGCGAACGATCTGATTGCTAACGGTCTGTTATTGGCTTAGGGTCGACGACAGAGTACAGCATCTTGCAATGGGTCTGGTCCACAAGATTCGATACAGCACCAAGATACCCATGTACCTGTCTAGATACTTCCTTAATGTTAACGAAGTCCACACCCACAACACCAGAGGGAGTGCAACGAACCATGTACAACCCAGATTCGGCACAAACAAGGGACTAAATTATTTTCGCTCCTATGCCACCAAAATGTGGAACGCCCTACCAACAGTCATTAAGACATGCGAATCCCTTGACTCCTTCAAAACCGCTCTCAAAGGGCACCTACGGACGGCTGCAATTCGAAACTGGCCTCCGTAAAATCTGAATCCCCCCCCACCGCCCACCCCTTTCTCCCCTCACTGTATATGTTTCTTTTCCCTTTTTACCTCTATGATGAATTCCTGTTCTGTTCTTTGTCTATATAGAAGTGTCTATTTGTACGTCTCTAAATGTTTTGATGAATTGAACAAGGTGGACCCTCTTGTAAACAAGTGTAATGCTTAACTGGGTCGTCCACTCACAGTTAACAGTCTTTGTATTGAGTTTGTGCTTGAAATGTACTGTAATTCTGCAAACTGTATAATATAAATAAATATTTAAATCAATCAATCAAAAGCATAGCTGTGTGCTATCGAGAAATATAACATACAGCTGAATTCTGTGATGAATCAATCGGAACAGAGTATTCAACAACGCCATGTGATGAACGGTATCAAACCACTGCCATACGCAATTTGGAAAATCAGGCGACATACACAGGTTGGCTTGAGGGGCGCTTTAATCACTTCTCTCACTTACAGTTTCCAAAAATAATACGTGTCTAATGGGGGTGCAATCGTTAACCCATTCTGGGCAGGAACCCCTTTTGGTGTTTTACCCCCTCAGGCCGGGAACCCATTTTGGGGTTCTGTACAGTATGTACAGTATTCAAAAATGTAAAATTTTTGATGCTGCTATATAAATATTTGAAGTTTTTCAGAAAACTTAGGTCAGGATTTAGAGGCGTTTTTAGAATCGGCCTCAGGCCTAAATGGGTTAATCGAACTAATCGATTTAATCAATAGAAATTATTAAATACGCTATTTTAATTTGCAAAAACAATAAATCTACAAACTCACATATAGTGAAAGGATTGTCATTGTTGTACTGTAGTACAACAAAGTATAGAAAAGTGCAATGTGGCTAATCAGACATTGAGAAGATATCAAATCTATAATCTTTTTTTAATGTTGATTCATTGATAAAAAAAACGGTAATCAATAGAATAATCATATAAGATAATGGATATTTGCAGCCTGCCCTAGTGTAGAATACTGTACGACAGGATGGTCTAATTGTTAACCCATTTAGGTCTGACGTCGAAATTAAAAAAATGTCTTCTGAATTCTGACAGTTTTCTGAAACACCTATGTTGCTGTATCAGTGGTGCTCAATATTTCATGTCAAGGACCCCAAAAAGTATATGTAATTGGGCCGCCGACCCCCATCTGAAAATATGTTGTTCCAGGAACCCCTCAGAAGCAAAGATTTGAGTTAAAAACGTTATATATATATATTCAAAGATTTGCGCCATCACATTTTCACGATTTTTCAAAAATAGCAGACCTACAAGCTCGTAGCGCGGCACTCGGTGCCGTGCTATGAGCTTGTAGGTCTGCTATTTTTCAATAGCTAAAGTATAACGTAATGCTTGAAACACCAAAAGGGGTTCCCTCCCAGAATGGGTTAAATGAAACCAACACAGCTAGCCACAAAGTTACTGGTTCAAAACAGCAGCCTATGTGAGCTGTCAATGAGTGCCAGGCAGTTAATGACATTATGAGTCATCATAATGTTTAACCCGTATGCAAATGCATTGTCATAATTTACGACAATGCATCTGCATACTGGTTAACCCATTCATAACAGGAACCCCTTTTGGTGTTTTAATAGTTATATATTGAAAAATAGCAGATCTACAAGCTCATAGCGCGGCACTCGGTGCTGCGCTATGAGCTTGTAGATCTACAAGCTTGTAGATCTACAAGCTCATAGCGCGGCACCGAGTGTAGATCTGCTATTTTTGAAATATCGTGAAAATGTAAATCTTTGAATATATTTTCTTTCAGAGCGAATGTTTTTAACTCAAATCTTTGCTGGTCCCTGGAACAACATATTTTCAGATGGGAGTCAGCGGCCAAATACATATATTTTTGGGGGTCCTTGACCTGACCTGACATCAGAAAACTGTCAGGATTTAGAAGGCATTTGTAGAATCGTCCTCATGTCTAAATGGGTGAATGACATAATTATGAGTCATCATAATGTTTAACCAGTATGCATAATGCATTGTCATTTATGACAATGCATTCTGCATACTGGTTAAAACATAATGCATTGTCATTTATGACAATGCATTCTGCATACTGGTGAAACAGTCCAAGATCTGGTGCTAGTAGTCATGTCGATGCAAGACTCAAGAAGCACAGTAAAAGATTTGTCTGCGGCAATGATCGTATAGTTCAGTAAGTTCACACTGTACAGTACGGACCACGCCTAAAGTATGACAAGTTGAATAAGAGTGAAATGAAAAGAGGGGGTGGAGGAGGGGACGGGAGGGATGACAGGTGTATAAACATCTTGCTTTGTTATGAAGGGGAGGAGGAGATACGGGGAGGAGTTCTTATCACGCGACACATCGATGATGTCAGGTGAGCAAGGGAAGCGGCTGTTATCAGTTAATCAGGTTTATATAGAGGAGTCGTTATCAGATGGGATTGGAGTCAGCTGAGTGGGAGACAGAGGAGATGTTATCACTTCATCAGGCGTTGGTGTCTGTTCTCATTCAACTAACAACTTGCGGCCAATCACAATATCTATACCAAGATAAAAACTCACGATTACAGTCTGAATGTTTTTGCACCAGTAGTTTCTGGGCGGGAGGGAACCCCTTCTGGTGTTTTTAAGCATTCTGTTATATAGCAGATCTACAAGCTCATAGTGCCGCACCAAGTGCCGCGCTATGATTTTGAAAAATCGTGAAAATGTGGCACAAATCTTTGAATGCATATTCTCTCACAGCGAACGTTTTTTAACTCAAATCTTTGCTTCTGGGGGGGCCTGAAACAACATATTTTCTGCAGGTCCTTGACATGGAAAAGGTTGAGAACCACTGACATTGAAACATGGGTTTTTTTCAGAAAACTGTCAGGATTTAGAAGACATTTTGTAGAATCGTCCTCAGGTCGACTCGAAATTAGTTAAAGTAGTAGTAGTCCCCTGAAGAAATATTAAAGGGAGGCTCAAATCTACACAATAAAAACGACTAAACCAATGAGTGCGGGACCCGGCAGGTTTTAACCCATTTTGACCTGAGATCAGATTCTAAAAATGTCTTCTACATCCTGACAGTTTTCTGAAAAACCCTATGTTTCTGTCATTCGTTCTCAAACATTTTCATGTCAAGGACCCCCAAAAATATATGTAATTGGTCGCCGACCCCCATCTGAAAATATGTTGTTCCAGGGACCCCCCCCCCCCCCCCCCAGGAGCAAAGATTTGAGTTAAAAATGTTCACTCTGAAAGAATATATATTCAAAGATTTGCGCCACATTTTCACGATTTTTCAAAAATAGCAGACCTGCTATTTTTCAACAGCTAAAGGATAACATAATCCTTAAAACACCAAAAGGGGTTCCCGCCCAAAACGGGTTAAGACATTTTTTCTTTTAACTCAACACCAGTTCAGTATACCCGAGTAGTAGTAGTAGAAGTAGTTCATCTCGGAACAGGAATAACAGTCCACACGACACTGTTAACGCTTAAACCAATTTCACCAGAGAATTTGCGGAATTCTTGCGGTCGCTGTGAAGATCTGTCCTATTTATGGGCATATGACACGGGTGCTAATTTGCGCGCAGGCAGACTATTATTATTCACCAGCCCTCTTTAGATAAACTGATAGCCTGAAGGCTGTGTGGACAATGGCGCCTGAGCCAGGGCGGCGGTCCCGAGAAACCAAACCATTCACCCGTGTCTACAACAGTGGTTACTTTACCAAACTTTTTCATGTCAAGGACCCCCAGAATGACACTCATAAGCCTGCGGATGCCCCCATTTGAAAATATATGCCAAGGACCCCCCATAAGAGAAGATTTTTACGGCTCCCCTGGTTTGACCTGAATTATAGGCTACTACGGCCCCCTATTTAAATGGCATTTCTATCTCTGGGACCCCAAACACATATTGTAAAAACAAACTTAATTTAACTCTGAGCGTGTACAAATGGAACCAAATGGACCTGTTAGGGTCCATTTGGTTCCATTTGTACACTCTCTGAGTTACAGACCCATAAGGGTCCATTTGGTTCCTAACTATCATGTATCATTTAGCTGAGGGGACCCCCTGGAACTCCCTCAAGGACACCTGGTGGTCCCCGGACCCCTCTTTGGGAACCACCGGTCAACAGTAAGCTTCATTCACCTGTGTGCAGTGCATACAACTTGACCGACATTCTCTACAGGTGATTCTTTTGTTTTTATTCTAATAACTAGAAAAAGTGCCCTTCTGGGCACAGGTCTCCACCAGGAGGATAGGACTGTGTGAGATGTTTGGCAAAATGTTTAGGAGTAATATAAACATGTTTTTTTGTTTGTTTGATTTTTGCAACACTTTTTTTCATTTTGTTGAGGAAATGCAGAGCCAGATCACTCATGTTTTTCCATGGCCTCTAGGGAGTGCGCATACATAAGTTGTATACAGATTGATGCAGTTATAGCTAAAAACAGGAATTGGCCTGTTATAGCGCCACCATGAGGCTGATTTGGAAAACAACTTAGTGGCATGTCGTCCTCAGCCTAGTGGAAATGTGCGTGTATAATTTCACGGAAATTGCACACTGTGTTTGTGAGTTGTGGCATTTTGTTCAAAACGGACCAATCATGTGAGATTTGGAAGCCAATATTAGCCAATCAGGATGGAAGATGGGAAATGGTGCAGATCCGCGTTGATCACATGACTATGGAGATAGTGTATACCGAATTGTGTGATGTATGGATAAAATGTGTACGAGTAATCTACAGAAATACGTTTTGCCTAAATCGGCCTCATGGTGGCGCTATAATAGGCCGTTGAAGAATATTTGGGGCAGAGGTTCGTCGTTGGCATCCAGGGAGTGTGTGTGCAAAGTTTGGCATGGATCGGGCCAACGGTGGCGGAGATTAGCTGGTAACGGACGGACGGAAGGAAGGACGGACGGACGGACGGACGGACGGACGGAGTGCAAAACATACTCTCTCCCCATGCCTTCGGCCTGGTGGAGACAATAATGAGAATGTCAAATGTTGTCCTACTAACTTGAAATACAGCATTAAGGAATGCAGTGTTGTTACCACCTGTAAGAGGATTCAAACCGTGGCCAAATGGAAACATGTGGCACTGCCACATTCCAGAGATCTCTGCTTCTTCTTCTTGACCGCCATAGAGGCAACATTGTGACCATTTATATAAAGCTTCAATACATTTGCTAGGACAGACACGCTGGAGAATGCTAAAGCCGCAACTATGTTACCTTATTATCCTAGTCAGTCTGTCTTTGAACCATGTGGGTTTCCTGCGCAAGTGAGGAAACTGTTTACCGAGAAATGTATATTAACAGTTTAGCTGCATAACCCATTTTCCACGCTATTTAATCTAATGTTCTGCCCCTGCGTAATACGCTAAACCCGCCATTTGTTTTCTGTCTTTAATTCGCTCAAAGCTTTGGCTTCAGCCCTAACCTTTTCGGCCAAATAGTCACCTTGTTGACTAAGTTGTAGGCTACTGTATTCCTATCAACTGTATTGTTTTTAACAAATGACAGAAATAAAAATAAACTAACAAAATAACTAACTAATTCGCCGTTTTGTAATAATTTAAAGGACCACTTCACCACTTTTCAACCTATCTTCTTAGGTCCTCACTAATAATCATGAAAAAAATGGCGCAAATTCTTTCTACTCGGTCTGTGTCTCATAGGAGGGCTGTGGGCAGTTCAGAAACCGTCCTCCAGTGACATCATCGATGGGGAATACAAGCTAATAAAAACTGCAGGCTTTCTAGTCCCGAAAAAGTTGCAATGCGAAAATGGAAGACATCGTTCGCACGATATTGAAAATCTAAACATTTTTGTAAAGAAATCTTGTTTAAAAAATAATATGCCTAATGATGATGTCATAGCCCTCCTATGAGACACAGACTGAGTAGAAAAAAAATCGTCCCATTATATCATGATTATTAGTGAGGACCTATTATATGAAGATAGGTTGAAAAGTGGTGAAGTGGTCCTTTAAAAGAAATAGCAGATTTGCCGCGGACCTGGTGACGAGGCGGACGCGTTATGATGACGTAACCGGAAATCAACCAACCGCCGGTTTTGGCAAGGGCTTCTGGGAAACTGAGTCCAATGCAAAGTGAACGAGAGGGTGTTGTAGGGACAATCTTAGCTCGCTTTGCTCTTTGACTATATGACCCGGATCCAAGGAAGTGGCTTTTTTGTCGGGCTCAATAACAAATCATTGGGAGTGTTTTCAAGCGGATTTTCATGGATCAAAGGCGCAAATACTTCTGCGTTATGCTCCAAAGGTATTTCAACAATCCCGGCAGCCCGGTATGTGTCACAAATTAATAAAAAGCGTGTTAAATTGACCTTCAGGGGGTACCACCTGTCAAATAGTTGTGTCAAAGAATGTAACTGTCAGAAGAGCAGGGAGACGGAATACTGACGGTTACGAGGGAACGCCTACTGAGTGGCAAAAAACTACTTTCTGGTCGTGAAAGCCCATACAACATGCAAACTAAAAACTACTTTCTGATTGCATTAAAATGACTCACTTTGCCACTGACTTACTTTATGCGTGCACATATAACTTATACCATACCATACAGATTGGACAAAATAATTATTATTCACAAAAAAAAAGTTTTTGAAAGGGTCATTTCCCAGCTAGAACATGTAAGCATTAACCCATTTAGGCCTGACGTCGAAATACAAAAAAAAGTATTCTGAAAGAATATATATTCAAAGATTTGTGCCGCATTTTCACGATTTTTCAAAAATAGCAGACCCACAAGCTCGTAGCGCGCCACTCGGTGGCGCGCTATGAGCTTGTAGATCTGCTATTTTTCAATAGCTAAAGTATAACATAATGCTTAGTTAAAACACCAAAAGGGGTTCCCGTCCAGAATGGGTTCCACTGTAGCATTCTTGAACAAATTGCCATGGGGTCATATTTATACATTTCAAGCTTCCAGTTCCAGCTTCCATGTATTTAACTTTCTTATACAAATAAATTAGCCTGTTGGTGAAACTGGGGCAAAGCATGAATTCCCCTATGGCTGGTAATTTGCTGTTGCTGTGAGAGAGACGGAACTTCTTCTGGGCCATGTGTTGGAAGAGATGGTTCGCGAAAAAACCTAAATCTATCTTCAAGTTCAAAGCCACACTTCCTACCAACATAAGGGCCTTCTCGCAGTCTCCACTTCTCATCTCTTCAGGGTAGGGATGCTCCGATCAGGTTTTTTGGGACCGATACCGATCACCGATTGTTTTTCTCATGATCGGGCCGATACCGATAGGTCCGATACAGATACTGAACCTGTGAAATGTTGCACATTTTAATATTTCCAAAATGATTTTATGTCAAAACCCACATCAAAACTGTTCCTGTGTGTGTGGGGAGGAAGGGGAGAATGTTTTAGGCCTGTCACAAAAATGCAAAATGATGTCGTACTATATATCTGATTGACATTTATACCACTTAAATGGTGTAAAAGATCAGTTTCTCCAGATATGGTAAATGCCGATTACCGATCAGAGTGAATATCGGTCGATATGGCCGATCACCGATGGCGATTATCGGAGCACCTCTACTTCAGGGAAACTGTTTTTTCGAGTAGTCATGGGCAGTATTTAGATAATTTGCTAAAAGAAATATATATATCCCTGTATTTTGAAATCCCAGGAATAGCATTTTCATAAGTGAATTCATTGTGTTAACCCATTCAGGACAGGAACCCCTTTTGGTGGGGTTTTTTAAGCATTATGTTATACTTTAGCTGTTGAAAAATAGCTAAAGAGTGTCGCGCTCCCCAAATAATCCAAGTCTAGGAATAACCAACGGTGGAAAGTGTAGTTTAGAAAGTTGTGCATTCGAGTGGTATAGGACAGGGGTTCCCAAACTTTTTTGGACCAGGTACCCCTTTTGGGGTAGACATTTTTCCAGGTACCCCCTCATCTGAAGCGGCCGCAGAAACCTTTCAAGTGTCCCGAGTCTTTTTGTTGTTTCTGCAGCATGCGTCCTGCTGTTACTGTTTGGGGTCACGACAGGTTGACTGATGTTGTAGTTTTAGTAATCATGTCAGCTATTGGCCCAAAGCAAACATGGGAGAAACACAATGAACAACACCAAAAATACGTTCATTGCGCAACTTGGCAGAAATGTCCACGTAGATAAACATCATTTTAATGTTTAGAAAAGAAAAGAAAAAAAGGGAGGGGGGGGGGTTTCTGGGGATTATTTCGGGTACCCCCTGGCTATGCGTGGACCCCACTTTGGGAACCGCTGGTATAGGACTCGATGACAAATACCAGTGAAACACTACGGTACAACCTATCTGGAGTAAGTATGAAGAAAGCCTAGTTTGTTAGCCTTGAAGGTAAACAAATATGCATGTCCTTACTTGTGCATGTGGACAGCTAAAAGGCTCAGCTCGACCTGGGTCTAAGCCCGGAAAAAAAAGCCATTCGTCTTTTGTCGAAAATGTTACAAAAGAACCTAAGTATATAGTGCCTAAAACACACCAGACCAGTCATGGGTGATCCTTTAAACCGCCACCACCTACACAGTCAGAGATGACCATCAATCACAACACGTGAAGAAACAGAGGAATGTCCGCACACGATATAATTATACCGTGTGTGCGGACATTCCACTTTTTTCTTCATTTGGTCACTTTTTTTGGGCTCCAGCAGCACCGTATAAAAACTGGGATGTGCATATCGTTTTCCTCCTTTACATAAATCTCAACACAACACTCATTTATTTTTCCTTTAGCCCATTTTGACCTGACGATTCTACAAATGTCTTCTAAATCCTGACAGTTTTCTGAAAAGCCCATGTTTCTGTGTCAGTGGTTCTCAAACTATTTCATGTCAAGGACCCCCAAATATATATGTAATTGGCCTGCCAACCCCCATCTGAAAATATGTTGTTCCAGGGACCTCCAGAAGCAAAGATTTGAGTTAAAAACTTTGGCTCTGAAAGAATATATATTCAAAGATTTGCGCCACATTTTCACGATTTAAAAAAAAATAGCATACCTACAAGTTGTACAACTTGTAGCTATTTTTCAATAGCTAAAGTATAACATAATGCTTAAAACACCAAAAAGGGGTTCGGCTCTCTGCACTACCGGATTTTCAACGATTCCCCTTCTGGTCAGCATTGTCTCCTATTTTGGAAGTCCTGAGAGTGGAAGGCATTCTCATCTCCTCACAGAGAAGCGGAGGCTGACTGTAATTAACTTAATTAATTAAACGAATGTTAAGTTATAGGAGGGTATAACTCAACCAGGGATCGACCGATGTGGGTTTTTCGTTATTCCATAAATCGGTCAATCCCTAAACTCAACCATGACTCGGGCAAGAAAGGAGGGAAACGTAACATATATGTGTGCGTGCGTGAGTGTGTGTGTGCAAGCGTGTGTGTGCGTATGTGTGCGTGTGCGTGTGTGTGCGCGTATGTGTGCGCATGTGTGCGTGTGTGCGTGTGGTTAAAGTTGATCACCAGAGTGTTTGTACAATCCCAAATTGAAGTTAGCAAATAAAGAACTAACATTCGCATATAACAACATTATGATTTAAAAATACTACAGACACTACCTTCCATTGACATTAACCACTGTATCCTAGTAGTACTAATACTATACACTGTACTTCTTCATACGACAAACAGCAAAAATTGCCTTTAAATGTGGCACAAATAGTTGAATATATATTCTTTCAGACGTTTTCGGCGGAGGCCAAATACATTGTGCGGGTCCTGGGCATGAAAAACTTTGAGAACCGCCGACATAGGAACAGATTTTTCAGAAAACGGTCAGGATTTAGAAGACATTCGTAGAATCTTTTCTCAGGTCAAAAATGGGTTAAGAGTCGACACTTTCCCCTAAATAGACACACCAGGTTGAAAGTGATTAACAGGTAGCAAGTCAAGAGTAAATAAGAAATGAAGGGGACAAATGGAAATGGGCCTTTTTGCTAAGAAGCAGGGGGGTGCATACTTAGTTTAGACTAGTCATTGGTTAGACATGGGTTAAGGTTAGGTTTAGGTGTGCTGCCCCGTGGGAGGTTAGGCTTAGGGTGAGGGTTTGAGATGAGGTTGTAGTTGTAGGACTAATGACTGGTCTAACCAAATGACTAGTCTAAACTAAGTACTGTCTAAACTAAGTACTGCACCCAGCAGAAGCAGGACGACACAGCGATGATGAATGATGGAGTATGGCTGTGTGAGTGTGACTATAGGTGTTCCCTTTATGTCGTTTATGTTTGTACCACTTCGTCTCTCATGTGTCCAAAACTGTTACTTTTCAGGGTTCAAATTCAAAAAATAGCAAAAAGTACAGTAGCAAGGACGACAAGCTCAAAAACACACCGCGCCACGTTTCAACTTTCAAGCTTGTGAATCTGCTACTTTTTTATGCTTTTGTGTGACACTGTAGTTAGTCTAGTTATGATCGAGTAGGGCTTAATTTATGAAGAAAAAACACAAAAAGTTAGAATGTGGAGATAAGGTTTCGAGCCCAACAGCAACGATGAACAAAAAAATAGAAGAGAGCAAGCTGCACAATAGCGCACGCACGCGCACACACACACACACACACACACACACACACACACACACACACACACACACACACACCTGTCTTCTGTAAAATTACCACACATGTCGTGTCTTTTCATATCAGCTTTTTGCCCTACGGCTGGTTGAAAGCCATTTCAAAGTCCTTCAGGGCAAAGCAAACCCATAAAAACAGATGTGAAAACGGCTAGTCGAGATACTTTTAAAAAAGCAAGAAGAATTATTACGAAACCACCACCACATGATTCTGATCCAACACAGAAACCACTTGTCAACAAGTTTCCATTAAGCAACCAGGGTAGCAAAATGCAACCGCAGCTCAAATATCACTACTGTAATTTCACTTCCCACAAAGAGTCAGAGAGATTGTCAGTACTGTATTAAACGTTTCGTTGTCCTTATTTTGGAGAGCAAGCACAGGCTGCGGGTTGTCAGCTACAAAAGATGCAGCCAGGTAAGGTAATAAAGTAAGTAGCCTTGATAACCGACAGATCCCAAGGTCATGTGGCTCATAGGGCAGGAGACCTCTCCTGTTCTCTTTAGCATGACGTAGCTTGATGTACAAGTAACACACCCTGGACATGATGTACAAGTACACCCCCCCCCCCCCCGGCCCTGACTTTGGGTAAGTCACTGTGACATAATAGCTTCATTATGTCACAGTGACTTACCCAAACATAGAGGCATTGGGTCAAGTTTTTATGGACTTTGGTTATGACTTGGCCCGTGCCGACCGACCACCCAGTCTCTCAAAAGGCAAGACACTAAACACAAGGCAACATGATCTGGTTGGCTGGCAGGAACTAAGTGCAAATAAATAAACTAATTTCCTTTCTCCCCAAAGCACTCTGAGGTCTGTGTCTCGATCACAGAGATGAAATACCAACCGAGTTAAACACGTTAATGGAGCGCTGTCGAGATCATGTTGATCCGGTTCGAGAAGACAAACAGAAACATGGAGAATGACAGGAAAGGAAAGAGAGGGAGAAGAGGCAGGAAGGGGAGAGAGAGAGAGAGAGAGAATAGGAATAAATAAGACAAAATAGCATAGTAGCGCAAGGGTGGGCACTGGGCAACCAGCTATTGTGATCAACAGAGTAGATGAAAACACCTAGTATCGAACGGTAGTGAATAACAAAGACTCTGGTGACCTGTAATGTACAATCATGTCAAGACTGTGGTGTACTCGTTTTGTCTTTTTTTTTTCTCGTCATGCATTGTAATGTCTGTATTGTGGTACTTGTTGTCTCCACCAGGCCGAAGGCATGGGGAGAGAGTATGTTTTGCACTCCGTCCGTGTGTGTGTGTGTGTCCGTCCGTCCGTCCGTCCTTCCTTCCGTCCGTCCGTTACCAGCTAATCTCCGGCACCGTTACCCCGGTCGATGCCAAACTTTGCACACACACTCCCTGGATGCCAACGATCAACCTCTGCCCCGCATTTTCCAGAACGGCCTGTTATAGCGCCACCATGAGGCAGCTTTTCACATTTTCTACCTAAAACTGCACCGATCTGCGTGAAACGTTGCATGCACACTCCCTAGAGGTTCAAGGACAAACCTTTGACCTCCATTTTCCGCATCTGCCTTTTATAGCGCCACCAGGAGGCCGACTTTTGTAAAACACATTTTTTTATATTACTCCTCCAGATTCTGTCCAAAAATCTCACAAATCGTTACACAGTATCTCTATGGTCATGTGCTCAAGTCGGATCTGTCCGATATTTCATATTCCATCCTAATTGGCTATAATTGGCTTTCACAGTTTGCAAGATTTCCCCGTTTTGAACAAAAGCCTCAAATCATGAACGCAGCATGCAATTTATGTGAAATCTTTCACACATTTTCTTACTAGGCTGAGGAATATATCCCACCCTTTTCACATTGGCCTGTTATAGCGCCACCAACAGGTTGATTTTTGCAAAACACATTTTTGGAACAGAATGCCTCAAATCATCCAATTGCCATCAAAGGCAAACATGTTTATATTACTCCTAAATATTTTGCCAAACATCTCACACAGTCCTATCCTCCTGGTGGAGACCTGTGCCCAGAAGGGCACTTTTTCTAGTTTTCCTATGTTGTGTTGAAAAAGGAAAAGTGTGGTTCTATATACATTGATTTGTGATTGAATAGTTGTGAAAATTCAGAGCCTCAATAAAAATACATTGAAAAAAAAGAACCCCACCTAGTATCAGTGAGGTAAATAGGTTTTCAGTCCCGGGATGGTCTTTTAGATGAGTCCCAGGGACATTTTATGAGTACCACTTCAACGACGTTAGGAGTCATATTTTGCCATTTTTACACATCATTTTATATGGTTATAATGTGGTTATATTCATGTAGAAAACAGAAGAAGAAATGATTATTATAACTAAAGCTAGCAAAATAAACTAGAATAAAAAAAAAACAGTACAGTATTACAGTGGTGCATCCCGTGGATGCAGAGGTCATTGTTTTTTTTAACTATAAACTGCGTTCTGGGATGCAAAATGCACCCTATTTTAATCTCTGTAGTATTAACCATTACCGTTTGATGTGCATAGTGTCGAGGAAATGTGGAATACACCGAGTTATACATTTAAGGAGATCAAATCACTCATGGGAAACTAAACTATGAGAAGTTGTTTTCTGTCCCATTATTATCTTTACTGACATTTGACCTGTGACTTGTGTGGTCTGAGGGAAGGGTCTTCCCATTGTCTTGTCTGAGGGAAGGGTCTTCCCATTGTCTTGTCTGAGGGAAGGGTCTTCCCATTGTCTTGTCTGAGGGAAGGGTCTTCCCATTGTCTTGTCTGAGGGAAGGGTCTTCCCATTGTCTCATGTGTTAAGACCCACCTACTAGGGAGTAGGAATGTATTTAAGCTGAAGTCTGACTGAGTTGTGTTGAGTCAGTACATGGTGTTCCATTGCAACGCTTCATTGCTGGCTCCGTATTCGAATACAAGATTCTAATACTTTGAAACTCTGAATTGTGTCTGTCTCATTATGTTGTTTATAACTGTGTTATAAGTGCTCTCCAAAAGATTCCAGAACAATAGAACATTTCTCCCCAGATAGTCAGGACTTATCTTAACTGTATTATTCATGTTGAATCATTGAATCACCATTTGTTTGGTTTTTATTATTCAATTATTTACTTATTCTTACACCTGGCCTATAGTGTGTGATCACAAAAATGGTAGTTTTTTTTAACAAATGTGAACAAACATCTTAATAGGGAAGACAAACGAAAAAAGAGAGAGAGGAAGTAACAAGAGAGAATAAGTAACAGATATCGCCATCAGATAAAGAGAGCGAGAGAGACAGAACAGCATGATATGAGCAGGATTGTAAACAAAGCGCACGCACGCACGCACGCACACGTGCGCCCGCATGCGCCACACACACACACACACACACACACACACACACACACACACACACACACACACACACACACACACACACACACACACACACACACACACACACACACACACACACACACACACACACACACACAGTGTGATGACCTGCTGTTTTGCACTGTAGACAGTACAGCTACTGACTCATGGCAAAACACAAACACGTGCAGTGCGCACACAAACACACATACACACACAGCCGCACACAGAGGGCAGGCAGGCACATAAACAGACGACTGGACGTGCGCACACATGCGCAGCAGAGAAAACACAAGACACACAGTGTGGGGCGGGCAGGCACACAAACACACCACAGCCATCATGGTGGGGATATGTCAGCTGTCGCACTGGCGGTCCCAGTGTGTGTGTGTGTGTGTGGGGTGGGGGGGTGCGGGTGCTCCGAATACTAACAGCTGAACATGAATAGACTCACTTTCACTCTGGCCTCCGGGTTACTCTAGACTAGAGTGCACACTGTGTGCACGTGTCCACACAGTCTACACACACACACACAAATATACAACGCACAGCCTAATGTGATCATTTCGGGAAGATAAGTCACATTTTTACGGTGAATTAATTAAATGAACAGTGAACGTTCAGCATTTTGCCCCATCGTGTATTAAGTTCTGTCTTCTCCACCAACATTGGGTCAGAGATGTTCCAGTTGGGTACCTATTAAATTCTCGCTCCATGTCTTTCCTTTCTCTTCTCGTCCATTTTGTTTTACCCCATGTCTTAAAGGAGACTTTATTTTAGTATTGTAACAATATTCCAGCAAGTCTAGAAGACTGGTTAAAAAAAACACATTCTTATAACCACTAATAAATGGATCCATTGATTCATCTGTGCAAGTATGGTACTACAGAGATTAAAATAGGGTGCATTTTGCATCCCAAAACGCAGTTTATAGTTAAGGGACGCAATAAAACAACGACCTCTGCATCCACGGGATGCACTACTGTACTACTGTACTACTAGAACTAACACACTGGCAGCGGTTGGATGAACCCTCCATGTTCTGATACCGAGAGATGTTGACCAAGTTGGCAGCAGTGATCCATATCGTCACTCTGCACAATACCAAAGTATGGAAGCACAACACTAGATTCTGTAGTTCGAACTTGAATCCGATGTCACGGATTCATTGCAGCTTTAACAATATCTGTGTCGTTTGTCGTTGACAAAGTTATTGTAATCACAGTAAATAATGTATTCTCACAATAACCTGGCAATGTAATTGCTAGTATGGGCACATTTTGTTACGTGTGCATACCTTTCCCCTTTCTTTTTTTTCTTTTTTTTTTTTACAATCTGCGACTTCTCATTTACAGGTCAGGCCTTGGAGGTCATGCACTTCTTCTGCATCTAGATCGACTCAGAAGAAGGAGCGATTGTGTGTGTGTGTGTGGGGGGGGGGGGTCTCTGTCTCGCTCAATAACGCAGCTGGGGATTTCAACCGGAGACCTCCCAGACCAGTGCATACATGCATGCATGCAACCACCACCACCATGAGGAGGAGAACTCTGCAAAAAACACACAATGCCAATAGAGGAGCCTCGGACTTGCTCACATTCCACTGTAAAAGGAGAGAGCCAAGATTTTTAATGGCCCCGGATTGAACACAGCTCCCCGCTTCCTCCTTGTGCCTGTGGGTCTATAATATCGCTTCTGCAGCGGCGACAGCTGCTGCCCAAAGACAAAAGGCCCTCTGCTGTATCTCCCAACGGCACAGGCACATGGCAGACAGAGTTTGTAGTCGGGATCCAGGGCAGCATGCAGAGACTATATTTAGAGACAGACACAAAACCGAACCGCACCTCTTCTAGGAAGCTATATACCTGCACCCACAATGATAACTGCTCTCCCCAGGAAAGAGCTGAATGGATAAACAGAGTGGAACGACGGATAGGTCCCGGTTCTGTGAAAAAAGTGCGTGACATTGTGAAACGTGAATAAACCATTGTGTGCGGCTTCCCCCAAGGATATCGGAACTAAACACAGCCACAGTTGTCTAATGAAGGCTAAGAGAGAGAGAGAGAGAGAAAGAGAGAGAGAGAGCAGAGACTACTGCACGTTTAAGCTGTTCTCAAAAACCTAGAGGGCTGAGGGGTCAAACGGAGCAGTGCATCATGGTCCTGCAACACAGTGACTCAGCAGTTCCAGCAGACATCATTTCAGAATAGCACGTTTCAGGGCACTGACAGACAAGGCTGCACCAGCGTCGTCGTCACTGGTGCCTAGATAGAAATCCGAAGACGCCAAACTGAACACTATCAAAGTGACCTTTAGAGGATCCGATCCGTGAGGCCGTTTGCCCTCTAACGTTGGCAGCCTCCACGCACACAGCTGCTAGAATCCAATGAATCAAACCCCCACGGTGCACTGTGCAGTTTGTACGCTACCGTATGTTGTCGTCTAGAACGTTCCATGGATCAAATCATATTCCACTAAACCCTCTTCTTCATGAAACTGTACGTTAACCTATAGGTTTGATGCAAAACTGAAAATAAAACTACAATTTTAAGTATATATGCTTGTAATAATAGGTCAAGCCGTTGCAAAGCTCACCTGTCGTCTCCCAGTCCCTCCACGGTGTGGGTCCTGAGCCCGGCGGCGGCGGCAGCCACCAGCGCGCTGGCCTCCGCCTGCATCCCCATCTGGGTCAGGGCTCCGGCGGCGCCGATGGCCTGTGTGACCGTCCTCTCTCCCCGGGGCATGCCCAGCAGGCTCTGGTGCTGGAACAGCAGTCTCTGGGGGTCGTCCAGCTGGGCCGACTTGAGGGAGCCCATGTCCACGTGGTGAGGCAAGCCGCCGTACTGGTGGCTCATCATGGCGCCTCCGGAGCCGTGCATGAAGGTCTGCATGCCGGGCGCCAGGAGAGGCTGGAGGTCGGCCTGCAGCGACGTCAGGGGCAAGTAAGGGGTGGGCGCCATGTGGAATGGCATGGTGGCGTAGGGGAGGGGGTGGAGCTGTTGTTGTTGGGGCTGTGCCCCACCCGGGGGAGCAAAGTTGGCAGCGCCGGGGGCCTGACGCTGGAGAAGCTGCGGAGCGACAGCGCCCGCAGCACCCGGCTGGCCGCCCCCGAGCCCCATGGTCATGGAGACGCTCGGGGTGATGTGAGGCTGCGGAGGCACCTGTGTTTGGAACGGGGCCGTGGGCTGGATAAAATCTGGCTGCCGCGCCGCCGCCGCCCCCTGGCCCACCACCATCCCGCCAGGAGGGATGTGGGGCGGAGCGTAGCCAGCCTGGGCTTGGGCGTCAGCAGCAGCAGCAGCATAGGACAGCGCCTGGGGCATCATAGAGGGAGGCTGCTGACCCCCGGAACCCTGCGCCATAATAACCTGTGGCACAGAAGGAGGCTGCTGGAGAATGTGCCCCCCACCACCAACAACCTCCTGGCCCGGCAGACCGACAGTCTGCTGCACGGGTTGGGGGCTGGTGAAGTCCGGAAGGCCCGGCTGTTGTGGGTAGGGCTGCAGCAGCGTTTGGGGAGGCTGCAGCGGTGCGCTCGGACCTCCCGGGCTGGCCGCCGCCCCGGGCTCTGTCTCGGCGGCCGTCTCAGTGGCGGCGGAGGCCCTGGCGGTCTCGGACGCGGCTGCGGTGGCGGCCGCCATCTCCTTCTCGTAGTACTCCGTGCACATCCACCTCCCTTTGCGGAACGGCTCAGAGTTAGTGTCCAGCTTGACCACCCTGAAGCGGGAGCCCGTGGTGGTTACGGTCTGCTGAGGAGGAGTGGCGACAGCCGGACCTTGGGCGACGACAGACCCCGGCGGCAGTCCCCCCACCCAGGTGAAAACCCCTCCTCCGCCCGAGGCGTTCACAGCAGACGCGTTGAGAGCGTTCACATTGCTAGAGGTGTCACCACCACCACCAGCAGCAGCAACAGCGGCAGCGACTGGTTGGATTGCTGCCATGGCAGCAGGTATGATGTTATCCAACACCGGTGGCCTCTGGGACTGGCTCAGTCCTCCTGGCACGGCTGTAGAAACCGGAGCTGGGCCGGAGGTAGCCCCTGTGGCCGACAGAGGAAGCTGAGCTCCCCCCATGTTGTTGTCGGAGTGATGGTGGTGGAGGTGGTGGGAGTGGCTCTGTTGTTGTTGTTGAGGGTGATGGTGCACGGTGCCGTTCACCATCATGGAGGCCTGCTGCTGCTGCTGGGAGCCGCCCGGGGGGATGGGGTGCGGCGGCAGCGGCTCGTTGGGGGACACGAGGCCCGGCGTGTCGACCCCGTGGAGGCTGTTGAGCGTCTCGTCGGAGGAGCTCCTCTCGGGCACGCCCGTGTCCGTGGCGCGGGACACGGACACGTCCAGCATCTCCGAGGAGGAGAGGTCCTCCGTGTGGGACTCGTCCATGTCGTCGTAGCTCTCCGTGTCGTCCGCCAGGCTGTTGTTGGCGCTGATCTGCGCCGAGGTGACGCTGGTGATCTGGAAGCCGCTCTTCTTCTTCACCTGAGCGCCGGTCTGCGACGTCTGGTGGTGAAGCATCGGGGAGGAGGAGCCGGCCTGCGGCGGGCCGTCGTCCACGCTGCCGCCGCCGCCCCCGCCAGGTGCAGAGGGCGCAGGCGCACCGGCGCTGCCCCTTCTGTGGTGGAAAGCCGCCGACTGATGGGGCATTTTCTTACTCCCAGTCCCGGCTGGATCTCCAGAAAAGTCCTGGTGGTGCATGTTCGATGTCAAAAGACCAAAGATGCGGGCTGCCCTGCCGGCTATGTTGTCGTCTGCTATTTGCTAAAAAAGCAGACGGTTACAACAGAGTCTCACGCCACCCAAGGGCAGCGGCTCGAAAACCCAGACAGTTGAGGGTTATAGCTTTCACATTCGTGGATTGTACATCAGTGACGTCACTGGGGTAAACTTTTCTCTGCAACAACTTCTGTTTGTCTGCGATTCAGAGACGCAGCAGACTGTTCAGTGTCGTTATGGATCCTAATTCAACTAAAATACACTGAGGTTTGGTTGAAATCCGTGATGGTTTCCCGAGCAAGTTCAATTCCATGGAGCCATATTAAGTAATAAATCAATGTAATGTATGTGTAACAACCAAGCTAACGCTAATAATACTACTAATAATAACAGCACTGGGATTGTCTACGGTGTCCCACCGGCATTGTCTCGTTGCATGCGTGTATGACCGTCTCCACCTCAGTGATGCAAATCAAATAAAACAAAAACAATGGATGATTTAGCTTGCGCTTTAAAAAGAATGCTACCTAGCCGTTAGCTTAAAGCTAAAGCTGGACCGCTAATGGCAACCCTAGCCTTCTCCTTCTTCTCCTCGGAGCCGGCGCCCGGCGGGTTGCCGGTTCATTACCTCCCAAAGAGGATGGCACTGGGGCTGTTGTTTTCACGAAAACTTAAAAGACGGAAGGAAAAAACCCAGACGATATGATGTTATATCCACAGATGCAGCAGCAGCAGTAGATGACGGGAGGTTTTAGGTGGTCTTCAGCAGAGAATGGGAGGGAGGAGGAGGAGGAGGAGATCCAGGCTGGCCGGTGTGTGTCGCACCACCACCAACCAAGCCATCCATCTCATCCAGACACGTCCCCGATCCGATGTCTTTCCTTTCTAATAGATTCCAGATCCAGATGGTTGGTTGGTGGTGGGATCAAACGGAGATCGTTAAATCCATGATCGACCGATGTCGATGGGCAACCGATCGATCCGATCGCGTCGATCCGTGTTTTTTGCCGGGTGGTTATTAAGCTGCTATAACGTGCTGCTGGGGTGTGTGTGTGTGTGTTTGCTGTATCATTGCCGGTACGCTACGGGCCGGGGCTGTCAGTCTAGTCTAGAGCAGTGTTGCCAGATTCTGCGAGAAAAAAAAGCAACCATGTCTATGAAAAACAAAAGCCCAATAGAAGCGACTAGGCTCTACGGCTATTTGAAAAAAAGAAAGTGGCATTTTGGAATAGTTTTGAAATTTCTTAACAACACAGATCTTGTATGGCACAAAATATGTTCAGATGGTGGTGGGAGGGGGGGCGGTCCTTGACATGAAAATGTTTGACTCGAGAACCTCTGGTTTAAACTGACTGTGCTTTCCTTGAACTGTAATCATTCTGCAAACTGTTAATAACATTTGCAATCAATCAATCAATCAATCAATCAGGCAGTCAGTCAGTCAGTCAGTCAGTCAGTCAGTCAGTCAGTCAGTCAGTCAGTCAAGGTATTTATGTACAAGCAACTTTACAGAAAAACAAGCCCAACGTCGCGTATAATAAGCAAACGTGGCAACACTGATCTAACGAGAGCTAGAGGAGGGGACCTTAGTTATATATAAGGGAGGGATATAATGCAAACACGCGCACCGCGCATGCGCAACGTCAAACAGCAGACCTGCAAGCTCACAAGGCGTCGCCTCCGCGACGCCTTGTGAGCTTGCAGATCCGCTGCTTGTCCGCAGGCGCGACACCGCCGTACGACCGGAGAATAAATGAGGCATTTATTTTGTAGTTTTTTGTGTTACTTACACAATACACAAACATGTATGTACAGTTGTACACTACAGTACATAACTACTCACTAGATAAAATCTGGTATATAGTGTGCCTTCTGCTTTCTTTGCACACGTACATTTTGACAGAGGTTTATGATAATAAACCTATATGTCAAAAACTGAATGAGATAGAAATAATGTCAATACAGGTAGGCTATAGGGGTATCAGGCATGTATACCGTTTATACCAGCCAATCTCTACCTACTTGTAGGAAGGGTGAGCAGATGTCCCCCTTTCAGTCCCTCTTTTCGAAGACTTTTCAGGTGTCCCACAAATTGAGGCCCTGTCCCATTGATTGATTGAATTTGAAATATTTATTAACAGTTTGCAGAATTACAGTACATTTCAAGCACAAACTCAATAAAAAGGCTGTTAACTGTGAGTGGACGACCCAATTAAGCATTACACAATAGGGTCCACCATGTTCAATTCATCAAAACATTTAGAGACGTACAAATAGACACTTCTATATAGACAAAGAACAGAACAGGAATTCATCATAATGGAGGTAAAAAGGGAAAATAAACATATACAGTGAGGGAAAAAGGGGGGGGCGGTGGGGGGGGATTCAGATTTTACGGGGGCCAGTTTCGAATTGCAGCCGTCCGTAGGTGCCCTTTGAGAGCGGTTTTGAAGGAGTCAAGGGATTCGCATGTCTTAATGACTGTTGGTAGGGCGTTCCACATTTTGGTGGCATAGGAGCGAAAATAATTTAGTCCCTTGTTTGTGCCGAATCTGGGTTGTACATGGTTCGTTGCACTCCTTCTGGTGTTGTGGGTGTGGACTTCGTTAACATTAAGGTACATGGGTATCTTGGTGGAGTATCGAATCTTGTGGACCAGACCCATTGCAAGATGCTGTACTCTGTCGTCGACCCTAAGCCATTCCTGTCTGTCAAAGTGGGCAGGGGTGAGGTGGGTTCGGGGGGTGAGGCCAAGTAGGAGCCTGACCAGTTTGTTTTGGGAAGTCTGGAGCCTAGTTTTAAGGGCCTTTGAGGTGCTGTGGGACCAGGAGGTGCATGCATAGTCAAATAAGCCTTGTACGAGGGCTCCTGTTAAGGTCTTCAAGGTGTTTTTGTTGACCAGTGAGGAGATCCTGTAAAGGAATCTTGTTCTTTGGTTGACTTTTTTTGATTACGTTGGTGGCCATTTTATCACCGGAAAGATTAGCCTCCAGGATGGAACCTAGGTAGGTAATTTCATCTTTACGTGTGATAACATTGTCACCCACTCTAACCAAGAAGCCATTTGCCTTGCTGAGATTACTATTAGATCCAAAGAGAATGGATTCAGTTTTTCCCAGGTGTAAAGATAGTTTGTTACATTGTGACATTGTACCAAGTCGGCCATATGATATCACCTATGACCAAAATTAGCATTTTAAATCAAAATGTGAGACTCCAGAGGGGTTTAATGATGAACAAAATGATAGGCAATATTAGGCCTGTGGTCGACTATGACATAAGGCATTTTTAATAGCAACTTAAGTGATAAGTTGCTAACCCCGTCCTGTCCCACTTGTCTACTTTGGCCTACTTTGACTTTATTTCTCTTTTTTATATTTTATTTTTAGTTTATTTGCACATGTTTTAAGTACACATAATAATAACAATCACACCCGTGTGAAGTGAGGGGCGCTAATATATTAAAGTCTAACTCATGTTGATTAGGTGATGTAATGGTGATGTAAAACAAACAGTGCCAACACAAACATTAAATGCCATTAACAATAAAGAGACAATATGACGTAATGAGGGACAATATGACGTAAATCTTCAGCTTCATTGTCCATGGCGTTTTTAAAACAAACATTGAACTAAAAACAAACATTAAACCTGTATATAGAGCGCCCCTCAAAAAGCAGAGAAGATAGAACAGTAGGCTAGATTAGAATGGAAAGAAATGAAAAATCTAAACACGATGTACAGGAAAGGCCAAACAAGAAAACAAAAGGGCTAGTCAGCTGGCCTTCCAAATGAGAATCCTTAAAACTGTGTCAATGACACAGCAATTTATTGCTGTATGAGAATCTTGCAGAAAGATTCACAGGTGAAAAATAATATGCTATATGAAAAGACAATACATAATAGATCTGGGGATACATATCCACAATAATCTTGTTAACAGTCCCTGCTAAACATTTTGCCTGTATGGGTATGAGTGACGACACCAGTTCTCCATGAACTGGTGGTGTGGTTGCGATGCTGAACTGCATCTACTATGCTCACAAACAAACTAAACATCTGGGTTGATCTGAAGTTATTTCAAAGGTTTCCTTTTCCCAATGGCTTTCTATGAATTAAAATAATGTTTTATCATTTAATAACATTTTTATGTTTTGAATGACTACATAAACGAACCTGGGGTGACAGAGCCTTATTGGTTGCTACCCCCATCCCTATGGAACTCACTCCCAACTCACATCAAAGCTGCCCAAACACCCTCGCCACGTTCAAAATCACACTAAAAACCCACCATTTCAGACAAGCATTCCCTAACTAATTCTAATCCCCCTTTTCGATCTCTATCGTTAACCTTTGAACTAGTATTCCCATAAATAAATAAATAGGCCTGTCCGAGGTTGTGAGTGACAGCTTGACACTGTGTCAGTGTGTGAGTGTCTGCTACCAAGGTGAAAGAACAGACTGTATGGAAGTAGCACATTTTGAAAACAAAAATTTAAACAGATTGGTGCAGACTGCAGGGAAGATCATAGGGGTAAGACAACTCCCCTCTCTGCAGTCTATTTATGAGCAGGCTACATTAAAACAGGCTCAAAAAAATCGTCAGTGATGTTACCCATGTTTTAAATGGCGAGTTTGTACTTCTGCCCTCTGGGAGAAGATACAAAGAACCAAAGTGGAAGTACATCAGATTTAAAAAATAGTTTGTACCAGCATCAACTAAGATATTGAACGAGGCTCTGAAACAGCAGTAACTGTGTGAGGTTAGATTACACAATGTGTGCAATTGTGTAATGTTGTGTCTTCCTCTGTAATGTATTTTTGTTTGTCATTGATGTTTTATGTGTGGCTGTAGCTGGGGTGAAAGCCCAAGACAAATTTCCCTTGTGGACAATAAAGTTTACCTTGAAACTAGCAGCTGTAGATGTGAATTGTTTTTGGCCAGAATGTATAAATGTACAAGCCGTTTGTACTTAGACATGCATGCATGGCTTTATCTTTGTGACAAGAATATGCTACTGGCAGGATCAACCAGCCAACCAGGTAGGAGCGAGCAATCACTCAACCTTCTGACAGCTCTCTCTTCCTCCCTACCTCCAGGGAAAAAGCTCCACCGCTTCAGATATTGCGCCAATGCGCCATGACAGCAGCCGTTGTGCGGTCGGTTTATCCGAAAAGGGCACGTTGAAACTCAAGGGACAGCATACAAACATATATACACACGTTTTCTTACTTTGTTTTTGTTTTGTCAGTCAGTAACTAATGTTACTATTAATAAAAAAAAGGGTAGGCATAAGCAGCTTTGGCTTCAGCATACACCTTTTCGGTGCCAACCCTGATTATGAAACACAACTGTCTTTTAAACATGTAACTGTACCGAAATAAACTATTCATTCATTCAACTATTCATACACATATACACACGCACACACACACACATACATATTTAAAGACACACCTGACATTAATCTTCCAACATGTCAGCATCACTGCAAATTGTAAACATGACACATGCACCTGCAGCGCAATGAGAGAGAGGGGGGGGGGGGGGGTCAGGGGGGGCTGAGTACTAGGAAAGTTCCACTGCGAAGCCCGTCTCCAAAGGTCGTTGCGCAACACTGGATCCTCACAGAGTAAACAGACACATCAGCCATGCTTTCTGTAAACGTTCAACCTAAACTTGGGCAACGCTCCCACGAGAGTCATTGGTAATGGCGAGGAATAAAATTGATTATACTAAGTTTCTTACCCTGGCCTGACTTGATCTAGTATAGAATGTAGGTTGTCCTAAGTTACAACACATTTTCAGATAAAGCGCCACAAGGATTAAATACCGTAATTTATTTGCATAGTGAAAAAGTTACAATGAAATATATTCATAAAGAGTACAAACAAAAACAAGCGAAAGAGCGCATACCACAATCATTTAAGGCTATAGCCTTTATCGCAGCTGGCCTTGGTTCAAAACCAACCCAAGGCACTGCATGTGCCTATTATCTCCCTTCACTGTCCAAAAGAATGATAATTGTATTCAACAAAAACATAATTGTCATGAACTGAGACACGTAAATCATTTAAGTTTGTTTTGCGCAGTGAAAGAAAACAAGGTTTTATGTATTTCAGCATACCTTTAGTATTTTTTTCTTCTATTTCTACATGGTAGCACCAGGGCTCTCCCATATCTCATCATCATAAACATAGGAGCTAGGCATGACGTTCTCTGTCGAAGCCGACCCCAGCTCGTGACATTCTTTATCTGTGATATTGTCCTTGGTGTCGAGGACAAGAACCTGTTTTCCCAGCTCAGTGCCCCGCGGCCTCGCCCTTGGTTCCAAGTCCGCTTGAGTATCTTGGGCCTCCACTGGGCAGACTTTCTCCCTCAGTACGACTTTTTCCTTCTCACAGTCTTTCTCTGTAGTTTTGGTATTTATGTGGTTTTCCGATGCGGTGCCAGAGGCTGCGGTGGCAGGTGCGTTCCCCGTTCGCTCCCCATTCTGAGGTCCATTCTCTAGACCAAAGAAGCCGTTTCGGACGATGTACCGCACGCACTGCAGGAGAATGTTCCTCTCGTGACGGACATCTGGGGCCAGTAACTGTAAACAGTGGCGAGAAAATGACCGCATGTCATGATGCCAATGTGTCACAGCATAACATTTAGATTGTTCTTGTGTTGATGCACACTACTATGGACGACGAAACGAGGAAGTATACTTCGTTTAAAAGGGTACTATCGACACAGGAATACATTTTTAATGGACAGAGACAAACCAAATTAAATGTGTCCGGATTATGGCTGCACTGCAATAATACTTAAACTAGAAAGAGTGTGGCTGCCTATAGTTCATAGTTCAAATACTGTGATGTCACCATATATTGTCCAATCATAGGAGGGCAAAAAGGTGCCTTCAATTAAGTAGGGCATGTAATCTTTGTCCAATCGGAGGAGAGAGAGAGAAAAAATAACAATAGTGCGTTTGCCTATCGGCAACCACACTAATTATTTGAGGATCATATATATTGTTTCTTGATATGACAGATGTGTTGGTGTATTACATTGCAATTAACAATTGTGATGCATTTTCAATAATTTAATCAAATTATGAAGGTAAGCTATATATACAGTAAATATTGTGCATGATGTGTACTCTGCCTCCTTACCATCTCCAGCAGGGTTGCACGTCGTTTTTGAGCCCTTGTGTCTTGCCATCCTCCCGGGCCACCCCTTCCCCCTCTGCCCCCTCTTCCTCTCCCCCTTCCTCGGCCCTGTGTGTGAGGGCTGGTGCCAAAGCAGGGCTTTTGTTGGGCGTCCGTGGCGTGAGACGGGGGCAGAGTCTTAAGGAGAGCCTGGTTCTCATGCAACAGTTTGCTGCCTCTCTGGATGGGAATGGCTGAAACACAAAAGGAAATGTATGGATACTTTTAGCAGATGCCTGGAATGCTGCTTGGGGCTGGAAGGGGATCAGAAAAGAGTGGCCTTGAAGGTGCTCTTTGGATTATACTGGAAGGCACACTTGGCACACTTCTAGCAATAAGGGCCTTTCTCGGCCCCACCCTTCTCCCATTGTTTATATTGTGTTTAGTTTCCAAGATGGCCACAGCACCAGGAGGGGGTGGGGCGGAGGTGAGCGGGTGGGGTCGACATATGCCCTTACTGGGCTGCATTCACAAATTCACGAAACCTGTCTTGCGTTTGTCTTGTGTCTTTGTTTAATGGCCGCTCCAATGCATTTCCAATGGAAGCCCATATGGTTTGACCAAACATTTTGTTTGATGGGGGGAGGGGGGCTAAACACATCCATCAAAGCTGTGTTCAGACACAAGTCAGGTGTCAGACACAAGGCAAGTGTCTTGAATGCAGCCCAGTAAGGCCATATGTCGACCCCGCCCACTCACCTCCGCCCCACCCCCTCCTGGTGCTGCGGCCATCTTGGAAACTAAACACAATATAAACAATGGGAGATGGGTGGGACCGAGAAAGGCCCTTATTAAAAAGCCTTTATTAAAATGGCATTCCTATGAGACAGACAATGACAATATTCATTTTGACTCGACATTTGAATTGCCTCATAGGAATGCCATTTCAATAAAGGATTTTTAATTGCGAGAAGAACACGTTCCATTAAAGTATTTTTTTGCATTATCTCGCATTGTGGAGTTTGTTCCTGTTGAGTTTTGGACCCCAGTTGGTCTTCTAGGCACCTGTTGGGTTTTTGTAGGCGTGCAAAAGACCTGCTTGTCATTGAAGACTACACAGGCAAATGATTTCTGACCGCTTGATTTCCAGGCAAGTGCTGAATGATCCTCAGAAGGAAGCACATGACTGAATGCATATCCAATCATGTATGCGGAACATGCGGTTGATCAACACTATTACATTTTCATTTAGTGTCCGTAAGAGACTGGCTTATCAATTAATACTCCCACTGTTTGATTATTGTGTCTTATTACTTTGAAGTTGTATGTTCTTATTATCGGTAAACCTGCCACATACAGTACTAATATCATTTCATCATTACATTTGTGCACTCACTTGTATTGGAATTTAGATGGCATCAAATTCAGGTAAACACATTTAAAAAATGCTAAGGCTGTGATGTTTTGCAAGGCTTGCAATGGTTATTGTGTTTTTTGTATGTACTTGTAGGTATGGACAGTATATATGATTTGTTTGTCTACTCTGTATATAGGTAATGACTGTGACATGCCTTTATGTTGGGACTAGCTCAATATCGAGATGGTACATCTCAAGGCGTTTATCCTAATGAGGAAACTTAACGTGAACACACATTTTAAAATGGTGTCACTGTTGATTATTTCACAAACAGAAACACGTTTCCTTATTGTGGAAACAGACAGATGACCTTTAAAGCCCACATTAACGCTTTTGACACACAAAACCAATCGGCTCCACCCTCCACTGGCAATAAAATAACGTCTCCCCATTTCAAATATGCGGCGAGTCCGAAGAGTCCCTCATGACCCTTTGGGTGTACTTGTACTGAGCAACATGTCTGTTGGGGGGCCTGTGTTTTGATACTGAAACTCACCCTCGGGTTCCTCGTCGCTCTCTGTCATGGATCCGTAGTTGGCCACCAGTGACCCCAGTCCCGAGCTCATCTGTTTAGGGGCCACCACAAGCCCGTCCTGTTTGGAACCCGACTCTTCTCTGTCCGAATCTGGAAGCGTGGAAGGAGTGCAAAGGATCAGCTTTCGCACCGGCACCCTAAGATCATTTCTCTTCCCAGAAGGGACGTGGCAATATGCGAGACAGAACATAATAAGGCATTCAGACTATACACTTTTTAAAGTGTTTGAATGGAGGTTTCTGAATCTCCAAAATTACAATTGATTCGGTTTAAATTGGAGATTAGATTTTATTAACATAAAAAAAAAAAATTGGTATCGTTTTATTTTGTCGTAAGATTAACACATTATGAAAATTAGGCATTAAATAATTGTATTATTTATTATAAAATCTTATTATAAGATTAAGCATGGTGTGTTAATTCCTTGGCAGGAGATCTGTGATTAGTTTGGATGAAAAACGATACATATATCAGTATTGGTTGACATCGGAATCAGAAATTAAGAGTTGGACAAGATCGGAAAAAAATGTAAATCAGTAAAGAAGCCAATAGAGCGTCTCTTTCATGACGATGCTAGGACCAGAAGTGAATTCCTCATTCATTTTTCCCCATAGACATTTCAAAAAGTATTTATTTAAAGACGATTACGGCATGGAAAAAGCCAACTCGAGTTGTGACAAATCATGACAACAAACACAACATTTTGGGCCGAACAAATAATTACAAAGAAGAAAAACAACAAAAAAAAGTGTTGTAACCTGCCGTTTTCTTCTTCTTTCTAATTATTTGTTCGGCCCGAAAAATTGTGCTTGTCGTCATGATTTGTCACAACTCGAGTTGGCTTTGTACGAGGCTTAAAAGGTCTTTAAAAAAATACTTTTTTGAAATGTCTATGAGGAAAATGAACGGGGGAATAATTTCCTGGTCCCTGGTAGGGGACGGGACTGCGACGCTCTATATCGGACATCCTTAATTTAAATGTGCAGAGCTTTTATGCCAAGTAAAACGCCACCTGGCTGGTGGAAATAATGAGTACCACACTAACAAACAAGTAAAACGCCACCTGGCTGGTGGAAATAATGAGTACCACACTAACAAACAAGTAAAACGCCACCTGGCTGGTGGAAATAATGAGTACCACACTAACAAACAAGTAAAACGCCACCTGGCTGGTGGAAATAATGAGTACCACACTAACAAACAAGTAAAACGCCACCTGGCTGGTGGAAATAATGAGTACCACACTAACAAACTAGCCTGGGCTCCAGCCGGATTTGCTGCGTTCCCCGGATCTGAAATGTCAAGCAAAGTGACATTTCAGATCCAGGGAGCGCAGTTTTAGTCTAGTTTTAGTCGACTAAATATCATAAGATTGTAGTCGACTACATCTACAGTTGATTTAGTCCAGGGGTTTTCAACTGATTGTGAACCAGGGACCACCACCCTGACTTAGAATCAACCTGGGGACAACTGTTGTATTGTATTGTATCCGTATCTGTATGCTGCAGGGCGCTAGCCTGGCCAGCCTAGCCTCATAGCGGGGATTCACTGAAGAAACATCAGTGAACCCTCGCTATGAGTCTGGCCGCGCCAGGCTAGCAGGGCGGGTCCTTGGGGTCCCAAGATTAATTTCTCCCTCAGGAGAATATAAAGAAACCTTGAACCTACTGGTAAAATGTCCTAATAATAATGACTCAACCAGACAATCAACCAGACACCCCTTCTTGAGATTCTAACCCCTTTTTTCTTGTTCTGTCAACTTGTCAGCAAATGACTACATGGATGGACTCATCATAGGTCACCATGTCATTCAGTTCACGGTTTCTCAACTAGTGGAAAGAACATTTAAAACAAATCAACAAATCCTACATTACTAAAATGCATGGTCAGGGACCACATGCAATACCTCCACGGACCACCAGTGGTCCACGGACCACCTGTTGAAAACCCATGATTTAGTCGACTAAAATGTATTTTGGTGGGCCTCGATGCTGTCGTAATGACAGATTTTACACATTTTACATCTACAAGCTCACAACGCGTCGCGCTGCGACACGTGAGCTTGTAGATCGGATGTGTGAAGTGACATTTCAGATCCGGGGAATGCAGCAAGTCAGGCTAGGACCCAGTCCTACTAGCAAACATAACCAGAGTCAGGCTAGGACCCAGTCCTACTAACAAACATAACCAGAGTCAGGCTAGGACCCAGTCCTACTAGCAAACATAACCAGAGTCAGGCTAGGACCCAGTCCTACTAACAAACATAACCAGAGTCAGGCTAGGACCCAGTCCTACTAGCAAACATAACCAGAGTCAGGCTAGGACCCAGTCCTACTAACAAACATAACCAGAGTCAGGCTAGGACCCAGTCCTACTAGCAAACATAACCAGAGTCAGGCTAGGACCCAGTCCTACTAACAAACATAACCAGAGTCAGGCTAGGACCCAGTCCTACTAACAAACATAACCAGAGTCAGGCTAGGACCCAGTCCTACTAGCAAACATAACCAGAGTCAGGCTAGGACCCAGTCCTACTAACAAACATAACCAGAGTCAGGCTAGGACCCAGTCCTACTAACAAACATAACCAGAGTCAGGCTAGGACCCAGTCCTACTAACAAACATAACCAGAGTCAGGCTAGGACCCAGTCCTACTAACAAACATAACCAGAGTCAGGCTAGGACCCAGTCCTACTAACAAACATAACCAGAGTCAGGCTAGGACCCAGTCCTACTAACAAACATAACCAGAGTCAGGCTAGGACCCAGTCCTACTAACAAACATAACCAGAGTCAGGCTAGGACCCAGTCCTACTAACAAACATAACCAGAGTCAGGCTAGGACCCAGTCCTACTAACAAACATAACCAGAGTCAGGCTAGGACCCAGTCCTACTAACAAACATAACCAGAGTCAGGCTAGGACCCAGTCCTACTAACAAACATAACCAGAGTCAGGCTAGGACCCAGTCCTACTAACAAACATAACCAGAACAAATTGATCCGACAATCAGTGGCATTTGGGTCAACAAATTGGAAGCGGGTTGGGTGGGATTGGATTACCAATAAGTGGTGGGAGGTCACGCATAGCCAGACAATCCGAGATCTCTGCCTACTGATGCATCTGGTGACCGGTGTTGTTTTTGACAGCAAATTTAGATTTTAGTTTTAGTCACATTTTAGTCACCTGGAATGTTTTAGTCGACTAAATATCATAAGATTTTAGTCGACTTTAATCTACAGTTGATTTAGTCGACAGTCTAGTTTTTATTTGTTGACGAAATTGTCAATATATTAAGTCTTAGTTTTATTCATCATAGCTTAGTTTATTTAGTTTCCATTTAGTTTTCGTCTGTGAAAAAAAGGTAGTCGACGAACATTTTTTGTTTTAGTATTAGTCGACGAAATCAACACTGCTGGTGACATCGAAATTCAACGTATAGACCAAGGGGCCAGTGAGGCTATTCAACGTTGAAGCTCTGGGCCCTAGTGGTAGGAGGAGGGACTACAGGCGGACCCGTGGATTCATGACCGGGAAACCCTGTGCAGCTGGGCTTTAACATGTAGGACCATCACTCCCTACGTCACCCCGGACCTCAAATTTGAGGTCCGGAGGAGGTACTTCCGGCAGTCTTCCGGGTGCTTCAAAACGCCACTGAGCAACTTCCACTGACATGAATAGCTGGGGGGGGCGGAGCTTCGCGCCAGTTCAGTCTCTATCCTTTTATATACTCTATGGTATAGACTAGGAAGGACAGCGGCACCAACAGCTGCTGACAATAAACCTAATCCCACTGCTGTGAAAACCAATCATATTACCATTCTAACATGAAGGACCGCCATGATGTCTTTCTTTGCATTATGTTATGCAATGCATTATTTTTTTCCTCCAAATAGTTTCCACACAGCGTTATATAACCCAGTCTCATGGCGAGTGGGAACCTCTGATCAAAAAAATGTTTCTGGTTAATGCACCAAATATTCGGCCGCAGAAAATATTCGGCAGAGAATGGCTAAAAATGCATTTTCGGCCCATTCGGTTTCCGCCCGAATAGGCAGAAAATATATCACCGAATAGTGTATGCAATTAATGTATTCAAAAGAGCTGAATAAATGTTTTATGGACTCATAATAGTGATTATTATTTAAGTTAAGTTTTGCCATAACCATTTATTTTGCCATAAATCAGGTAGCTTTAAGGTACGACCATGACAGCAATGGTAGGAAAACATATATATAATATTATAATAATATCATATTATATTCGGATATTCGGTTTTCGGCCAACTGTTTCCTATATTCGGTATTTGGTTTCGGCCAAGAATTTCCCTTTCGGTGCAAGGGTGCATCCATAGTTAATTACATTTGCAGCCAACGTTGAGTCACCCACCTGGGTCACTGTTGTTGACGAGAGCCCCCAATGGATCTCCTTCCCTGGGGGGCTGAGCGAGGGGCCTCCCTGAAGTGCCACTTCCTGGACACAGAGGAGGATCACCCCCTGCACCCCCCTGGAAGTTCCCGCGACCTCCTCGCCAGCCTCCTCGGCCTCGTCCTCTGCCTCGTCCTCTCATTCGCCTAGCAACGGTGTTAAGTTCAAAGAATTATTGCTCCTAATTCTCTGTCTGAAAAAGGACCACGTGAACCCCTAGCATCCCTGTTCTGGGGAACGCATTCGGTAAACACAGCAGATCTACAAGTTCACAGCACGTTGAGCTTGTAGATCGGCCATTTTCAGTGAGGATATTTACTATAGAGCGAAAACAGGACAGGGGCCTAGTATAGAGACCTGGGGGACCCATGTTATAAGCAATATTATGTCAACATTTTAATGACTTTGTTTTTCATTTACTTTTTGGTATTCAGACAGCCAGCAATGAGTAAAACGCTCCCAAAGTTTTTTTTCGTCTCTGTGACACATCTATGGGCCACAATCTGCATTCAAAGATGTTCCTAGAAGCTTTGTCATTGGTCGGAAAAAAAACCTGGTCGAAATGACTAACCAATCACGAAGTAGATAGGCAAATCAACCAATGACAACGCTTCTAGGAAAATCTTTGAATGCAGATTGTGGCACAGATTGTGGCACAGAGACTAAATCTTTTTTGTGAACGTTTTACCCATTGCTGGCTGTCTGAATACCAAAAAAATAAAAAATAAATAAAAAAGGTAACTAAAACTTTGACATACTATTGCTTATAGCAGCTTTAACTAAGTACAGTATATAATATAAGTGGTTAATAAAGGCAGGTGAGCTCTATTCCTGGTTCACTACAGCAGAGAAAGAGAGAGAACATCCTAAATGGATGAAATGTCATTAACACATTTTGGACTGAGACCAGATTCTACAAAATGTCTTCTAAATCATGACAGTTTTCTGGAAAAAAAAACACTATTTCATGTCAAGGACCCCGAAAATTATATGTAATTGGCCGCCGACCCCCATCTGAAAATATGTTGTTCCAGGCCCCCCCCAGAAGCAAAGATTTAAGTTCAAAACATTCGCTCTGAAAGAATACATATTCAAAGATGTGCCACATTTTCAAGATTTTTCAAAAATAGCTTTTCAATAACTAATGTATAACATAATGCTTGAATACACATACTCTGTTAGTGGAAGTATTATATACACAATAATAATACATACCCAAACTGTGCAGTTTCCAGGACCCCTCCCGTCTCCTCTCTGACCTCCATCACTTGTCTCTTCTTCTCCACATTCTGAAGTGACGGGTATTTCCTGAAAAGGGCATAATTGGAATTCTGTTAAACAGAAAATTGAACATAATTCGTTGTTATCCTGAGGCAAACATTCACTTGGCAAGTCCTAGCTGTGAAAATGTCGTGCATTATATAATCAAGTATCATTAGGGTTTGGTTTTGAGAAGCAGGTACTGTAGCGTACTGTATGTACTGTAGTGTACTGTACATTTGAGATGGAAGAACATGGCTTAATTGCGCCATCTAGTGGTGTAATGGTAAAGAAAAGGGTCATTGGGTACGACATTGGGTAACTGGGTCCACAGTCTCGCACTGCAATACATTGCATAATGGCAGCCACACTAGGTGATACCAAAGCAATGGTTATGGAAGACGAAGACAAACAATACGCTATGGCGTTCATATTACAGCCTTTATTAATACTGACTTGCGTCTCTCCTCTCTCCATTTTGCAATTTCGTCCGCTGTGTCCAGCTTGATTCTTTTAGCTCCTGGAGCATGGTTCTGTAGATATTTGGAAGACAAAAAAAAAGTAGGGCTAAGCAATATATATAAAGTATAACGTTGCTGTAGGGAGGAAACCTCATAACTCAATTTTTGAGGTTTTAGATTTTTTTTGGCATAAATCAGTGCTATTGAACACCCTTTACGTCTGTGTGTCGTTTTGAAAATATTGAACCAATGGAAAGTAGTAAAAAGTGCTTTGGACAAAACCTCTTAACTCCATTGGACCCTCAAAATGTCTGCTAAACTGCAACTAACTCCACTACCTCTCCCCCTCTCGTGGAAGTAATTGACAATATATAAAGTTACACCAACTTTGATAAGGTTTTCTAAATTTCCTGAAAAATGTATATTTTTCATTTCCATTTTGGAGTTATGAGGTTTCCCGACAGCAGAGATATACAGTCGATACCCTGGTATGAGACTAGATATCGTCTGGGAGTTTGGATATGATTAATGTCGACAAACATCGCCCATTGTGTTTTCCTGGTTTAAAAAATAAAATAAAATGATATTCACATTATGATATATCATCGTCACACTATCAATAAAGGAATTAAAAGTGGCACTATGTAACTTTTGAATACATGAAAAAAATGTAATTTTGTCCGATGTGTATAGTAAAGTATGTTAATACAATATAACGTATACAATTGGGATGGTTGTATTTGGGCTCCCTGCTCTTCTATTGAGACACTTGGGTCTCAAAGGTCTCACCTAGACACAGGATCTTGACCTGATGGTCATGATTCAATTCATCCCCTGAGCAAGCATTAGCTCATTGGTAAAAAATGTCAGCACTTGCGCAGGCAACTGGGTTCAAATCCGGGGCAAAATATTAAAGTTACACAGTGCAACGTTAAGCCAAATGCAGGCTTCAATTGGTATCTTTGATGACGAACGCAGGCCTAACTTTCAAATATTTGACTTTGCTGCATTACTCGTAAGTAGTGTAGGTCTTCTTCACTTACCATAAGTGAAAAAAAACTGAAAATGATATATAGCTGAGCTTGTCGGTCTGCTAATTTCTGCTAAGTGCTAATGTACGTACGCGGGCCAGAACAATAAGATTCAAGTGGATAATCAGTGGATATTTTTTTGTCTAACATTATTGGTCAGGAATTCTTATTTCCTGCCTTGTTAAGACGTCACCGCAGTTAGTCAGTACACTTACATTTTTCCAGTGGATGCTGACTATTTTTTCGTGAGCAGTGAAGGTACAGTCTCCAACTGAACACTGAAAGACAAAGATTAAAATCACAGCACTGCTACTAGTAATGAATAATGTGGCAAATGCCATAAGCAAACAACGCAAATGTGTGAAAGCAATTCATGAGTAGATTAAACGTTTGTCAATTACCTTGACATGCTGAGACATGTGTTCGTCATACTTTTCTTGGTTTTTAAAACCCCGGTCACACGTGTCACAAAAATATGCAAATTCTGGTTCCTTCTTATTTTTCTGCTGTGGGTCAAGAACAAGATTATATGCATAACAAAAAATAGACAACACAAAATAGACAACATCATGATATTTTGACCTGTTCAGCAGACTTTTTGGTTTACCTTTTTCCCCTGGTTGTTGTTGGGACCTCCGTAATTGGGTCTTCCACCCCGATGCCCGCCTCGATGGCCTCCGCGGTGGAAGTTTTGTCCTGAAAGGGCCAAATGTTTCAGGCATGAGAACATAACCGTGCCGTACAGCAGCTTACACAATAGCGGCATCTAGTGGTAGTTTTATAAACTAGGTGGTTAGAGCAGTGAAGAGAGCCAAGCTTCATATTCGACGTTTGATATTCAAACATGACAAATATGTTCTTATATTTGTGTGTGTGTGGGCCTGTGTGTGTGGGGGGGGGGGGGGGGGGGGGGAATGTTAAAACACTGGTTAGCTATTGAATTTATAACCTTTCAAAATCAGCTCTAACTTGAAGGCCAGTATCACTGCAACAGTAATATAGAGTTCAGATTCAGAACCATTCGATATGTGATATGTGATTTCATTTGTGAAAATGCAAATGAACTAAATCACTATTCAGTGTGTGAACCATCCTACTACCAGTAAGACACCTGGGGGCGAGAAGCGACCTCACCAGTCACGAGACCTGGGCACGAGACCTGAGCCCCACATATGTTTTTTGTTTAATGATACACTGACTGACTGACGGGAAATGCATGATTCCAGTTAACTGTGACCTTTGCGGCAACCAGTGGTTATCATGAGACCGTCACAATTATGATCATATATTGGCATTCCCATATATGGGCTTAATATTGATCACAGTCAAGGATCTCCATATATGCCGCATAACAGGGATTGCTAGTCTCTGACGGCAGCGCCTCTGGCGTTCCCTGGCCAGACGACGGCGCCGCTGGTGTCGGGACAAAGTTTCATAGTTAGCCGCCATGGCCCTAAAGGAATACTGGACAACTCACCCCGGTGCTTGCCCGTTTTTCCTCCCGGAATTTTCCCCAGTGAGGGGGATAACTTTGTAATATGCTATTGGCTGTTTGTATTCTTTTTGGAAAAATATAAAAAGATACTCCTGTGGAAAGGCTATATTTTACTTATATTGACCCTATAAACAATTTAGTATTATTTAGTATATGTAAGGTTTTTCCCTCTCAAATGGTACCTCGTCAGATAATCCCCACATAGCCTACAACAACTTCTGTGAACAGAGTTCACTGTAGTAGCTTTTCATAAATATATTTGTACTTAGGCTGTCTGCTGTCGTGAAAGTTTATAGTTAGAGAAATTCAAATTCCAGCTGTCCAGCCTCTCCCACCCCTCACTGGGGAAAATTCCGGGAGGAAAACGGAAAAGGGGTGAGTTGTCTTGTTACCCCCTAAAGGGCGAGGTCGCGTGCACTGGCCATATATGGAGCGTATCTCGAGTGTACAGGGTGTGATGAGGTCAGATGAAGATATGCCAGGAGGCACGCAGGGCTGTGGACAAGGCCTTGCAGCGAATGCACGAGAGACTGAAATGCGAGAACCATCACGCTTGATGGTAATTGCTACGTCTGAAACAACCAATCATATCTGCAACCCATGTGTGTGTGTGTGTGTGTGTGTGTGTTTCTCTGTGTGGACAATCCGCGTAAGATGATACCCATATATATGGAGACGCCTGGATCATCACCTAGATCTCCATACTGTATATGGGCTGTTCAATACCTTTACAATCTGACCTCACTGATTCCATATGGATATATCCGACATGGTGTGACATTATAATAATGACTCACCGACTGGCCAAAATGTCTACATCTGACCTCACAGTTCCATATATATAGGTATAGCTGTCATGACATCACCAGCTCACCAGAATGTTACAAAACAAAATAGAATCACACACAAATTCATTCTTCAAGTTGTGTCTCGGGATCCCCCAGGAGGAAGTCGCTAATGTTGCTCTGGAGAGGGAAGTCTGGCCATATATGGAGCGTATCTGGTGGAGCTGTTGCCCCCGCGACCCGACTACGGATAAGCGGTTGAAGATGGATGGATGAAGTTGTCCTTTAAGTCTGTATCTCTGACAGTCTACAAATGGAACCAAGCAACGGGTCCATTTGGTTTAATTTGTATCCTGTCAGTATTAGTTATTTTTCTGGTTTTATCCTCTTTAGCAGTTAGTTATTTGTATTGACCTGTACCGTCCTTCCTTGGACTGTACTGTACCCATTCTGCAATGGGTTCATAAAAATGTCAATCAATCAATCAAGCAATCACTTACCGTAGGGTGGATGATGTGGGCCATGGTGGTTCTGGTTCCCCCATCCTCCCATGGAGCCCGGCGGTGGGGTCCAACCAGGCTGCCACCCACCCGGACCACCCGGACCACCGTGGTGGTCCCATGGGTTCATGGAGGAGGGAGACTCGCCGCCCCAGGACCACATGTTGGGGTGGAAGTTGCTGCTGGAGGAGCCTGCATGCTGCTCCTGCTGCTGCTGGTGCTGGAAAGTTGGAGGTCTGATTAGGGGGTTTGATGCTGGACCTCCTCCAAAGTCCGGAGGAGGATAGTGTTGCTGTTGTGGTTCCGTCATGTTGTTGAGCAATGAAACACTCTCTGGTGGTTCAATCAATGATGTGTAGAGTAATGAATAAATACAATCCGTTGATGTTGATGAATTCTTCCTATCAGCTCATGCACACATGTGTTTTGTGTATGCGTCACTTCCGCGAATAATCCTTTTCCTTCTTCTTGTCTGGCTACGCGAGACTATGCTGCCCTCCATAGGCCAGGAATATAACGCATTTATATGTATTAAAATTTGAGTGCATTCTTTAATATTATTGAAGGGCGCTTTTAGTTAAACAAACATTAAAAACGCCATTGACATTGACAGAGTTTAATGTGTGTTTAGTGAGTCGCTAACACAAACTTTAACAATAAAGAGAGTTTAATGTTTGTTTTGTCTGTTTGTTTTACATCACCTAACCATAGCAACATGAGTTAGACTTTAACATATTAGCGCCCCTCACTTCACACGGGTGTGATTTTATATATACACATTTTAAATATATATATATTTTTGAGTGGTGTAAACCACTCCTACAACTGGCTTTTGTGTGCATAAAAAAATGACCATGGTTGCTATGTTCAAAATAATTTCTGACGTAATGAAATCACACCCGGGTGAACTGGATGACCGTAGCAACCGTGGTCATTTTCTCTGTACAAAAAAAGCCAGTTGTGAAATCACATCCGGGTGTGATTTCATTACGTCAGATCAGAGCTGATCAGGCTACATAATACCTTACCTTATTTCATTACGTCAGACATTACGTCAGACCACAGCTGATCATGCTATATAAAACCTTACACCACTCAGTTCACACGGGTGTGATTTTTTTTTTAATGTAGCAAAAGAAGATGGGATTCTTTTTTGATTTTTCCGCATGGTGGCAACCTGGTGGCAACCGTGCAGTTTCCTTCCGGGTGTAACACCACCCACGTGTGTGGTTCTTCTTCCAGGAAGTTCATTTCAGTTCTTCCATCCATTCCTTTTCAACAGCAGCATCGTGGTGGACGGTGGTGCACAGCTCTCTGTCGGAGAGCAAAATAGAATATATTAATTATACTCTAAATAGCCCGTCACAATGCTAGTGCTATTTGAAACCGCTGCTGGATATGCAATATTCAAAGTACGTATTATTATTATTAAGGTTCATTTTGTGTGCTTTAAAAAAACCCCACTGAATACCCAGAGGTAGCTGAACTTTAGCTAATGTGGCTAACGTTAGCTGCCCACGTTGACTTCTACTTTCAACGTTAGTAGTCGTAAAGAAAATGCCAAGAATGCCCATACATTCGTACAGCACTGTTATGATGAAGAAGAGCGATGTATTATGGTGTTATTCACAATATCGAACTAATATGTTCTGCATGGAACTGTTAATGTGAAGGCCGGTCGGCCGGGGCCCCCACGTGTTCATCGAAAAGAGTGTAGACTATTACATTTCGTCTTTGCCACCAGTTGGTGTTGATTATCATTCTTTAATTTCCCTTATGGTCTATTTAGGCAGTACAACTAACTTGCCAAACAAACCTGTCCTACCTGACATGTTATAAAAAAGAGCAGGGAGACCATCTCCAGCCACTAGTATTAACAATGTTAGCCTAAGATTTATCGTCAAAATCGATAAATGGTTAAATACGTCTACGATGTATTTATCGATTCTGACATAGAGTAATGTCGGCAGAATCGATAAATACACCAACGAGTCTAAATCTTAGGATATAACAATGTATTCGTTAAATAAGTTCCAGATTTCTTCCTTTTAACCAGACGTAATATAGTAAGAGTGGCGATACTAGCGTTGACTCCCATTGGAACAATGGTATGCGGAAGTGCTCATTCTATCTCAATGGGATAGTTCCAGCCATAGGAGCAAATGTTTGGAACTATAGCCCACAGGCACCCGCTTTGCGGCGAGGTCAAAGCGTGTCGCTACTCTCCTACTCTACACTCTGCATTTAACCACATGGACCTGGTTAAATTTGGGCATTCTCGAAGTTACACATATATAAACTGAGGAGTTTACTGTGCGTAGCTGATCTACTCTGCATTTTCAGTGATGTATTAACCTGGACTGACAACGTCATATAATCTTTCAGGTCCTGGATGAGTCCAAGCTGCAGGAGGTCGACAATCTATGGAAGGAGTTCCAGACGACCGAAAAGGCCAACAAGATGTGAGATTAACTATGTACTTGGACGCAAACATGTGCCCATTCAGCAGTGATGTAAATAGGTTTTCAATGTAATGAGTCTCGGGATGGTCTTTTAGATGAGTCCCAGGGACATTTGATGAGTCCCACTTCAACGACGTTAGGAGTCATATTTTGCCGTTTTTACAAATTGCAGCATTGAACTCATTTTATATGGTTATAATGTGGTTATATTCATCTAGAAAACAGAAGAAGAAATGATGATTATAACTAAAGCTAGCAAAATAAACTAGAATAAAAAATAGTACAGTAGTGCATCTGCGTTTTGGGATGCAAAATGCACCCTATTTTAATCTCTGACTCAGTGACCATGCATGTTCCTTGGTAAATTGACTAAGCAAATTCATTTCTCTTCTTCAGTGTGAAGTTGAAGCACTTCGAGAAGTTTCAGGACACAACTGAGGCCTTGGCAGGTAACGTATTCCCTACTTCCAAGTGGTGCACTGTCTGTGCACAACTCGTCTTATTTTTGCAGTCGATTCAATGCTGTGGTCTATGATGCATCTCTTTTGTGTCTGATGAAAACATGAAGTCAATAATGCAGTTTCGTCACTACCACTGAGGCCACAGCCATTGGATAATCACCCGTGCGCCACACACTAACGCACTTTTAAAGATGTATTTTCCCCCCAACCCATGTTCTACAGCTGCCACCGCTATGACGGAGGGGAAGATGGGGAAGAGTCTGAAGAAGGTGTTGAAGAAGGTTGTAGCCACGGACGCTCATGAGCAGCTGGCCATAAGCGATGCCAAACTCGGTGGGGTCATCAAAGTAAGTCACTCGGCGTATTCAGTCTTCCATAAATGTACCATGCACAAGCTACTGTATATTGATTGATCATTAAGCTAGGCATGCACCTGGTCAATATTAATAGGCTATGGGTCAGAGGAAAGTCAAATATTAATTTAAATTTCAATCTGATAAAGTGCATGCCTGACTTTGTACAGTACATTATTTTGCCGCCGTGTGATTATTCAAATTTGCTCCACTGTCTGTTTTTTCCAGGACAAGCTCAACCTGAGCTGTGTCCACAATCCTGCAGTGGCAGAGCTGATGAGGGGCATTAGGACCCAGATGGAAGGCCTCATCACAGGGCTGCCTCCTCGAGAGATCAGCGCCATGTCTCTGGGACTCGCTCACAGGTAGAGTGACACATGCATGCATACGGTGGTATATAAACTTAACCATTTAGACCTGACGTCGAAATTAAAAAAAAAAAGTCTTCTAAATCATGACAATTGTCTGAAGAACCTCATGTTTCTATATCGTTGGTGCTCAATATTTCCTGTTGAGGACCCCAAAAATTATATGTAATAGGCCGTCAACCCCTGTCTGAAAATATGTCATTCCAGGGACCCCCCAGCAGCAAAGAATTGAGTTAAAAACGTTTTCTAAATTTTTCAAAATAGCAGATCTACAAGCTCATAGCGTGGCGCCCATAGCATGGCACTCATAGCGTGGCACTCAGTGCCGTGCTATGAGCTTGTAGATCTGCTATTTTTCAATAGCTAAAGTATAACATTACATGTTTAAAACACCAAAAGGGGTTCCCGTCTAAGAATGGGTTAAAAGGGAGTTGCACCCAATAACTAAAGATAGCTTATTTTACATAAACTCTCTTTAAACCGTCTTGCACAAACTTATGAGTTTAGAGTATGTCCTTTAATCTCTCAAATTTAATTGAGTTGAATTGCTTTAAAGCCAAAGGCCTCTCTCACTTCTGCCTATGATTACATCTTGCTGACTGAAACCCCATGTGGAATCCTCTTTCAGCATTCGTCACTACCACTGAGGCAGCAAAATAGCAGCTTAAATTACTGACACTGTGATGCAACCTAAATGCAAAGCAATTAAAAACATGGTAATGAAAGACAAGCATCTTATAAAATGCATCCTTGAAGTCGACAAAGATCAGAAGTTAAAGAGTGTAAACGTGAATTTGCTTTTTCCTTGTCTTCCTCAGTTTATCTCGCTACAAGTTGAAATTCAGCCCAGACAAAGTGGACACTATGATTGTACAAGCCATCTGTAAGTGTTATTTTTATTTTATTATTTTTAATATCTTTAAGGAAAAATGATTTGTTTCCCCCCCTCTGTTGGCATATTATTATATGTATATATATCCCTGCTGTCTGCAGCTCTGTTGGATGATCTGGACAAAGAGCTGAACAACTACATCATGCGCTGCAGAGAGTGGTATGGTTGGCATTTTCCCGAACTGAGCAAGATCATCACAGACAACCTGGCCTACTGCAAAAGTGTCCGCCATATAGGTGAGCAAATGCACAGGTTGGAATCTTGTGTTTTCGTCGACTAATGGCCGTCGGCCGATTCATACTCCTATTTAACCGCTGTAGTGCCGAAATGATTTTGGCTCGTCAGAAACTTTCAGTAGCACCGAAGAGCAGACTTTAGGACGGTACCCGCCCCCCCGAACCTCAAATGACGTCACATTGTAGGCTCTACAGAGCCGAACCGACTTTTATTCGGCTCTAAAATAGGAGTATGAATCGCGCCTAAGACAAACCTTTTGTCGACTACCTTTTTTCACTGACAAACTGAATGGAAACTAACTGAAAACTAAGCTATGACGACTAAGACTAAATATATTGACAATTTCGTCAACAAATAAAAACTAGACTAAAATGTTAGGAAGGGACTAGTGGACAAGTGATCCAGTACAAGTCATTTTACACTTGGTTGCATGGTGAAAATATCCGGTCTACAAGCTTTGTAGATCGGCTATTTTTCAACATTATCAAGGCCCGCCAAAACACATTTTGTTCGACTAAATCAACTAGAATTAGTCGACTAAAATCTTATGACATTTAGTCGACTAAAACTAGACTAACACTAAAACATTCCAAGTGACTAAAATATGACAAACTAAAATCAAAATTCGCTGCCAAAAACAACACTGGATGTCACCACTGACCACACACAAACCCCAGGTTGAGGGTTTACTATAGTCACTTACACGTTCTTGTGGAAGGAGATACTTGGCAGTGAAGTTACCAACCTAAGCCCTATTGTATTCAAAATTAGTCAAGCTCACAATGCATCACAACGTGTAGTGATTTTGTAGATTTTACTATTTTTTTTTAATGCCAATATAATGAGTCCAAAATGGAAAGTGGATAATGATACGGACTTCTTCAAATTTGTAGCATCTCATTGGATAATCGTACCACTGTATTTTGTTAATTTCGAAATAATCTCAACAACCCTTCACCAGTGTTCTACAAGGTGTGTGCATACGTTTTTCTCAAAATAGCGGATATGTGGACAGTTGTACAACATGCTCGCTCTCCTCATAACTAGCTTGTTACTGAACTGTCCCAAAGCAAAACCAGGCTAAATTATCTTGGTGTCAAAACCAGGGTAAAATGATCTTGGTGACAACAATATAACATTTTACTTTGACCATAGATTTCTGTGAGCTTAAAACCTCACTATGTAACTTTGTAATGTCATTTTGTCCAATCTGTATGGTGGGAGTATGTTAATCCATGTATCCAGTGTTATTTTGTTATAGAAATGTCATTGATACCCTAGTGAATAATGTGTATGAACCTGTTGGACAGTCTTAAAGCTGAAAGGAAGACAGGCTAGCGATGTAGGTCGTGGACTTGGAACGTCTGTGAAATGGAAGCCCTTCGGTAGAAGTGCATGTCGTCTCAGAGTGCTGACCTCTGCCACGTCGTGTAAATGATGAATGTATTTCTTGGTCCCCAGGCGTTCGCACCAACGTGGCCACCACCGACCTGTCGGAGATTCTGCCCGAGGACATTGAGGCGGAGGTCAAACTGGCCGCCGAGATCTCCATGGGAACGGAGGTGTCGGACGAGGACATCCTCAACATCAAGCACCTGTGTGACCAGGTAAACCCAGTGCTACCTCCCACCGTAGTTGTGTATCGAGGGATTCATAATGACTGTAGTGATGATGACGACATTTGTCTTCCTCTTGAAATAAATCATGTGGGTCTTTAAGTCACTATCTCATCTGAACAGCCACAGTACCCCCCTACACACAATGACACACACACTGCTTCACAAAGTTACTAATTATAAACTATTCTACTACTGTGAATCCTCCGTCGGTTTACAAGTGAAACATAGTTTAAAGATGAAATCGGGAATGTATTCAAATTAATAAATTGTTAAAGCAATCTAACGAGCACATCTGCAGCTGGCTTTTCTCCCTACTCTTCCATTGAACATCTTCAACGCGGGGTTGGCACTGCCAATAAAGCTATTTGAGGTAGACCAGATACAGTACATCTCCCACAACAAACACGCATATTATGTGATCACTAAACGGTTACACCACAAGCAATGTGTGTGCCCAGGCCCCCCCATCTTCATTGTAGTTAGGTGTTGCAATTACCTCTGTCTGAAGAGGGAGGCAGACAATGTGACTGTACATACATATTGAAAGATTATGGTTTTAAACTTCAATTCTTGCATGGCCACCATTGGAAGCAGCTGTAAAAGCCTTGTGTGTGTGGACTGTGGTGCACCAAAAGTGGCAGGTCTACAAGTTCAGACTGCTTTGCAGCGTGACACAGACGCACAACTAAGTGTACGTCAGACTTGAGGATTGAGGGTTCGCTCACATATCTGTTCTTTCCTTCCAGGTTATCGAGATCACGGAGTACCGCGCTCAGCTGTACGACTACCTGAAGAACCGCATGATGGCCATCGCTCCCAACCTGACAATAATGGTGGGAGAGCTGGTGGGCGCTCGCCTCATCTCTCACGCTGGTAAGAACCGCAGAGAGCTGTGGCACACGAGGGGGGGGAGGGGGGTTAATAATGACTGAGCGGTGATGATACTGACTTGATGTCACTGTCCTGAAAACATCATGAGGGTTTTTGTCACTACCTCATCTGAGCTCTCATTTTGACGTGGCGCGCACACAGTGCTGTGTAGCTAGATATACGAAACACTGTTATGGACGGAAGCCTTTAATATGTTCCCTTCCTGTGTTCCCAAGGTTCCCTGTTGAATCTAGCCAAGCACCCGGCTTCCACGGTGCAGATCCTCGGAGCAGAGAAGGCTTTGTTCAGAGCCCTGAAGACCCGCAAAGACACCCCCAAATACGGTCTCATCTACCATGCCTCGCTGGTTGGCCAGACTACAGCCAAGAATAAGGGCAAGGTGTGTTTCTCGCGTTGTTGCTGTACATGTGGGTGTAAATCACATTAATGCTGCACTTTGTTTAACAAAAATAAGTCTTAAAAAACTTAATATCTTCATTATTTTAATGAAGTACATTTTAGTGTTTGTGTAAAATACCAGTTATGCCCTGTGTCATGGCACCCTTGGACAAAATCTGTACATCTGATATAGTAATTAATCACAGAAGACCTTAGACAAGTATTAACGCAGCACATAAGATTATTTGAAGATGACCAACATTGCTTTTTTGTTAAATTGTTGTGTATCTGTGATAATGGCTGTACAAATAATGAGTTGTTGCTTAACATCGTGCCTTTTTGCAGATTTCCAGAATGCTGGCAGCTAAAGCATCCCTAGCTATCCGCTACGACGCCCTCGGTGAGGACACCAATGCAGAAATGGGAATAGAGAACCGTGCCAAGCTGGAAGTTCGCCTGCGACATCTTGAGGAAAGAGGAGTAAGTACAACTATTAAACTGTAAATCTAACCTGGGATAATAAAGTAGATTCCTTCAGAATTTATTCTCCACCACCTGTATTTTTAGTTGGTACCTTCACCAGTTCTCTCCCGTTAGTAGTGAGGTATCCCGTTTATTCAACTTTTCCAGACAATCTGTGCTTTGTTGGTCTGACCATGTGTTATTTATTTTGCCTCCAGATCAGGAAAATCAGTGGAACGGGAAAAGCGATGGCAAGAGCGGACAAATACCAACACAAGAGGTGAATGAAGCCATGATACAAGTCCACAAAACGCCATGGGAGTTTAATAATGACTGAGCGGTGATGATACTGACGAACTGTCACTGTCCTGAAAACATCATGAGGGTTTTTGTCACTACCTCATCTGAGCTCACATTTAGACACAGAACACAAAGTGTTGTGTAGCTAGATAAATGAAACACTTTAATGGACAGAAGCCTAGTGTAATATGTCCCCTTTCTGTGTTGCGATTGTAACACAGTTGTATATTACTATGCAGACTTTGCTTAACATCTTTATTGTTTTTGAACAGTGAGGTGAAAGTGTATGATCCATCTGGAGACTCGACGCTCCCCTCCACCTCGAGGAAGAGGAAGATTGAGGAGGTGGAAGAGGACACCTCGGCGCCCTCCACGCCAGTGCTGCCCAAAACCAAAAAACCCAAGATAGTAGTAACGGAAGGTATGTTTCAAAATAAAAGATACAAATTTGTATCTGGGATTCTTTATTATATATATTTTTTCTGTTGTGTACGTCAGTGGTATATTTGCTGAGAATCTAAGACAAAATGTTTGACACTGCTTCCTGTGCTGCCATTAGCTTAAAGTGCACAATATTTCAACATGTCTTTTGTCGGATTTCAAACTTAACTGGAAGAAAATAGAAGTCCATATCTATGCATTAAAGTCACTTATATATAATATATTTTACACTTGTGATGTCAAGGCACACCTTGATGTGTATTTTGATGCTACGCTCTCCATCCAGACCTCCCCTGGAAACGGAATTTCTTCTCAGTTTCTGGTTAAAGATAAATGTAATTACTTGACATCATTTATGAGTCTCATGTTTCCTTCATCTTGTCTTTCAGTCGCCGCAGAAGAAGAAGAAGCGGAAGAAACTCCCAAGAAGAAGAAGAAGAAAAAGAAGTCCAAAGAGGCTGAGGAGGAGACGGTGGAGGTGAAGGAGGAGGCAATGGAGGAGGCAGAGACGTCTGTAGCAGAGCAAGTAAGTCTTGTTGCCCCGATTGCCATGTGTCGCATTGAGGGCTGATTAAATACAAGAAAAAGGGGCTGGTCCTTGATGTGCCCTGTATGGCAATTCCAGTGACGGATATTGATTAGAAAGATTAGCTGACCTAATAGTGGAATCCTGCATTCGGTCGGGCAGACTAAAAGCATTTCATTTAACCCATTTAGACTTGAGAAAAGATTCTACAAATGTCTTCTAAATCCTGACCGTTTTCAGAAAAACCTGTGGTTCTGAAACATTTTCATGTCAAGGACCCCCAATATATGTAATTGGCCGCCGACCCCATCTGAAAATATGTTGTTTCAGGGACACCCCAGAAGCAAAGATTTGAGTTCAAAATGTTGGCTCTGAAAGAATATATTTTCAAAGATTTGCACTACATTTTCACGATTTTTCAAAAATATAACAGAAGTATAACATCAAGTACAAGTACAAGTATAACAACAAACACCAAGGGTTTCCTGCCCAAAATGGGTTAACCACCAAATATAGTAAGATTTTAAATGGACCCTTACAGGTCTGTAACTCAGTGTGAAGATGGAACCAATTTGTTTCCATCTCTACGGTTATGGGGACCTTGAAAAACATTTTTGAGAACTACTGGTCTTGGAATTGACGTGACAATGTGGGCCAGTTGTGGAACCAAAGTCCCATCGCACTGGCTGCAAATGCATTTCCCTCCACATGGCATCTACTGGTCTTTGTCAAAAATGCTCACTTGTTTTTTTTTTTCTCTCTTCCCAGTCATCAGAAAAGAAGAAAAAGAAGAAGAAAAAGAAGGCCAAGGAAGAGGAAGAAGATTAATAAGATGACCTGAAGATTCTGTATATTTTCGTTAGTTTTAGTTTTTATCATTGTACACATTTTATTATCTCATAATAACGGCAAGCCATTGTGCCTGTTTTCTGGAGTTTGACAAGAAACTCATTTGTTAAGTCCCTTTTCTTTTACACTGAGAGGTGATTGTAAATCATACTGTATCAGGTTTTTGAGATTTAAACCAAGAGAAAATAATCTGATATAAAGATTTAGTTAAATATGGGACATACTTTAAAAATAAATCTAAAGACACTACACAAATATACTGATTAGTCAACCAGCAGACCCAATGACTCGGCCACGTCACTCACTCATCTTGCTGGCTAGCCTCAGCAACCTTGATGTCTTCAAAGTTGCCACCCTCTGGGGAGACGTTCACAAACATGATCATTTTGACCTTCACGTGACGTCCCAAGCATCCCTGCAGAATGTGCAGCCATCCTGGAGGTATTCTGCTGGCAGTCCTTTTTGACTGACTCCATCCAGGACCGACTGGACGGGCACACCTTCCTGGGACATATGGGGACCAAACACTGTCGGCACTTCCAGTATTTTTGAAATTTCAAATGACCTCAGTAGACCCCAGTGAAGTCATGCTCAAATTGATCCGTGAATGATGTGTGTATATTCTGTCTGTTCTCTCTCCCTGGTCAAAATAATTTCTTCATGTATATTCCAGATGAGAGCTTCTTGAGCTCAATTTATATACTCCTTGAACATCACTGTCGCTTGCTAACTGAACTGATCTTCAAGTGAATGTGTCCCACTGTCTTCCTTTGAATATACTGACTGACAGATATACTGTGTTTCCTTACAGTACAATCATTTCTCTGCTTTAGTATGAATTGTCATTGTGGATTAGAATGAATGACCATGCATTTGTGTGTTGAGTGATGGTGACAATGTTGTGCAACAGTATACGTAAATTGGTTGTTAGTCTTCACCTCATTACATTATTGGTTATTTTTGGTGCGGCTGGCCTTTAAGCTTGTTGGAAACGAACGGCTAGATGGGAGACTGAATTATCTTGAGGCTGATAGTGGTTGTCTGAAGCTTGAACATCAGCTCTTGTGAAATAAACTTGGTTTTGCTACAACATGTGTTTCTTGGTATGATTCATAATTCTTATTATTTCCACATTTTATGTAATGTTTTCATAAGATATTCTCCTGGATCATGCAGGACTTGCCATTTCTCCTGGATTTAATAAACTCCAGATTCACCAGAACACAGGAACTTTCATCTATGTTAAAAGGAGGGTCTGGGCAGTGCATGCAATCATTCATATTGAATAGTTGTATAAAGATGGGTCTTGCATTGCTTCGGTCATCAAATCAATTTCTGTAGGCCTACTTTTTGCATTTCAATGGCTGAAACTACCCATTTTCCAATGCTAGTAGTAAAGCAAGCCTGATAAAAGTATCAAACTCAAAATTCACCACAGGAAACATCTTGATTCTCAGTCTAATGTTGGCAGCCTTGGACAAACCTGCTTTATGTTTGGAGAACATTCTCTTTGGAGGCAGGGAGAGAGACTGTCAAGTATCTCATTTAAATAAGCATGTTTGTCTTCCATTAATCTCAAGAATAGATTATGATTCATGCTATGCATTCAAAGGACAACAGGTTGCCAATGGGTTCCCAGATTGGTCTTCCATTAGCCTGTCTCGCATTCTCCTGTATAGGTTTCCTAGTCTCTAATCGTGTATGTAAAGTATTTCTTGGTATCGTTCCATATTTCTATCTACTGTACATTTGAACATGCCAATTTAATTCAAATGAATAAAATCCACTGCTGGTTGCATGTAACCTAACTGCCAGATGGGGGCGGTATTGATTCAAAAGTTCACAACACAGCCGTGAAACAAATGTGATTTTGAAGCAAGCGCTCAACTGCGACTGGTTGCACGTGCACGAGTCATGATGCAACCAGTTTTATAGAAAGGCAGACAAATATGCATGTACATTTTTTTCTCTCATCTTACCAAGGTGTTTGCTCTATTTTGTTTCTGTGTTGGGGAGGAGGGAGATGGCCTTGGGTGGTGCAGGTCCTCTCCTGTTGTACAGTAGGCCTACTAGTTTCCCACTGTTCATCCCTCTGGCAGTCTGGCTCCATCCTTATCTCCTACTGACTTTACCATAGCGACAGGGGAAAACACAGTGCAGAGTCAGTGAGTGAGTGAGAGTTAAACAAGTCCACACCACAACTATAACAAATACAATATTGAACAATATACTGGACTAGTCTGGATGAGAAAGATATACACAAGGATGGAGCCCAGCAGTCTCCCAGCAGTGCTTGTAATATACACTGTATAGGCTCCAGTAAGGCCTGCCACTAACCCAACATCCGGGGAATCCTTCCCCGGAGTCTCTTTTTGTCCTCCACTTCGCAGTTCCGTGGACCTCTAATATTAACCCCTAACTGACTGCCGAGTGTGACCGTGGACCAGGCCACTTCATGGAGCCCACCAGAAGTGTGACCGTGGACCCGGCCTCACAGTGCACGACCTGGACCAGATGTGGACCAGGCCCCTCCATGGAGCCCACCCTGTCTATCTCTCTTCTATTCTTTCTTCCTATTCCCCTCTACCCCCCCCCCCCCCCCCTTTCCCCCGACACGGTCGAGGCAGATGGCCGCCCACCCTAGAGTCGGGTTCTGCCTGACGTTTCTTCCTAAAGGGGAGTTTTTCGTTACCATTGTCGTAATATTGCTTGCTCTGGGTGGATCTTTGTTGGTTGTAAAGTGTCTTGAGACAACTTGTTGTGATTTGACACTTTAATAAAATTGAATTGAATTGAATTGAATTGATGTAAATCACTGTCTCTGCCTAAGTAGTAGGAAACTGGCAACTGCCACTGAATCAGCTTACTTTGTGTCCTGCAGCAACGGAACTGCTTAGTAAAGTACATTCACTTAACAACAGTAGGTAACTGCGAGGCAGTCTCCTGAAAGTGTGAAGGTCATGTGGATGATGCGGCTATTACGGTTACGAAGACTACATTACAATACCCATATATGGGCAGGGACCGACCCTCGAGACTACATTACAATACCCATATTTATGGGCAGGGACCGACCCTCGAGTCGAGACTACATTACAATACCCATATATGGGCATACCAACACTGACATCATCTGAATATCCATATATGGGCATATCATAATTCTGAAAATATGGTTGATAATATATTAAAATCTTATATCTTATATGTTCACAATGTGATACCATATTCTTCATGACATGAGGAGTAATGGCCATCTTATCTTTTGAAAAAGTTGGCAGGTTGTCTTCATCAGGTGTTTAAATATCGGCGGAATCTATCTACGGCCTAAAAAGAATAAAATAAAAAAGCTACCGGCCTCGAATTGTGATTGGCTGAGACAACATTTCGAATGGAGTGCGTCGGCCGCCATTTTGTTTACGCTCCTCTCTAGCAAATCGCAGAGCCATGTAAGCAAATCGTACGCGTTTGGTGCCCTCTACTGTTGATTTTGAAAAATGCCTCAGCGGCATCAAAGCTGAGCGGACCAATAGGAACGGCGCTCGGCTACTAGCAGCTAGCAGCGGGCCAATAGGAAGGCAGCTAGCAGGCTAGCAGCGGACCAATAGGGAACGGGCCGGCTACTCGAGCATCCTTACGCAGGTGTTCAAACTAACTTGCGTCAGTGCACTTCAGACTTTCTTTGAAATCAGTCGTGCATTTTCAGAGCTCCGCCAGAGAAACCGTTTCAGTTACCGCCTGCTTTCATTGTAGTTTGTCATCCACCGTTGTTATTATTTCACAACTTGTTTTTTCAACTTGTCATTTCTGCTAATTTATACATTTACTAAACACCTTTTTTTGAATTCCACCATCATCTCCAGGATAACCGACTGAGGTAAGGTGTTGTTTTATTTTTGAAAACGCTCTTAACTGATGTTTGTAGAGTTAATGTACACCTGTCTGGTCTTGTCTGTCTACAGCAGTTAATCATTTTAAATTTAAATCGTTTTGTAGCTAGTAGTATCTAGCTAGTTTTCATATGACTGAAAGCCTTAACTTGTCGTTATCGTTGAAATCCCTCGAGTTATCCTGTGTCCTGTCGCTCGTCAAAGACCAGATCTAAGCTAAGCTTTGTAGAACTGTTTTTATCTTTGATTTGGGGGTGAGTTTTGTTTATTTTAAAACACGTTAACGGGCGGTCATTGCATTCTGTATCCAACGTTAACCACTGCCAGGATGCAAACGGTAGTTAAGCTTTAAATAGAACGTTTGCCGCATATTGTCGTACGAAATCAAGCTAACAACAACTGTTACTCGTTAGTTTGTAGATATCTAACTTTATGCCAAGCGGCACGGTGGTACTGCGGGCCGGCGGTTTAAGGGGGCTGTGAGTCAGGTGCACCGGCCAGCGGCCGCCATATTGCATCACGTTATGATGACATTAGTGACCCACCGAAAATAATATGCGACCATAGTGTGGACTTCATATATATTAACGTCGATGTTGTAAACCAACGTTGTTTACTATGTTTATTAACAGAGTCAAACCTGGTGGTGGTGTTTAGTCCACTACATTTACACAATAGGCCTACAGCTTTCAGTGGTGGAAGAAGTAGCTACTTCATATTTTGGTTATTCAAAAATAGTTGTGAGCTTATAGATCTGCTATTTTTGAAAGTAGAGTACTTTTACATTGACTTTGGTAATGTAAACTTATATTTTGTTTTTACTTTTACTCAAGTAACATTTGGAATACAGGCATTTTACTTGTAAAGTATTAGTACTATATAAGTATTTTATTTTTTTAATATTTTAGTGTTTTTTCTACATTTGAAAAGTAACTGGCAACTAGTCCTTTAATTCACATTAAAGGACTCTGTTATGCGTTTTCAAATGAGGCCAGCATTGTGTTCTTGTCATCTTCTTACAGCTATGCGTGTTTACTTTTTACTGACGGTGACCTTTCATTCTCTCCACAGGTAAAGGAATAAGGAGGACCTAGCAGACACCAGTAGACACACACACACACACACACACACACACACACACCCCCACACACTTGGTGTTTCAGAGGACAGCCATGCTACCGCTGCAGTGTGCCACCGTGTGGCACCTGTCCGAGCTGGACGACAGTCTGACGAGCCTGCAGTGGCTCCAGGACTTTGTTGTCGGTGCCAACAGCGGAGTCCCCCAGCCAGGCGGAGGTCCTGGCCGGGAACCTCCGCTGTCCGGCCACCGTCACCAACCACCACCTCCCCCCTCCGTCCCGGTGGCCTTGTCCCCTCTGGCCGGGGACATGGCGTCCGTGGGCATTCCCCCGACCCTGCCCACACCAGTCGTGGTGACGCACGGTCACTGCCCCGGTGGGGTGGACACTGACGCTGGTGAGAAGCCGACCCAGTCCTGTTCCACGCTGCTCTTCATGGCCATACAGGGCAGCGAGAGTGGAAAGCTCACACTGTCCGCTATTTACGAGTGGTTCAGAGTGAATTTCTCCTACTACCGCTGCACCGCTAGCACAACCTGGAACGACACCATCCGGCACACTCTGTCCGTGAACAAGGGCTTCATCAAGCTCCCGAAGGAGAAAGGCGAGTCGGGAAAGGGGGGCTTCTGGACTGTTGACCCGCAGCATGTCGACCACTTCCGCTGCGATGTCGACAAAGTCCAGATCGACCTCCGGTCCGGCTCGCAGCAGCTCCCCGGGCACTCTGATGAAATCACTTGCGCGGAACGGTATCTGCCGACAGTGCCGAGCCAGGCGGTCAGTGGGCGCAAGAGGAAGCGGCCACAAGACTCTCCAACTAGCCTGGCCAAGGTCCCGAGTCGCTCGACTCGCTCCAGCTCCCAGCTGCTTCGTGGAGACGAACAGAAAGAGCTGGAGTCGGTCAAGGAGCACTTTGACCTTGTGAAGTGGGCCTCGATCAAGGAGCCCAGTGCAGACAGCGGGGAGCCACTGTCTGGACTGAGCCCCACACACCCTCCTGTCCAGTACCAGCTTATGGAGCTCTGCAATGTGGATAGCTCTGCTGTGCCTGTGCCTCCTTCACCTCCTAGCTGTGCCTTGGATTGGCTCCCACAGAGTCAGTGCACCATCCCCACACTGGATGACCTGACTGACTTTGACTGGGACGCCTTCCTCGATTCAGTCGAGAGCAAGTTGAGCCAGGACAGCGGGGAGCCACATAGCTCCGTCCCCACAGAGGAGGATCAGGTGTTGAACTTCGACCCGATGTTCTGCCTCTATTCTCTCTTCCCCGGGGAAGCTGCTGAGCTGCTGAGTCCCATCTTCTAAGAGGAGGACCTGCCGTGAACATCAGGGAGGAGTCCCTGATTGCATATGGAGGTTCGGCCCATACGACCCTGGCTAGTTGAGTTGAGGCTTGCTGGAGTTTTCCTCATTGATGTCCTGCGGGCATGTAGGGTCTGAGGTCAGCGTGTCATGATAGGATTGGGTTGGCGGACAACCAGGGCTTGTCCACACACCGGTGGGCCTGCGCACCTAGCATCTGGGGCCCAATTCTGCTACATTTAAGTTAGCTTAACCTATTTTGGGCGGGAACCCCTTTTGGTGTTGGGGGGCGGAGGCATATTACATATAATTTCTGGGGTCCTTGACATGAAATATTGAGCACCACTGATACAGAAACATATGGTTTTTCAGAGAACTGTCAGGATTTTGAAGACGTCAGGCCTAAATGGCTTAAACGGGTAAGTAAGAACCTACATACAGACACTTGTACGTCTGTCTATGATGGACCACGCAGGTGTTTCCCCCGACTGGAGGCGGAGGTCCCCCCAGTCGAAGTCGGTCAGTGGAGCCTCACTCCTGATTGCTCCTGGTGCGCGTGGACGCGCTTCCAGAAAGGTTTGTTTGAAATAACCTGAGGTAAGAACATTTACTTTTGTCTGTTACTTAATATGGTTTTAAACGTTTAACATGTCTGTCTGTTTACCACAGGAGTTTCCCGACACTGGCGGAAGCCTCAGTCGATGTTGGTCAGTCGAGCTTTGCTCCTGATCGCTCCTGGACGCGCTTCCAGAAAAGGGGGTGACTAATGCAAACTACAACGAAAAAAAATATACTGTCTGTACCACACAGGCGTTTCCCTGAACTGGAGGTGGAGGTCCCCCCAGTCGATGTTGGTCAGTCGAGCCTTGCTCCTGATCGCTCCTGGTGGACGTGCTTCCAGAAAGGAGAGCGACTAATGCAAACAAGGAAAAAATATATACTGTCTGTACCACACAGGAGTATCCCCAAACTGGAGGTGGAGGTCCCCCCAGTCGATGTTTGTCAGTCGAGCCTTGCTCCTGATCGCTCCTGGTGTGCGTGGACGCGCTTCCAGAAAGGGAGGCGACTAATGCAAACAACGAAAAAGATATTCTCTCTGTCTATACCACACAGGAGTTTCCCCTAGGTGGAGGTCCCCCCAGTCTATGTTTGTCAGTCGAGCCTCACTCCTGACCACTCCTGGTGCGTGTGGATGTGCTTCCAGAAAGGGGGACGACTAATGCAAACTACAACGAAAAAAATATACTGGCCGTCTGTCTGTACCACACAGGAGTTTCCCCGAACTGGAGGTGGAGGTCCCCCCAGTCGATGTTTGTCAGTCGAGCCTTGCTCCTGACTGCTCCTGGTGCGTGTGGACGCGCTTCCAGAAAGGGGGACGACTACTGTAGGCATAGGCTGTACTATGTTTGTTTGTTTTAAATAACCTGAGGTAAGCAGGTTATAAACATTACTTTCTTCTGTTACTTTATAGAGTTTAACATCAAGTCATTAGAATGGTAGTAAAATATTATGTAATGGTACAATGTAAAAAAACTCAATATACATAAATCAATTTCCTTATGTCTATACTGTATATCTATATTGTGTGTTTGTGTGTATACAGTATTCATATACGGTATATCACGCAGACACAACATCATGGGGCGTCTGGGTGTGGTGAGGCAAAACGCTTCCCCACCACCGCAGATGCCTGGGTTCAATACCCAGTAGCAGCAGCGGTGCATTCAGCTTGGCTGGGTGCTCCAACAGACACAATTGGCCGTGTTTGCAGGTGGGAAGCTGGTGAGGATCAAGTGATCATGTCCTTTTTGCTGCACTGCAGATGCATATCAAGGTTATTATAGTTCTGAATACTTAATTGGTTTGTATTTACTTTTGACTTCTTTTCAGTTTAGTTGTAATTAGTTTTTAAAGTGGGTTTGCTAGATCTTTTTATTTTTTAATGCTGGCTGGATAACGCTGCCTTGTTGATGACTCAGTTTAGTTTTACATTTAGTTTTGACTTTTCAGTTCACATTTAGTTGTAATTAGTTTTTAAAGTGGGTTTGCTAGATTTTTAATTGTATTTATTTTTAATGCTGACTGGATAACGCTGCCTTGTTGATGACTCGGTTTAGTTTTAACTCGTGTTTAAAGTTGACTTGCTAGTTTTTAATTTTTTTATGCTGACTCAGTTTAGTTTTAACTTTTTAATGTTGGCTTGCTAGATATCAATTTGTTTATGCTGACTGACTACCGGTAGCTGCCTTTGCTAGTCCTTACTGAGGGGGAGATGCTCAGGGTAAGACTGTAGATATAGGCTTTTACATTGCCGCTCGCTAGCGAGCCTGGCTCTTTACCCGACTGATAACATACATACCTACGACCCCAGAAATCCTGGGTTCGCCTCTCGGCCGGTGCTACATTAGTTTTCGTTTTTTTATTGTAATATAGTCATGGTGTTTTTGTCAGGGCTGAGAGATGAAAAGGTTCTAGTTTTGATCTTTTGCTCATTTAATTTACCTATAATAACCTTGATGCATGTAGTAGTTTATACCTCCACATGTGAGTGGAGGTGGCAGCAACAGGGACTCTAGGATACTTGGGGACAATTGGGAATTTGCAACGACTAAATTGGGTCTCCTCCCATGGATTGTCACCTTGCCGCGGTGGAGGAGCTTGTGTTATTCCTGTGACCCAGAGGGCTAAACTGGCATGGTCCAACCATGCCAGACGGCTCACAAGGGTAGGAATACAGACTAAGGACAATCCAACAATAGCCCTCCATATTGAGGGTTGGGCAAGACGTTAACAACTGTCCCTTTTTTTTTTTTTTACAGAAATCATCACAAAATCAAAGTACTCAAGTCCAGACATCCAAGGAGATACCAGCCACAACAACACAACCATGCTGGTATCCCCACCTAGGAAGCCTCCTGGGACCCAAAAGAAACCATCAAAGACGGAGCGTTGAATGTAAGTACTATTATTTAAACTCATGTCATTCAAATATATAATATACTATTGGCTATTTTAACTATTCAAGTAGTTTATGGACAAGGGGTTTAGCATGGACGAAAATGGAGCCCCCTGTGCCTTGGAATTCTGCACTTGGGAGTCTAGCAGTACTGATGAGATTTATTTTTGTCATACACTCTACTATGCTGCAGTGTTTTTGGCAGCACATTTTGGTTTTAGTCATAGTCTCTTGAATAGTTTTCATTTAGTTTTAGTCACCTGGAATGTTTTAGTGTTAGTCGATTTAAATCTACAGTTGATTTAGTCGACTAAAATGTATTTTGGCGGGCCTTGATGCCATCATAATGTCATTTTTACACACAAATCGCCGATCTACAAGCCCACAGCGCGACACGTTGTGAGCTTGTATATCTGCTATTTTCAGCATGCAACTAATTGTCTAGTTTTTATTTGTTGACGATATTGTCAGTATATTTAGTTTTAGTCATCATAGCTTAGTTTTTATTTAGTTTCCGTTTAGTTTTCGTCAGTGGAAAAAGGTAGTCTACTTAGTCTTAGTTTTAGTCGATGAAAACAACACTGCACTTAACCATACTTTTTTTTTTCTTGTCTGTTGTGCTCCAACGTCCAGGCTCCTCCCAGTTCTCTCAAGGTTGATGGCTGAAAGACACTGTGCTGAGAGCTCATCTGGATGGAGAGATCCCACACCTGTCACCTACCAGACAGGTCATCATCATCACACACTGACTTGGTGACTACACACTGCTTAGAGCTCATCTGGATGGAGAGATCCCACACCTACCAGACAGGTCGTCATCATCATCACACACTGACTTGGTGACTACACACTGGGTATATTCTGTTGAGTCCTACTAGTAGACGGAGGTCATCATCACACACTGACTTGGTGACTACACACTGGGTATCTTCTGTAGAGTCCTACTAGTAGACAGAGGTCATCATCACACACTGACTTGGTGACTACACACTGGGTATCTTCTGTAGAGTCCTACTAGTAGACGGAGGTCATCATCACACACTGACTTGGTGACTACACACTGGGTATCTTCTGTAAGAGTCCTACTAGTAGACGGAGGTCATCATCACACACTGACTTGGTGACTACACACTGGGTATCTTCTGTAAGAGTCCTACTAGTAGACGGAGGTCATCATCACACACTGACTTGGTGACTACACACTGGGCATATTCTGTAGAGTCCTACTAGTAGACGGAGGTCATCATCACACATGTTGCTCAGCCAACTGCAAAATTAGGCTTAGTCTCATGTGCTGGGATTTATGGCCGTTTTCATGATTGTCGTTCTATGGTGTCAGTCAGGAAAATGTGTGATTTGCATTTGAGTCCTAATTTGTATTGTGTTAAACCCAGGGTACAGTAATGTTTATTATTTATGTAAAAGACTAAATGAGTTCAGGTGTTTTTGCTTTTCTGTGAGATCTGAAAATGTTGTTCCAGGGAAGCAAAGATTTGAGTCAAACGTTCGCTCTGAAAGAATGGGTTAAAGAAAGGACTTTTCTTCTTTTTTTTTTGGTTCAATGGGCAATAGGCTCAATCTTTTTAAGTTATGTAATCTGAAGGTTTAATGTAATTTTGTATAGACTTAAAGGGGAAAACCACCCATTTTCAACATTTTACCATGTAATTAATATACCTTAGAGCTGTTGTGTGAAAATAATAAAAAAGTCCCCCCATTCTGTGTTTCCTAGAACTGTAATTATGAAAAAAATCATTAACATGGTGAAACACATCTTGATGATGTCATCAAGATGTGTTTCACCATGTTAATGATTCTTTTCAGACCTCTAGTTCTAACACAGAATGGGGGAACTTTTTTATTATTTCCACACAACAGCTCTATGGTACAGTACATTAATGACATAGTAAAATGTTGAAAATTAGTGGAATGCCCCTTTAAGTTTCATTTTTGCTTAGCTACTTGGTCAGTTGTGAGTTTGTACTTCACACACACACACACACACACACACACACACACGTTCACTAAGTGTTCAGAGGTCAATCATCATCACACTGTACATTATACAGATGCCCTCCTAAGTACTCCATACATTGCAACTGAGAAACATTACTGTAGATTTGATCCCCCGTTTCCCAAGTACTCCTGTGAGAATTTTCCAGGATATTGTTTTTTTTAATGTTATTTTATAATAATATTGTATTTATTAACAGTGGAAACATTCTAACATCTCAATTGTTAAACATTAAATGTCCAGTGAACTTTTGTTAGATTTCTTTTCCCCCTTTGAGCCCAACAGACGACAAACAAACATGCAGGTATACTGAGCAGTGTGCTGAGGTTGGGGAAACGAGAATATTATAAAACTAATAAAGGACTCAATGCATATCAGTTCAACTTCTGTAAAGTAATGACGTTTACTACTAACCTGTGTAGGTATAGATTCCAAATCCATGTGGGGTTGCCAGACTTTAAATAAAAAAAGAGCCTGCTGTCTATTAATGTTGTAATGAATTTAATGTTTAATCTAGAGGGGTGTATTCATTTAACAAATATGAAATGGTAGGATGGAAAGAAGACTTCCTATGTATTGTCATACATTTCTTAGTGTTCTCAATAAAATGAGAAATTGCATCTGAGCCAGTCTTGCATGTTTTATTTTGGTGTGCTGCTTTTTCCCACTTTGTTTTATGAGTTAAGTACTGTACATGGGTCTGACAATATTCCTGCTGTCCGTTTGTATATTAAATGTTAAGTGTAACTTAAATTGCTCTATATTAATAATCATTGCTGGTATCCTTGTCTCTCCAGTAAGTAAACACTAAAACGGAACATACATTTTCAGATCAGGATATCAATTTCATCTAATCGGAAGAAATAACTCATACAATGATACGGGATAAGGGGATGAAATTGGAAGTGATGGAAAAATAAATGAGCAGACAAATTGGAACTATACCATCTGCAATTTAACTAGTGTACCTATTCTGCATACTGTTAGTAGTATTGATTGAAAGATGTATTACTATTAAAACCCTGATACTCAAATGTAATTTTGTGAATATTTGAATCCTGTTTGAATATACTTATTAGACAAATTGAAAACAAGGTACAGTCAGACATCTAAGGCTAAAAGCATAACACAAAGTCCTCTTTAAATTGTGTCGTGTTCCTATGTATTCAATTCATCAACAAAATTAAGTCCAGATAAACAGACATAAAAACTACATATGTGGGCTGTGGCTAGTCAACCAAGAACCAACACGCTACCCTGGAGAAGGGAGACATTTCATCAAGTTTCTCTGAGTATGGACGTTATCAGAGTTCTTATGACATGAAAAGGTATTAGTTAAAGGATAGCATGTTTAATAGTGTTGTGGAACTTGCACTCAATGGTGGCACCATCATTATTGGCACTCAGTGATGCTTGCAGGACTCTGCGCCGCCTCGTTTCTGATTCTGATAATCTATATCTGACAGCATCACTATTGTGCAAATAATGGTAAAAGCACTAAATTAAATCCCTGTGGGGGTCCGCAGACCCCACATTGTGCACCATTAAGGACAGCTATGGCAGAGATACAAGCAAGCCACCATATTATAGTCCTATCGTTTGTCCTGCATGGACTCATGGTAACTTTCATGTTTCCAGTCTAGAGTGTTCATTTCACAACCTTGTATTTTGGCTTCATGGGTTCTCAATAACAAGCTAAAAATGGCAGCCATAAAAAAATAAGTCTCGCTAAGGTGCTGCTGTGCCTGCCATCATGATCATGGTCACCACTGCATGGTTTTGGAGCGGATTAGTTTCCTAGTTAAGTGGTTCCCAAAGTGGGGTCTGGGGACCCCCAGGGGTACCTGAGGCAGTTCCAGGGGGTCCCCAGCTAAATGATAGTTTGGAACCAAATGGACCGTTACAGGTCTGTAACTCAGAGTGTACAAATGGAACCAAACGGACCCGTATACTCTCAGAGTTAAAATTAACATTGATTTTACAATAAAAAATTGGGGCCCGTAGACTAATGCATGTCAAACTGGGGGCCCTTGAAATTAAACGGGTTGAGAATCACTGCTAGAGCCGTAAAAATCTTTTATGGGGGTGTCTCTGGCATATCTCTTCAAATGGGGGTCCGCGGGCTGATTAGTGTCAATTTGGGGCTCCTTGACATGAAAAGGGTTGGGAACCACTGTCCTAGTTAGAGCGTGTCTGACGCTCAGCATGTAGAAGCGAAGGTCAGACGATAGAGGGCGATGTTGTTCCAACACCAACCTAGAGAGAGACATAAGACAGGATTCAATTTCAAACAGACTACTAAACGGCTGGGTTGTCTTTAATTCATGCGAGAACGCCTAATGAGTGGCAAAAAGCTACTTTCTGGCCTTGACAGCCCATATAATATATATATAATATACATTATAGCCTAGGCCCATACGTCCAGAGCTTTAGCTAAGACGGAGGCAGCTCAATAAAGACAGCTTAGCCTTCCATTAATATGCGACGAGAAGAATCAGCTCAGCACTGCAGCTTCCACGGTAACCACAGCTTCTGCTACTGACAGCTCAATGAAACCACATCTACACACACACACACACACACCTACACACACACACACACACACACACACACACACACACACAGAGAGAAGACGGGTTTCACAGGTTTCATATTTCTAACTTAAATGTATTAAAGCAAACTTAAATTATATCCTTGATTAAAATTACAGTAGCCCACTGTGTGTACAAATTATATTACGACACAAATTAATATAGTTAGAATTAGATACAGTATGAGAAATAACACACACGCACACACATTAACGCAGGCATCCACACACACACACACACACACACGCGCGCGCGCGCGCACGCACACACACACACGCATGCACACACGCACACACACACACACACACACACACACACACACACACAGTTTACGTGAGATCCTTGGCTAGTTTCTGTCCTTCCTCCACTGTCACCTCTCTACCAATCTCCATGTCAGCTAATTTCAATGAAACTATTTTACTCTACAGTTTATTAGTTATTATACATTTACAGCAATCATGCTTTTGCAAGCATAGACATTAGACAGACTAGACAAGCAAGCATGGGCACTCAGACATTACTCGAGGAGAGTCGATCCGTGATCCATCGACCGATCGACTTCTCTGTGCTATACTGTAGTGTCTGGACGCTGTACCACATGGCATGCGCTGTACAGCTGCATGGAGGATTCGGATGTGTTATGAAGTATAGTATAAGACAATAACTTATTTAACTGTATTTGTTTAGGTAGTAAAAAAACCCCACAAGAATCAAGATGTCTCAATTACAAACGAGGTTCTTTACAGAGGACAAAAGGTAATGGTCGGACTTCTAAAATGTACATATAGTGTTGTAGCTAGCCCCAGTTAGGGCTAATAGCGAGAACCTGTATCAGCTAAAAAGAAAATGTATGCTTATTTAGTCCAGATTATGTGCTTATTTAAATGTAGCCCAATATCTGAGAGGTTAATAAAACGTTTATTATACACATACCCTGTGAAACCACTGCCCTCCATCAATACAGAACCTGTACTTAATGTTTGTGCTCAGCATTGATTGATTGATTGATTGATTGAAGTATTTATTAACAGTTTGCAGAATTACAGTACATTTCAAGCACAACTCAATACAAACACTGTTAACTGTGAGTGGACGACCCAATAAAGCACTACACTTGTTTACAAGAGAGGTTTATGATGAATTCCTGTTCTGTTCTTTATGATGAATTCCTGTTCTGTTCTTTGACTATATAGAAGTGTCTATTTGTACGTCTCTAAATGTTTTGATGAATTGAACATGGTGGGCCCTATTGTAAACAAGTGTAATGCTTAATTGGGTCGTCCACTCACAGTTAACAGTCTTTTGTATTGAGTTTGTGCTTGAAATGTACTGTAATTCTGCAAACTGTTAATACATATTTCAATCAATCAAAAAAGTCCACCTTGTTCAATTCACCATCACTTTTTGAGATACAAATAAACACTTCTATATAGCCAAATAAAACTGGGGGAAAAAAATACTAAGCAGACAAATACTTTTTAAATTTTAATGCAAGAGGATTACTAACCATAACAACCCACCACCACCCTACAGGTATGCTGTCGATGATGTCCCGTTCTCCATCCCAGCCGCTTCTGAGGTCCTGGATCTCAGCAATGTCATCAACAAGCTGCTGGACGCAAAGAATGGTACACGTTACCTACTACTATACAGCTAAATTATGAAGTTTCTCTTCAGAAACTATAACCTAGGAATCCGATGTTGGCATCAATTTGATTTCCCTCGTAACCCTGTCATGTTAACCGTGTGTGTGTGTGTGTGTGTGTGTGTGTGTGTGTGTGTGTGTGTGTGTGTGTGTGTGTGTGTGTGTGTGTGTGTGTGTGTGTGTGTGTGTGTGTGTGTGTGTGTGTGTGGTGTTCCCACAGCCTCTCACGGCCAGGTGGAGTTTGACTTCCTGGTCAGGGGGCAGTTCCTTCGAACATCGCTGGCCATTCACATGGACACAGAAGGCATCTCAACGGTATGAAACCATATATATACCATGAATACCTTTCCACGAACGGCTACCATTTACTTAGCCGCAATTTGCAACTCCAGATTTTCTTATAATGGGATGAATCTAGAGTTGCAATACCCTCCATTGACTCCCCACTCATCCAATTTGGTTTGCGATCTGCTTGTCTTAAACGACGTTAAACTCACCAACATGGCAGCTGTAGTCCAAGCTTGAATTATCCTCTTTCAATCTGCCGAGCTTGTTTTTCATAAAAATCCACCGTAGACATGTTATGAGCTACTTTCTGTCAAGAAATTCTATGCAGGTGATTCTTTTTCTAAGTGCTGGAGTTTGGAAGCACTCGACGTATGTCACTGAACGCGACTCGTTAACAAAAACGAGTGTTTCCAAACTGCAACACTTAGAAAAAGAATCAAGTGATGCATGGTGTGTTTGTAGCTAGTGTGGTTACGGTAGCAGGGTTGTGTGTTCAGTTCGATAACATACTGTTAGATCTAAGGGTTCATACTAGACTAGACAGACAGACCACATACTTTCTTCACGTCAATATCATCCTGTGTGCGTCAGTGTTGTTTTCGTCGACTAATATACTATGACGAAAACTGTCCGTCGACTACCTTTTTTTCACTGACAACTAAGCCATGATGACTAAAACTATGACTAGTAAATATACTGTCGATTTTGTCAACAAATAAAAACTAGACTAAAATGTTAGGAAGGGACTAGTGGACAAGAGATTCAGTATAAGTTATTTTACACTTGGTTACATGCTGAAAATAGCCGATCTACAAGCTCACAACGCATCGCGTCGCGTGTAAAAACAGTCATTACGTTGGCATCAACACCCACCATACATTTTAGTCGACTAAATCAACTGTAGATTTAGTCGACTAAAACTAGACTAACAATAAGACATTCCAGGTGACTAAAATGTGACTAAAACTAAAATCAAAATTTGCTGCCAAAATCAACACTGCTGCGTGCATGTGTGTGTGTGTGTGTGTGTGCGCATTCCAGGAAGACGTGGTGGAGATCGAGTATGTGGAACGAGTGACAGCCCCCGAGCCAGAGGAGTGCATGATGCACGACGACTGGATCAGCTCAGTAAAAGCAGACTCCGAATGGTAAGACAGTTTTTGTGTTGTTGTACCCAGTGGCCAACTGTCCCTTACTTTTCACCAAATCTCTTTGCCAAAAATAGCCGATCTACAAGCATCACATTGTGAGCTCTTTATCTCGCCGACTGTACCCAGAATAGGGATTCTAGGGTAATAAACTTGTATTCTTTTATTTTATTCTCATTGAACTTTTAATGCATGCTATTTAATGACCTCATCCATTAAGGAAAGGATGCCAAATAAGCCTGCTGGCTTCTTCCTTTTCGTGCGCAATAACTTGTTTTCCTTAGATATGTATTCTTTGTTTCTGTATTACAATGTGCTAATAAACTAAACTAACATGTATTGTGTCTGTGTTCTGCAGGATCCTGACGGGCTCCTATGACAAGACGGCTAGAATCTGGTCGCTGGAAGGCAAGGCGGTGATGACAGTGGCTGGACACACAGACGTGGTCAAAGATGTAGCCTGGGTCAAGAGAGGTGAGGGAAGCACCACAAGGGAATATGTTTTATTACAAAAAAAAAAGATTTTTTTTACCGGCGGTCACCCAAAACTGAAAATCACAAATATATGTCATTATGGTCTGTGAGGCAAAGACAACCGGGAGGAAGACATGTTTGGAGATGCAAAAGTAATGGTATGGGGTGTGTTCATCAGTAGGATCTGTGGTGTCCGCAATGTATCGGATGTGGGGTCGGATGTGTGGTGGTGTGGGGGGTGTTTTATGCTGTAAAAAATAAACGAAAAGGCAAGATTAACAGGTTCCGTCCATCCGACGTGTCCACACGGCATAATCAATCCAACCGACGGGTTGCAATGACGTGTGTACGTACACGTCCTAGCGCATCTTCAATGATATCAAACGAGAGTCTCACTCAAAAGTTTTGAGTGAGACTCCAAGGCCACCGTACGCTTCGCTTTTCGTTCATGCGCGGTCCCGTTTACCGCTGCAGAAAGAATGCCTCGTCTCTCCTAATCCAAGGCGCTCTCCGTGGTTTTGATCTGATGCATATACTAAGCTCTTCATTTCTGACTTCTCAACTGCCTCTCGTTCAAAATATGAACGCGATGGTGTATTTAGCGATAATATTGAAACGAGAGAAAGGTAAGCAAGCAAAAAAATATCTTCGTTTTTTTCCCGGAACAGAAGGGGGGGGTTACAGAGTGTCTTCCATGTCTTCCCGGCACCCCAGAGTTCCTATTTTGATGATTAGGAATCCCGGGGGTGATTGTGTTAAGAAAAATAAGTAACACACTTCCCCCATATGATCTCCCGTCAAAGCAGTTCTGCATCATTCCCAATGGGCATCAGCTTAGTTCATGTAAAATTGCACACACTCTTTCTCAACTGCGTTAACGCTGGCACAGTTCCACACATTCTATACTTGGGGAACTGTCCAGTTCTTCTGGCTGCTGAACGGCTCCGGTAGAGTGCCTTGCTCAAAGCACACCGGTCTTTGACGTAGGATATTTTACCAGCCATTCTGGGATTTGAACCATCCTGCAAAATATCTATATTCAGTCTTCAGTACAACTACTACATAATGCTGATGTCTCTTTTGAATTGTGCGAGCTGAAATGGACCCTGATTGTGCGTTCTGAGAGACGTTTTTCTTATTTTTGCTCCATCCAGATGGTCTGACCTCAGTGCTGCTGACGGCCTCTCTGGACCAGACCGTCATTCTGTGGGAGTGGAACTCGGAGAGGAACAAAGTGAAGGCCAGACACTGCTGTAGGGGACACGCGGCCAGCGTGGACACCATCGCCGCAGACCCCACTGGGACAAAGGTGTGTGTGTGTGTGTGTGTGTGTGGAAATGAGTCGGAACGCACAGTGCTGGGAAGGGAGATGGTGGTAGAAAACGCAGAAGTCCCCAACTCTGGACAACCGACCGGTATGCTGGTCTTCCATCCAACCAAGACCTGAGCTCGATTCTATAAAATGTCTTCTAAATCATGAGTTTTCTGAAAAACCTGTGTTTCTATGTCAGTGGTGCTCAAACTCTTTCATGTCAAGGACCCCAAAAATGATATGTATTTGGCCTCCGACCCCCATCTCAAAATATGTTGTTGTTCCAGGGACTCTCCCCAGAAGCAAAGACTTGAGTTAAAAACGTAGTGCAAAAAAGATTTGCACCACATTTTCACGATTTTTCAAAAATAGCAGACCTATGAGCTTGTAGATCTGCTATTTTTCAACAGCTAAAGTATAACATAATGCTTTAAAACACCAAAAGGGGTTAAATGCATTTACCTATAGTGGTAGGATGGGAAACCAGCAGCACTAGGTGTTTCCGATGACGAGTTGCGATCTGCTGGGCTGAAGGAACCATTGCACCCACTTGCATTTGTTCTTCTCAAACATCACCGCCGGGGCGTCTGTCCTTCTAACTTCTGTCCGTTTGTGGTGCTTCCTTTTTGTAGTTCTGCAGCGGCTCGTGGGACAAGATGGTGAAGCTCTGGTCTGCAGGTATGTGGAGGACATGCTTTGAAAACTCTTAATAGAGCACCGAAGTCTGACGTCACTTTCAGTAGAGGGCGCCAGTACACAGGTTCATGTATTTTTTTTTATTTGCATTGTAATCCCCATAGGGCGATTTTAGGTCGCTTCATATAAGAACTGTGTTTGAAAAATGAACCGACCACCCCGGCCTTTCTGTCAGGGGGGTGGCTGTCCGTCGTTAATGATGTCCATTCATATTTGATGCAGCCAGTTTCTGGAGAAAATTGAATTAATTTGGCCGCAAAAGCCTTGAAACTACATATGAAAGCAATGTCGCTGCTAATATACGCCCAGCTGTCAACACATTGCGTTCCTGAGATTCCTCGTTGACGTAAGCTCAGCTGGCGGTGACTCGACTCGTACTAACCACAAACATTAAATATCAATTTAAAAAATGTGAGTTTATGTTGTGCGACGGGCAGCTGCGGCCACCCCGTCTACCCGGAAATGTAGTCTCTGTGTTGTTTGACTCGTTTCTAACGCTTATTTTTGGGTATATTTGTACATTTCCACCTTCAGTCGATGCTTCATAACCATATGCGTGATCGGTTTATTTTTCAAACACAGTTCTTATATGAGGCGATCTAAAATCCCCCCATGGGGATTACAATGCAAATAAAAAGTACACAAACCTGTGGACTGGCGCCCTCTACTGACAGTGACGTCAGGACTTCGGTGCTAGTATACTTAACCCATTGACGGAGGAGTAACCCTGTCTGATGATAATGGCTCCACTAACCCGTCCCTTCCCTGTCCTGCCAGTACCCACGGAGGAGGAGGATGAGATCGAGGAGCCCGCCAACAGACCCAGGAAGAAACAGAAGACCGAGCAGCTGGGCCTCACCAGGGTCAGTGGTTCAAAACGTCCCTGTCATTTGACCTTCCACGTCTGAAACAAAAATTGTCACATTTCTTTTTTCTTTTCTTTTCGTTTTTTGAGTGGTGCAACCACTCCAAGGAACAGCAATGTCCGTGTTAACCTATGTATGTGACTATGAGTACCAGTAGGGGCAAAAGTGGCGCTGTTGTGCCAGAAACAGAGAGAGAGAGATAGTGCTGCACTGTTGCTGCTAATGAAAGAGAGAGAGAGGGGGGGGGGGGGGGGGAGTTGCACCACTCAGTTCACACGGGTGTGATTTTGTTTTCTTTCTTTTTGTGGCTCGGACAGATTATGACAGTAGGGCTATACAGAAGGAAGGACAGATATATAGATATATAGATGATATAAAGATGAATACATCACTGAGACAAATAGTAAATAAATCTTATTTAAATACACCATAATCATTCAGATTTAGGACATGTAGGTGAATTGAGTATTTGACCTATTCATTTAATTTGATTAATCGGCAAAGGTGCAGAAAAACAGTGTTTCTCATTTATCTTGGCCACTACAAATGCCCAAATGCCAATAATTCAACCTCTTGTTTACACCTGTAAACCTGTCCATCCATCCATCTTCAACCGCTTATCCGTAGTCGTCGCGGGGGGCAACGGCTCCACCAGAGTGCTCCAGACTTCCCTCTCCAGAGCAACATTAGTGACTTCCTCCTGGGGGGAGATCCCGAGACGTTCCAAGGCCAGTGAGTCGATGTGTTTCCTCCAACTGCGCCTTGGTGGTCTGCCCCCGGGGTGTCTCCTCCCAGTGGGACGTGCGTCGAGGACCTCCTCTAGGGAGACTAGTGTAAACCTGCGACGTGACAATAACGAAGATTGTGATGTTTTTTTGTGAATGTTTTTTTGTGGCTTTCGCCTTTATTTTATATATTTTTATGGAGGGACAGACAGTAGGCTGACAGGAAATGGGGAGAGAGATGAGGGGAAGACATGCAGTAAAGGCCGTCGGGATCGGGAGTTGAACCCACGGCACACTGCCAGACTGGATTACCAGCCAACGTGCCTGGACCATTGAGCCATGGCCCAGGCCGAGGATTGTGATTCTGATCGGGAAAGTACTGAGCATAATGTGTTCTATTTTTGTCCTCTTTTTAAGACGCCCCTGATGACGTTGTCCGGACACAGCGAGGCGGTGTCCTCCCTCCTGTGGTGTGACGGCGACGAGCTGGTCAGCGCCTCCTGGGACCACACCATCCGCATCTGGGACGCCGAGTCCGGAGTGGTGAAGAGCACACTGGTGAGACAAGACAAGAGACTTAGAAACAGGCAAATCCTTAAAAAAACCCTGTTCTGAGCGCGAACCCCATTTTGGTGTTTGAAGCATCATGTTATACTTTAGCTATTGAAAAATAGCAGATCTACAAGCTCATAGCGCGGCACCAAGTGCCGCACTATGAACTTGTAGGTCTGCTATTTTTTAAAAAGGGGTGGTCGCAAATCTTTGAATATATATATTCTTTCAGAGCGAATGTCTTTAACTCAAATCTTTGCTTCTGGGGGGGGAGTCCCTGGAATACCATATTTTCAGATGGGGGGGGGGGTCGAGCGGCCAAATGCAGATATTTTTTGGGGGTCCTTGACATGAAAATGTTTGAGAACGACTGACACAGAAAACATAGGGTTTTTCAGAAAACCGTCAGGACATTTGGAAGGCATTTGTAGAATCGTCCTCGGGTCAAAATGGGTTAACGTACGCGTATCGGCACTCTTCCTCTCAGACGGAAAAAACAACGATTATGCCTCATTTTGTGGTCCACCGTTGATGTCACTCCTCCAAAATGGTGGGCATAGAACCACATGAACGTCATCTTTCAAAGTTCCTTGTGTTTCCTCCTCTCCACAGACGGGCAGTAAGGCATTCAACTGCATCTCCTATTCCCCCGTGGGCCGGCGCCTGGCCTCGGGCAGCACCGACAGACACATCAGACTGTGGGACCCGCGGAGCAAAGGTACCGGGTGTAATAATCCTCGTAAACCATCCCCCACGTCACACCACATCCACGTCCTCTTCAGACCGTGTTTTGTTTTTGGCAGCAAATTTCCAATTTCCAATTTCCAAGTCTCTTGAATAGTTTTCATTTGGTTTTTAGTCACCCGGAATGTTTTAGTGTTAGTCTAGTTTTAGTCGACTAAATATCATGCGATTTTTAGTCGACTAAATCTACAGTTGATTTAGTCGACTAAAATGTATTTTGCGGGTCGTAATGACTGGTTTTACACTTGCTGAAAATAGCTGATCTACAAGCAACCAAGTGTAAAATAACTTATACTGTATCTCTTGTCCACTAGTCCCTTCCGCCCTGAAGAAGGTAAAATAAAAACGTTTTTTGGCATCGGGACTACGAGTTTGTGCGGCCTCTCCTTTCCTTTTCAAAACACTAGTCCCTTCCGAACATTTCAGTCTTGTTTTTATTTGTCGACGAAATTTAGTCTTAGTTTAGTCATCGTAGCTTAGTTAGTCATTTAGTTTCCATTTAGTTTTTGTCGGTGAAAAAAGGTGGTCGACGAACATTTTTCGACAACACTGTCTTCAGAAGTGCTTTTCTTTAGGTGTGCTGGTAGATGAGCCACATTCAACTCACTCATGTGTTGTCTTCTTCGCTCTGTCCTCTCTCTGTCCTCTCTCTGTCCTCTCTCCAGACGGTTCGCTGGTTCTGCTGAACCTGACCTCCCACACGGGCTGGGTCACGGCCGTGAAGTGGGCGCCATCCCACGAGCACCAGCTGGTCTCGGGTTCCCTCGACAACATCGTCAAACTGTGGGACACCAGAAGGTCTGACGTAATATATCACAGTGTGGCTTTTAACTATTGAGCACTACTTAATTAATAACACTGATTCATTGAAGCTTCTTGTATAGTTGCACAAAAAGTCAGAGGACTTCATTCCATTATGAAATGTGATCCAAATAAATAGTTACAGTGTTGACTAAAATCACAATAATGACATTCACAACAAAGACCATCATAGATCAGTAAACAAAAGACAACAAATAGAGATAAATAGAACCCTATTCTAACTTGCCCATCAACCAATTATTCAACATATTCTTTTAAAAATGTTCAAAGACTGAGCAAATTTAATTTCCCTTGGGATTTTGTTCCAATCCTCCACCCCTGTATTATTTAAATGAGCTTCTACCTACCCCATTCTTTAGGTTTGGTGGTTTAAGATCAGCTACTTTGCAATAATTCAGTACAGCATCTTTCTGATATTCAGATTTGAGAAACCTCTCTTGTAGAATGAGCCTGTATGAGCTATCCTAAAGACAGTGAAATGTCAACCAATTACATATTTTAGAGAAACTTGTTGTCCATTTCCACTTCCAATTGTAATTGTTACAATTGGGCGCTACACTTCCTCTGCCAATCTGGGGGGGGCAGCGGACTGACCTCATGTCTCCTTCTATGCATGAGGAGTCCAAGCTGCTTCGCTTCACCTGACAGGGGGGAATTTCCCTGGCCGGACGTAGCGCGTGGAAGGAACACGTTATTCTGACCAGTTCCTTTCCCCTCCATCAGGTGCCCCGGCTGGCCAGGGGGAGGTAGTTTAATGCCTCTTTTACACGGCGACCATCTCCAGATAAAACGGCAAAGTCCCGTTGCGTTCTCATTTTTTATTGACCCTTTACACGAGAAAGCACACTTTATGAAAACGCTATAATATCTCTAGGTGGCGGTAACGGGCTGCCAAATAGACCAGTCACCCACGTTACGTACAAGAAGAAGAGCCAGCTCCCCCTTCACGCAACCCTATCAGGGTTTTGCTTCCAGAACACAACGTGGTTGTGGCCGTCGCTCGCTGCCTGCTTTCTATAACGCATCGAGGTGACAGACAGGCTGACAGACAGCCCATAGCATGCAGGCAGAGCGCGCCACAGGATGGTTATATATTTTATAATACATTAGGCTACATAAACGCTGCTGCCGCCTATCGCAAGGCATTTTATTTACATCATGGTTTTACATTCACCATCGCTGATGAGCAGCGCTTTGTAGGCGAGGAGGGAGGCTTGTTCAGGAACTCCATATGGCTCTGCATCAATGTAATAAATATGCGCTGTGAGCCAACGTGAGCCATGATGTCATAAGTTTTGCGGATTCACCGTTTTGCCTGTTTATATGGAGACCATAGGAAACGGCGTTCTCAAAGATTTCTACTCTGGGAGGTGGTTTCACTTCCTGAAAACACTGTTCTTGTCTAAACGGACACCAGCAAACAATACTTGTGTAAAGACCACCTTAGAGACCAGCATTACTGCATGTTTTTGTGAGGGTATCTACCCTAGGGGACACGGGGAGAACATGCAAACTCCACACAGAAAATCCCCAACTTTTCAATGATCAGACCACATCAGCAAGTGGCCACTTGAAGGGGCGACTCGGCTGGCAGTTACTGAGCGGTCTTGTAATAATGACGATTATTATTTGTTAGTATATAAGTTGCTTTTATCGCATGTAGTCTGAATGCACAGCAAGCGACTAAAGTTAGATTATTATTATTATGACTAAAATGGATTGGATTATAATAAAGCATCATCATCGCTCATGGAGGCTAAACTGATAACGGCTTTGTGTTTCCAGCTGCAAAGCTCCTCTGTACGACTTGGCCGCACATGAAGACAAGGTGTTCTGTGTGGACTGGACGGAGAGCGGGGTAAGAACACGCTTTAATAAACATTCTGGTGTTTTAAGCGTGAAAATGTGGCACAAATCTTTGAATAATATATTATTTCAGAGCCAACGTTTTTAACTCGTATCGTTGCTTCTGGGGAGGTCCCTGAAACAACATATTTTCAGATGGGGGGGGGGTCTGCGGCCAAATACATATAATTCTGGGGGTCCTTGACATGAAATAGTTTGAGAACCACTGACATAGAAACGTGGGTTTAGAAGGCATTTGTAGAATCGTCCTCAGGTCTAAATGGGTTATATTAATAAACAATAAGACGAACGGTTTGCGGAGCGGTCTTGATACCGGAAGGTCGCCAGTTCGTATCCCCGGACCGGCACGTTAAAATTACCACCGCTGAAGTGCCCTTGAGCAAGGCATTGAACCCCTACCATGAAATGTTCTATGAGCAGGGTGTGGCTGTAAACAAGCATCTCGAGCTTAGTCCACTTCCCTGGGTAAACAAAGAACTTTGCTTTGCTTTGCTTTGGGGGCTATACCTCCTCTGAGCCCCACTGCCGCTCTCCCTGAATTCCCTCAGCCTCATTACGTGTTTGTGTGTGTTTTTCAGATGATGCTGAGTGGCGGGGCGGATAACAAACTGTACACCTACCAGTACTCTGCGTGCGTGACTGATGCCGGAGCATAGTGGACGACGACGACTGCAACAGAACCGACACACCACCACACATCATCAACACAGGCACAACGGATTTAGCAGTGGTTCTCAAACATTTTAATTTCAAGGACCCCCCCGTAACTCTGCAACTGTAGTGTACACAAGGCCCCGTAAGGGTCCATTTGGTTCCATTTGTACACAGTTACAGACCTGTAAGTGTCTATTTGGACCCTACTTTGAGAACCACTCCGGATATGGACATTGAGGATTCTGAAACCATGCAGTGATTGACGACATACAGAATAAAGCAACAGCATATTATTTTTATTTTTTGTTTTATGGTCAAATTTTATGCTTTTGTTTGTTTTTCCACTGTTCTACACTTTGTGTTTTTCCCCCTCATGATGGGTTCTGGTAATTGTTTTCTTATATGCTGTGTCTCTCTTTGTATTCCTGTTGAAATGGCTTGCCTGAGATAAACCCCATGAAAGAAAGTTGACCTGGGCTGTTTCTTCAACGTTGTGCTGCAGTATCCTAGTACAGGGGTTCTCAACGTTTTTGGCTGGGGACCCCCGGAAATGCTTTGGCAATGTCTCGCGACCCCCGCCCTGCCCCCCCTCTCCACTCCAATAAAGCAAAGCAAAGTACGCAAAGTTCTTTGTTTACCCAGGGAAGTGGACTAAGCTCGAGATGCTTGTTTACAGCCACACCCTGCTCATAGAACATTTCATGGTAGGGGTTCAATGCCTTGCTCAAGGGCACTTCAGCGGTGGTAATTTTAACGTGTCGGTCCGGGGATTCGAACTGGCGACCTTCCGGTATCAAGACCGCTCCGCAAACCGTTCGGCCACCGCTGCCAAGCGGTGGCAAAAATAACCGTAATATTAGAGAAAATATATCATAAATGAATACTGAAACCAGATATAACCATTAAGGAAAGTTTATGCATGTACTATGTGTACTATGTAAACTCTTAATTTCCATTCAGCCATATTTGTACTTTACTTGAGTATTTCCAATTTCCAACACTTACTTCTACTCCACTACATCTCGGAGCCTAAATTTGTACTTTTACTCCTCTACAATTATTTGAAAACTTTAGTTACTAGTTACTTTGGAGATTTTAATTTTTAATTTTAACCACTTCAATCCTACACATTTTGGCCATTTGAAAATAGCAGATCTACAAGCTCACAATGCGTCGACTCATTGTGAGCTTGTAGATCTGCTATCAGCACATTTGGGCACATTTTGGAAAGTGGCTATGGCCGAATTTAGCCCAAGGAGTGTTTTTCGTGCAAAACTAATGCTTGGAATGGATTCAGAATCATGAAAACCCCCTAGTTTCACAATTGTCACATGCTACTTAGCATGATGACATTTGGAAAATGTTGCCTTATATTGGTTGTCTGTGGTGTGGTATACAAAAATGGCCATAATTCTTTTTTTCGCAATGTTTTCGGCAGAGCAGGCCTCCCATTCCGTGGACCTTAATGACCAAGAGAATAGAGAAACACAAATTAAAAAGTACGGCATGACATCATCCCTAACCGTTGAGCTTTTGGGCCTGTGGCTCCCCGGCTACTAGCTGGTCCATAGCTCTAATGTGTTCTAAATGCAACGCATTAGAGCTATGGACCAGAGCTACCCGGCTACTAGGCTCTGTGGGTTGACTCCTGTCCGGGCCCCTCCTACGTCTCACCAGGTCCAATTCCTGCTCACCAGATCCAGGACCTGTGTGTTGCACCAGACTCCCAGCACTCCTGACACTTCATTCTTGAGCCGCAATGGTTCTGCAGGCTCCACCTGGGCAACGGTGGTGCTGCAGGCTCCACCTGCGGCTTGAATGGCCCTCCCAAAGGCCTCACTGTGGGTTGTTGGGCTTCCTCCTCACAGAAGACACAGTCTGGGGCGCCAACCCATACTGCTCCCGGCTGTCCCCCCAGTCTCTCTGGTGGTCAAATCAAAAGTTTATATACTGAAAGAAATTGGCAGTACTTAATTACTGCAAAAAAGTTAAATTAAGTTTAGTGCGCGCACGTGTGTGTGTGTGTGTGTGTAAACTAGAATCTTTTAATACCTGTCCAAAGATACATGATCAACATTATAGATTACATTATAGAGGCAGCGGTGGCCGAACGGATAGCGGCGCGGTCTTGATACCGGAAGGTTCCTAGTTCGAATCAGCCGTCCGACACGTTAAAATTACCACCGCTGAAGTGCCCTTGAACAAGGCATTGAACCACTAGTGACTACGATGAAATGTGTTCTATGAGCAGGGCCTGGCTGGAAACAAGTTCTTGAGCTTAGCCCAGATACCCTGGGTAAATATAGATTTCATTTCATTTCATTTCACATACTATAGGTAATTCCTGGAATTTCTGAAACTTGCTAAAGCAAAATATACATTTTATAAAGATAGGCCTCTATAGATGGCCTACGTCAAACATTTGTTTCCTCCTCAAAAATGTAGTTGGGCCGAAGACTACTAGAATTGCATTTTATGTAGTCATATCACTTTATAGTATATATGTATAGAGCGTCTGCTAAATGCCTAAATGCAAGTAAATTGTAGTGATGCATGCATGTGTCATCATCGTCGTGTAAACAACAGCACCACCACGTGGCAGAGGAAGGCAACGGCTGCTTTGCATATCCTGTTTCTGCTTCCTCTGAGTCAGATCAGATGAGGAGGAGGATGATGGCTCGCAGCAGATGAGGCTAGCAGCAGCTTCTGCACTTGTCTGTGTGCTGCCGGATATGTACGCGTGGATGCTCCCGACAACAGAAGACTGATCGAACTAAGGTAGAGTCCAAAATCAACTCTTAAAAGATTTAAAAGACACAGACTGACAGGGATGTGTGGGTCAATAAGACCGTGAAGTGTGTGTGGGGCAGCTAACCTGCTACTACTGTAGCACCACTAGCTCGGCGACATCTGAGAAAAGGGGTTTCTTGAGGTATTTGTGTTTTCTGGCTTTACCGATCGGCTGATATTTTTAAATAATCGTTATCAACCAGATCTTGCGTTCGGGTTCGATACAAGTGTCTCAAGACATGAATTATATTATAAGCCCCGTCAGGGTTTGATCTGATGTGTAACTAAACACCTGCTAGGCAGCCAGCTGCTTGTGTCTCACAGCACACAGTACAGACATTAAACTGGTGTGGTGTCTGATTCTCTCTAACAACATGAAGAACAGCTTCTGTCTGTCCCCCTGCTGGGTCTGTCCTCCGTGACATTCATTCAGGAGTCATGACTGCCTTTTAACTGTAATAACTGCAGTGCAAACAGCTGTCACGTTGCCCTTTGTGTTATCTGTCCTGCTGCTGCTGCTAGTGTAGTAGTGTCAGTGTTTTAAATTGATTGAATATTGATTGAATACTTAATTTGACAGAAATGTAAACGCCACAGTAGTACAGTATTTGGTCTAAAAGGATACCCCTCCCCCCTACTTGTTTCCATTGAGGTCCTGTCGTGCAATCCATAGAGAATTATTGGTCACTGTAGCATGTTAAGTCAAAGCAGAATTTGGAATTGTATTGTAATTCGTAGGAGTTGAGGCATTTACATTTTGTTTGACTCGGTTAAACAGAAAAGTATTCTGAAAATAGCAGATGCAACTACAAGCTTACAAAGGTGTCTATTTTCACAATTTTTTGTTTATATCATTTGACAATTTGGCCAATGTTTCACCAGGTTTTTATGGTATAGTTACAATTACTTTGACGCAGTACATCTCCCCCCCCTCTTGTTTTAGAGGTGTTATAAAGCTCCTAAAAGTCATTAAATTGTCACTTGATGACAAAACATCATTGTCCACTGCATTAGGCCATGGACTCTCATAACTCGGAGAGAGTGCAAAATAAATGGACCAGTAAGGGTTCTGTTGGCACACTCTCTGAGTTACAGAGCCATATTCTGTTCCTTAATGTCAATCCTTTAGCTTGGGACCCCCTCCCCTGGGGACCCCCTCAGGAAGGACCCATCCCTCCCGGACCCCACCTTATCTGTCACACGCCTGTGGTGCTGTTTGTTTTACTTTGTTACTGTCCCATTCCTTGGGGCTATGTTGGGGGGTTGGCTGTTGTGGGAGTGAAAGCTATAAAGGCTGTGGCCCTATGCAGCTCTTGACTTTGAGCCAGACTGGGGTTTCCATTATCATGACAGGTCATGTAAGTTTTGGCTCCTTACTCGAGTAAAATCCTAATTATTTCCAAACTCTGAATTCTGGTATTGCCTCATTATTATGTTCTTCTTAGCATGTGTCCTACAGACTGCCTTAACAGTACCGCGCTATGAGCTTGTAGATCTGCTATTTTTCAACAGAGTATAACACAATGCTTAAAACACCAAAAGGGGTTCCCGCCCAGAATGGGTTAATTATTAGTGATGCACAATATAATCGGTAGCATATCGAAATCGGCCATAAAAAATATACAGAATCTTATTTTCACAGATATTGATGGCCTAATAATGTCGCTTTTGTTTTGTGTATTTCTCATGTTTTGAAGGCGGCATAATCTGTATAATATTGGAATCGGTCAGAATCGGTATCGGCAGATATGACCCTGCCAATAATCGGGGATCGATATCGGTCAGAATATCATAATCGTGCACCCCTATATTATTAAATATGCAGTTTGCAAGCTTGTTGCATATTATATAAGATAGCCGTCATTTTTGATGAACTGAACAAGGTGGACCCTCTTGTAAACAAGTGTAATGCTTTATTGGGTCGTCCACTCACAGTTAACAGTCTTTGTATAGAGAGTATGCGCATGCATAAAGTGAGTGGCAAATCGAGTGGCAAATCGAGTGGCAAAGTGTGTTTAACGTCGTTTAATGCAATCATATTGGACTTTTCTGTTTGGATGTATGAGCTGTCAAGGCCAGAAAGTAGTTTTTTGGCACTCAGTAGGCGTTCCCGCATAACTTCCTGGTTTGATGATGATGTCACGCGCATACCCTCTATTGAGTTGTGCTGGAAATGTACTGTAATTCTGCAAACTGTTAATAAATATTTCAATCAATCAATCAATCAAAGTCATGTCTGAGGCTGAGCTGGCCCCTGTCTTGCTTGATGTGTCACTTTTCTCATGTGTTCACTGATTGATTGTTAATTGATATCGATGAGAAAGCAATCGCATATTGTCGATGTTCATTTTGTTCATTGATTTCCTTATTGTTTAATGTATTGTGTGATTTCTGTGTCCTGGTGTTGAGGGCCTTGTCATGCCTTTTATTCTACGTACTACTATTCTCAGTCACGACGACCTAATTTGGATTAGAAACATGTCTTCTGTGAAAGGCATGTTGAGCCTGAAAATAGCCTATGTATATTGTATAAGCACACACAACGCATGTCTGTGACGCATTTGTGAGATGGGGCTATTTTCGTTTTTTCTTTTATTTTACGAGTATTTGAAGTGGTCAGACTTGCAATAGAAGTCGAAATGGTTAACGCTGTTTCACAAATTTCAGATTAGTAACTTTACCGGAGCCAACGTTAATCTGTGATACTGTATTCTTCTCTGGTATGCTCTGGTCTACTAAGTTACTAACATTGTCTTTTTGTGTTACAGAGCAGCCAGGAATATTCAAAGATGGACGGGTATGTACGGTTGTATAAATGCCACTATATTTTAGGAATCATTCTGCATATTGTATCTATCTAGAGACAGATCTGCCCAGGACTGTTCACCCATTCTGAACGGGAAGCCCTTTTGGTGTTGTTTTTAAGCATTATGTTATACTTTTAGCTATTGAAAAATAGCAGATCTACAAGCTCATAGCACGGCACATAGTGCCGTGCTACGAGCTTGTAGATCTGCTATTTAAAAAAAAATCATGAATATTGTGGTGGAAATCTTTGAATATATTTTCTTCTGGGGGGGGTGTGGGGGAGGGGTGTGTGTGTGTGGGGGGGGGGGGAGGGGGATTAGTATGTAGCCACAACAAACAACAATCCCCCCCCCCGGGTTGTGCTTATAACCACGCCCCCCGGGCAAGTTAAATTTACTGAGGTTAAGGTTAGGGTTAGGTTTAGGTATAGTTTTACTGAGGTTAGGGTTAGGCTGTCAATCACAGCGACTGGCCGATCACAGCGCGTCGTCGACTGCACAACCCGTTGTAGGCTTTGGTATATGTCGCGTCACTGACCGAGCCGCCGGCCCTCCCTCCCCTCCTCCCTCTCTCTCTCTCTGCCACACAGGTTTTCGGGGGACATGCTGAGCGGCGGCCGGGCCTTGCTGGGCGGCGACAGCAGCTCGGTGATGGCTCGCATGCAGAAGAAGTTCTGGAACACCAAGCAGGTGCTGATCAAAGCCACGGGCAAGAAGGAGGACGAGTATGTGGTGTCGTCGGACGCCGATCTGGACGCCAAGCTGGAGGTAATAACGCAAAGAGGACGACATGTTTTGCGTCAAACGACACTTAAACGACCTGGAATCCCTGTTTTGGGCATGTCACAGGTCAAACGTTTAAAAAAAGAAAATAGTGAAACTTTTACCTCCTATAAGCTCACAACGTGTTATGATCTTACGATGCGACGTGCTTTTTTCAGTTTTTGCTATTCATCATACAGCTTAAGGCAAGCCATTCTGGGCGGGAACCCCTTTTGGTGTTTTAAGCATTATGTCATACTTTAGCTATTGAAAAATAGCAGATCTACAAGCTCATAGCGTGCCACCGAGTGGCCACCGAGTGGCCACCGAGTGGCCACCGAGTGGCGCGCTACGAGCTACGAGCTTCTAGGTCTGCTATTTTTGAAAAATCGTGAAAATGTGGCGCAAATCTTTGAATATATATTCTTTCAGAGCGAACGTTTTTAACTCAAATCTTTGCTTCTGGGGGGGGGGGGGGGCCTGGAATTTTTTTAATTGAGGGGGTCCCTGGAACAACATATTTTCAGATGGGGGTCGGCAGCCAATTACATATATTTTTTGGGGGTCCTTGACATGAAAATGTTTAAGAACGACTGGGTTTTTCAGAAAACTGTCAGGATTTAGAAGACATTTGTAGAATCAGCCTCAGGTCCAAATAGGTTAAGATGTTAAATAATTCTAATATACCCTATGATGATAAACAGCTGTATAGCGTAGAGATAAATAAAATTAAAACGCCAACCACCCCCTGAGAGTCTCAGGTTTGATTATGTGGCAACATTGCATTGAATTCAGGTCGTCTGGAACAAGTTTTTGCTCCAGGAAGTAATTTAGTCAGTTCCTTTCTTAACCTTCACTGCCTGGGTTTTAGTGAGGATTATGTTGGGTGAAGAATCGGATTCAGTTTGCTTCGTAACATCACAGTTCAAACAGGTTTCGCTGTATTGAATGACAAGAGAGAGAGGAGTCGAGAGAGAGAGAGAGAGAGGAGTCGAGGACAGAGAAAGTGGAAAAATAAAGATGTGTACATACCGGTATATCTCGTCAAATAATTTAACACCATACTTGATCATACTACAGCGTAACACAAAAGTAGCAGGTCCACCGATGTTGTTTTTGGCAGCAAATTTTGATTTTAGTTTTAGTCCATAGTCTCTTGAATAGTTTTCATTTAGTTTGAGTCACATTTTAGTCACCTGGAATATCTTAGTGTTAGTCTAGTTTTAGTCGACTAAATCTACAGTTGATTTAGTCGACTAAAATGTGTGTTTGGCGGTTCTTGGTGCCGTCGTAATGACTGTTTTTACACTTGCTGAAAATAGCTGATCTACAAGCTCGTAGATCAGCTTGTAGATCAGCTATTTTCAGCATGCAACTAATTGTAAAATTACTTATAGTAGATCTCTTGTCCACTAGTCCCTTCCTAACATTTGAGTCTAGTTTTTATTTGTTGACGAAATTCTCAGTATATATAGTCTTAGTTTTAGTCATCATAGCTTAGTTTTCATTTAGTTTCCATTTAGTTTTCGTCAGTGAAAAAAGGTAGTCGACGAACAATTTTCGTCTTAGTTTTAGTCGACAAAGTCAACACTGAGGTCCACAAGCATTTTGAGCATGTAGATCTGCTGCTACTAATTTCACTCCTGAAATAGTCTCGCGTTAACCAGACCGTTGACTCTCGCAACTTCCAAATGCTTTCATCATACAGTCTGGGACTGTATGATGTTATTATGGTGCCAAAATTCATTCAGCATTTTCACTATTTCACCAGCTATTTCCTGCAGAAGAGAATGGTAGCCCCCAATGACTTTGTTGCAGTAGAAGCAGCAGGTAGACCAAGCAGGACGCTTGGACCATGCTAGAAGGCTTTCTTACTTTTTATTTGTAGTTGTTATGTCCCCACCAAAGATGTTATTTTGTGCAAAACCTCCTTATTGGCTATTTCCCCTACCATAAGCCCTAAATGAATTGAATTGAATGACCGTTTCGTCTTTACACTCGCGCAAATTTATTCTAATATGAATAGAAATCATCTAAGCATGTGTAGCTTGTTGCTTAGCAGGAAAGAAAATACAAAAATAAAATGTAAAGATATTTTCAAATATATTTCGTGAACGGAAATGGCAGCTTCCTTATACTCAGCTCATGGGGGGCTATAGTTCCAGACTCTATATAGCATTCGGAGATTGTGGAATAGTAGTCTGGCTATACGCGAGACTACTGAAAAGTACGCTTTCCACCGACAAAGATGAATATACACTAGTAGTGTATGTAAGAGGCAGATATTTAATACTGTACATGGTGTTTTGAACTTTAGCAACACATTCAGGGTGTGTACATGTTGTTTTGAAACATTAGCATCATATCCTGGTTTTCACGACCTACGCTAGCCGGTACAATGTTTCTTTTTTTAGGTGCCGTTTCAATGACCAGTTTGTGCAGCATGTAAAGAGTAAAAGAAAACCTGACACATTTCACACGGTTAAAAAAAACCAACTCGGGTGATGTTCATGCTTTATTCCAGGGGGGTTCTCAACGTTTTTGGCTGGGGGGACCCCCCCGGGAAATGTATCACGACCCACGCGACCCCCTCCCCCACCCCAATCAATACAAACTGACTGCAAAAATAACCATTTAGGCCTGACGTCGAAATTTATAAAATGTCTTCTAAATCCTGACAGTTTTCTGTCAGGATTTGTGCCACATTTTCACGATTTTTCAAAAATAGCACACCTACAAGCTTGTAGATCTGCTATTTTTAAATAGCTAAAGTATAACATAATGCTTAAAACACCAAAAAGGGTTCCCGCCCAAAATGGATAATAGAGAAAATATATCATAAATGAATACTGAAATATAATCATTAAGGAAATTGAGAGCACCTGGGGTTGAGAACCCCTGCTTTATTCTAATGGTTCGTCGACAGTTGATGTTGAATTATTATTATTAGGCATATAAAAGGAACGGAGTATTGTTGACCGGAGTCACATTTTTATGCAACGCCGTCTTATGACAAAGTATAAAATAAGGTAAAAATAAGTGATTTAATAAAGCTAGCGTTTAGTAGAAGTAAAATTAATCTATATATAGATGCGCCGCTCCCTCTCTCAGCTCCTGTGTCTCAGAATCGGGGGAACGAACGAGAGAATCAGCATTTTTTTCTTCTGTAGTAGCAGAACCTTGTTAGTGTTTCATTGTGGCGAGGCGGGCCGGTCCTGTGAGACCCAAAGGGGCCCGGTTACTGTTACACACACAGCTGCTAAGAGACGCACTACTGAGAGGGCCTTGTTCACTGACGACCAAAGACCTTATTCTGTCGGGCCTGCTTTCATTGTCCCCTCCTCACACATAACCTCCCCCCTCCCATGAGGCAGAGAGCCAGAGAGGAGGAGAGAAGAAGTAGAAGGAGAGAGGAGGAAATGGAGGCTCCAAGTGAGCGTGAGAAAGAGTCACAGGAATACACATAAATGTCATAACATCTTGACATTTAAAAAAAAACATCAAAGAAAATGTCCACTTGATGTATTTGTTTTATTCAGCAGGCCTAGGGAAATGGCCAGCAGCAGCTGCTGTCCATTTTTTTCACCTTCTTGTCTGTTATTGACGTTGTTGTGAATTGGTCCCACTCCGGAACACATAACTAACCTTTTCTCTGTTAGTACAGTTTATGACGGGACAGTAAATACAATCCAGACAGACATATACTGTATATCCCATTTAGACCTGAAAACGATTCCAGAAATGTCTTCCAAATCATGACGGTTTTCTGAAAAACCTATGTTTCTATGTCAGTGGTTCTCAAACATTTTCATGTCAAGGACCTCCAAATATATGTGTAATTGGCCGCCAAACCATATCTGAAAATATGTTGTTCCAGGGACCCCCCCCCCCCACCCCCAGAAGCAAAGATTTGAGTTAAAAATGTTCGCTCTGAAAGAATACATATACAAAGATTTGCGCTGTTTCTCAAAAATAGCACACCTTCAAGCTCGTAGCGCGGCACTCGGTGCTGCGCTATGAGCTTGTAGATCTGCTATATTTATTTTTTTCAATTTACTTTTTATTGAATTTTAATCAAACATACATGTAAACGAAACGACTGACAATTGACAGTACAGACAACCGAAACAAAACAAAACGAGACAATATACGTACAATACACACAAGGGGAGATATCTGCCTCTCTTCTCTATTGATGATCATAATACATAAGTACCTCAAACAGGTGCATCTGTTTCTACAGATTAAACAGGTTTAACTGAATGTATACAAAATCAGGTCTTATGGTAGAGACATGAGTAATCCATCTAAACCAGTTATCTGTGAAGACTTCAACTTGACCTCTAAAGCTGAATGTAATTCTCCATAATAAATATACTATAGATGAAATCAATCCATTCATGATCTTCTATTTTTCAATAGCTAAAGTATAACATAATGCTAAAACACCAAAAGGGGTTCCCGTTCAGAATGGGATAAATATGAGTTCTTAAAGAAGAAAGCGAGAGCAAGCACTCAGTTGAATAATTCCACGTAATGGTGTAACGGGTGCACGGTTCAGGAAGATATAGCCTACGCTGTGAGAATAAATACCAGCACTCACGTTGTATCCTTTTAGGATTCTTGTTTTATTTTTCGATTTCCCCCAGCAGGCAACAACAGACAGATGGACGTTTCGGCCGTGTGGCCTTCTTCAACTCTAAATCTAAATAGCAATGTTTCTGTGTCACTTATAAAGGAAACGTCCATCTGTCTGTTGTTGCCTGCTGGGGGAAATCGAAAAATAAAACAAGAATCCTAAAAGGATACAACGTGAGTGCTGGTATTTATTCTCACAGTGGATAAATATGAGTTCTGCACATGTTCTTTATGAAACGCTTTCATTCACAGGGAACAGAGAAAGGGCCCCCCGTCGTTATAATTATGGTGCCAAATTTCATTCAGAATTTTCACTTATTTCACCAGCCTTTTCCTGCAGAAGAGAATGGTAGCCCCCAATGACTTGGTTGCAGTAGAAGCAGCAGGTAGACCAAGCAGGACGAACCACAGTTGAAAAGGACCAGCATTTGGCAGCCTGCCCATCTAAGGCTTGTTTGGCATGATTTGTGTGGAATTTCCCCGCTGAACAGGGAAGGGGAACTCGACAAACTTGGCCACAACTGCGAGAAGTGTCCATTTTCAATGTGCGTCCAGTACAGTGTGAAATGAAATGGGGAGGTATAGTCTGTGAGCCAGTGAGCCATGTTAAATCAGAGATCTGTTGCAGCTCTGCTGGTCACAGATGTTAAGTCTCCTGTATCCTGGAGGTCTGGGCTAAAGAGGCCACCAGTTACCCTTTTTAGTTAATCAGTAACTACCCTATACTGTATTCTGTATGTGTAATTGTGTATGTGTGTGCCTGAACCACCGCTTCTCTCCTCGGCGCTTAATGCTCAATTTCTGCTCCATTGCACGATCCTGCGCCTAAAAATAGATTGAGAAGCTCACCGCTATATGCGCGGTAGGTACGTGGCTAATGCTGAAACTGTAACATCGTTGTTGTGCTCTATAGCGCTGGAATCTGTGAGGCACGCTCGTGTGCCAAAATGAGCTTGAATTTGATTTCTGTCTTGTCTGAACACCTGTGCTGTAAGATAGCCCACTCTCTTTTGTTTTTGAATTGAGCGAAGATATTCTGACACGGGCACCGTATCTAACACATTTTGGGCGGGAACCCCTGTTGGTGTTTTAAAGCATTATGTTATGCTTTAGTTATTGAAAAATAGCAGATCTACAAGCTCATAGCGCGCCACCGAGTGGCGCGCTATGAGCTTGTAGGTCTGCTATTTTTGAAAAATCGTGAAAATGTGCCTCTCATCTTTCAATATATTATTACAGAGTGAACATTTTTAACTCAAATCTTTGCTTCTGGGGAACATATTTTCAGATGTGGGGGGGGCGGAGGCATATTACATATAATTTTTGGGGTCCTTGACATGAAATATTGAGCACCACTGATACAGAAACATGAGGTTTTTCAGAAAACTGTCAGGATTTTGAAGACATTTACAACTCACAAGACAATTCACGCCTTTCGGGGGCCTCTGTGGACAAGACTTGGACAAGATAAAGACTTTATATATACGTAGGTTGTGAAAACCTTTTAGTGTGCCTATAGCGTGTCTCACTTTATAGTATAGCTCCATGCCAGGGTCTAGGACTAAATTGACAATTTAGGCGGCCGATAAGATATGATTGCACTGACATTGGTTTTGCGTCCATGACGTCACCGTTCAAGATGCAGACAAGACAGACACAATACATTACAAAAAGATACATTACAGGACACGCATCACAGAAGCAGACAGGAACAAGAACAATAGAACATATCCTCTCGGTTTAACGATTTTGGTTTAAAAGCAGAACAGACTGGTGTACAAGAGAATTCTAAGATAAGGTTATGCATGGAGGCAAAACAAACGGTGAGCACAGAATGAGACGGTAAGTGGTCATTGTAATTTCACCGGCAGATATAATGGCTTAACCTCACCTCACAGTGCCCCCCCCTTCCCCCCTCCCCCCCCCGCTTGTTCTCATCAGCAGAGGTAAAATTAGAGCAGACGAGAGGAGGCCCGTGCTCTGAATCACATATTGGGGCTCTGCTGTAATGCTGTATTCTGTACTGTGTGTGTTTGTGTGTGTGTTTGTACTAAAGGGAGGTTTTGCGTAAAGAGAGAGACAGTATGTTGACTGTTGTTGTGTGTATACCCTGTTGTGTAACCACGTGCAGTTGTACAACACACACACACACACACACACACACACACACACACACACACACACACACACACACACACACGGTGTGCAGTGGTGCGCAAATCTGTCCCTCTCTAAGCAAGCGGTCGTCTCTAAAAGTCTTAACCCATTCCGGGCTGGAACCCCTTTTGGTGTTTTAAGCATTTATGTTGTACTTTAGCTATTGAAAAATAGCAGATCTACAAGCTTGTAGCGCGGCACTCGTGCCGTGCTACGAGCTTGTAGGTCGAGCTTTACCTCAAATCTTTGCTTCTGAGGGGTTTCTGGAATAACATATTTTCAGATGGGGGTCCTTGACATGAAATATTGAGCACCACTGACAGAAATGTGAGGTATTTCAGACAACTGTCAGGATTTAGAAGACATTTTTTTTTTAATTTCAACGTCGGGCCTAAAAGTCTTAACCGACTCTTTTGTATGTATCAGCCCCCCCCCCCCCCCCGCCCCCCCTCCCCTCCAATCAGTCCACAGCAGCACAGGAGAGGCCGAGGTTTCGGATTCTATGTTGCCATGACCACCATAAGGGGCCACAGCAGAGATGAAGAGAGATAAATATAAATAATTATGCGAGACAACGGTCTGTACCAGCCAGAGGACTCTGGCTGGCCTCTACGCACGCGCGTGTGTCTGTCTCTCTCAGCGCCATTTAAATTACTACTTTTTATATTGTGAATAATAAGGATTGTAGTCCCAATCACTTTGAACCGTTTTTAAGAGTGTGTGTGTGTGTGTGTGTGTGTGTGTGTGTGTGTGTGTGTGTGTGTGTGTGTGTGTGTGTGTGTGTGTGTGTGTGTGTGTGTGTGTGTGTGTGTGTGTGTGTGTGTGTGTGTGTGTGTGTGTGTGTGTGTGTGTGTGTGTGTGTGTGTGTGTGTGTGTGTGTGTGTGTGTGTGTGTGTGTGTGTGTGTGTGTGTGTGTGTGTCCGACCAGTTCTTCCGCACGGTCCAGTGCACGTGCACAGAGCTGCTGAAGGTGATAGAGAAGTACCAAACGAGAATCACACGTGAGTCACACACACACGCACTTATTCATAATCAGCTGATAGCTTACTCATGCTTCCATTCATTTCATATCCACCTGTTTGATAACAAAACCAGTATTTGTTTGCAACATTTCTCTGCAGGGCACACACACACAAACGCACGCATGCACGCCTTAGGGCATAGTCAACTAGTAAATCCACTAGTCGACCTTGTTGATACTAGTTGACTAGTTGATAAGGAAAAAAAAAAGTTAATTTTTTCCCGATTTTGTAGGCCTCAAGATCAGGTAGATTATAGTTATAGTCACCATGTACACAGTATTTCAATGTACAAATATTTATTTAAAAAAGAAAAAAAGTTTATTTTTTTAATTTATTTTATTTTTGACATAATAGGTAGTTAAACAACTAGTCGACTAGTAAACTAGGCATCTAGTCAAATAGTAAAAATTACTAGAAGTGAATGCCCTAGCACGTGCGCGCACACACGCACACACACACACACACAACTTATCTGTATGTACTGCATATCAACATGAGTTCAAACGCCCAGTAAGCCTGTGTCTCTGTCCTCACACCTGTCCCAATAAGCCTGTGTCTCTGTCCTCACACCTGTCCCAATAAGCCTGTGTCTCTGTCCTCACACCTGTCCCAATAAGCCTGTGTCTCTGTCCTCACACCTGTCCCCAATAAGCCTGTGTCTCTGTCCTCACACCTGTCCCAATAAGCCTGTGTCTCTGTCCTCACACCTGTCCCAATAAGCCTGTGTCTCTGTCCTCACACCTGTCCCAATAAGCCTGTGTCTCTGTCCTCACACCTGTCCCAATAAGCCTGTGTCTCTGTCCTCACACCTGTCCCAATAAGCCTGTGTCTCTGTCCTCACACCTGTCCCAATAAGCCTGTGTCTCTGTCCTCACACCTGTCCCAATAAGCCTGTGTCTCTGTCCTCACACCTGTCCCAATAAGCCTGTGTCTCTGTCCTCACACCTGTCCCAATAAGCCTGTGTCTCTGTCCTCACACCTGTCCCAGTAAGCCTGTGTCTCTGTCCTCACACCTGTCCCAGTAAGCCTGTGTCTCTGTCCTCACACCTGTCCCAATAAGCCTGTGTCTCTGTCCTCACACCTGTCCCAATAAGCCTGTGTCTCTGTCCTCACACCTGTCCCAATAAGCCTGTGTCTCTGTCCTCACACCTGTCCCAATAAGCCTGACGGCAGTGTTGATTTCGTCGACTAAAACTATAAGACGAAGAATGTTCGTCGACTGCCTTTTTCCACTGACCAAAACTAAATGGAAACTAAATCAAAACTAAGCTATGATGACTAAAACTAAGACTAAATGTATTGACAATTTTGTCAACGGCTCAAAACTAGATGCTATGAAGGGGACTAGTGGACATTAAGAGATCCAGTAGAAGTCATTTTACAATTAGTTGCGTGCTGAAAATAGCCGATCTACAAGCTCACAACAACGAAGTCAACACTGTGTCTCTTGTCCTCAGACCTGTCCCAGGAGGAGAACGAGCTGGGCCTGTTCCTGCGCTTCCAGTCGGAACACGACCGCACCAAGGCAGGCAGCATGATGGACGCCACCAGCAGGGCCCTGTGTTCCTCGGCCAAGCAGAGGTCAGACAGACAGACGCATGGGAACGCAATGCGTTATTTATTAGAGCCGCGGCTGTTCCGTTTCCCACTGTCCTTCTTTAAATGTAAGAAACCTCATATTTCGAAAACGTATTACCTTTCCGGATTCGAATTCAAAAGTATCAAAAATAGCAATGCTCACACACACAACTGGTTCAACCCCGGTGGAAAAGGGGCCTCAGAGTTCCAGGGCTGAGAAAGGGCTCTATGCACACATGCCATTTTGGAAGGAACTTGGGACGCCCCTACCTTACTTCCTTCACAGGTGTTACTGATGATACTAATTCTGGGGGCGGCTGTGGCTCAGTAGGTAGAGCAGGTCGTCCAATGATCCGTGGGGTCGGCGGTTCGAATCCCGGCTCCTCCTCCTCCTGTCCACATGTCGGAAGTGTCCTTGGGCAAGACACTGCCTCCAGTGGTTGCTACCATCGGTATGTGAATGTGGGAAGTGAGGACGCTGGCGTCGACTGTTCGCCGCTTCACCTCCCAATGTATGAACGAATGGACCATTGTAAAGCGTTTTGAGTAAGCATAGAAAAGCGCTATAAAAATCCATTATTATTATTATTATTATAATTCAGGCTTTGTTCCATTCTGGTGAAACAGAGTCTGGTTATCTGCTAATCTGCCATTGTCGCATGTTGGCTCACTGGAAACACTCTGCTACACCAGTGGGCCGTGTCATTGAGTCGGTTCCAGAAGGCCCCGTACGGGTGTGTAACTCAAGTGTACAATTGGAACCAAATGGTCATGGGTCCATTTGGTTCCATTTGTACTTTTGTACTCTCAGAGTTATGGGGGGTCATTGAAATTAACAGGTTCGAGAACCACTGTACACTAAATGGAACAGAGGCTTAATTAGTATCATCGGTAACACCTGTGAAGGAAGTAGGGAGTTATTCTGTGTGCATAGAGCCCATTCAGTATTTTAGCCGTGACGTGAGCGCCCCCTCCAGAGATACTTCCGGGTCCTACTTTTGTGTCGCTTTTGTGTCCCCATAGAGTTATACTGTGACGCTCCGTCGGACTAAATCTGCGAAAACAACCACGAAAGTCTAATTTTACTGCTTTCTTCGCAAAAACAAAGCTGAGCCCAAATCTGGCTGTGACAGGCCGTCTTCCCCACACGGAATACTATCGCCATTTTATTTCATTGTGTCAACTAAATCCTCATTAATTGCAAACTAGATTCAACATACTCAACCCTGCACACATTCTAAATATGCCCCTGAAATATTGTACTGAGCAAATGGACTGTTACCACCTTCAATAATAATGATAATAATAGTCTTTATTGTCTCCACATCATATATTTTCTTTGTCATGGACACTTGTACAAAACAATAATAATTCTACTCGAGTTGGAAGCATTAAGACCCATTTTAACCCTCAATGGCTTCCTTTCTGAAAAATAACACCATTGTAAAAAGATTCACGCGTTTAGATATTCTATTTACAATGAGATGTGGACGGGAGCTGGTGCCACTTGGACCCGGACGTAACGTAGCACTACAAAATGGCGTCGGACTTAAATACTGAATTGCTGTGTCTGTCCGTCCCCGCTGCAGGCTGGCCCTGTGTCCTCCGCTGCAGCGCATGCAGCAGGAGGTGGAGACGTTCCGGCGGAGGGCCATCGCCGACACGCTGCTGACGGTGGGCCGCATGGAGAAGTCTCGCACCGAGTACCGAGGGGCCTTGCTCTGGATGAAGGACGTCTCCCAGGAGCTGGACCCCGACACGTACAAACAGCTGGAGAAGTTCCGCAAGGTAATAACGTTAACCCATTTAGGGCCTGACGTCGAAATTAAAAAAAAGTTTGCTCTGAAAGAATATATATTCAAAGATTTGTTTTCCGCATTTTTACGATTTTTCTAAATGAGCTATTTTGTTTAGATCTGCTATTTTTCAATAGCTAAAGTATAACATAATGCTTAGTTAAAACACCAAAATCCCAGAATGGGATAATAATAAAACTTTATTTGTATAGCACCTTTCATGACATGAAATGCAGCTCAAAGTGCTTTACAGAGCAATGGAGAAAGAAAAGAAAAGCAAGGCATAAACATTAAAAAATAATAGCAGTAATGCAATACAGTGAGGACATGAATAACACACATTTTAAAAGGATCGTAGGTACGGTAGTTTTGCCCATGGGCACAGGGATCGTAGGTACGGTAGTAGCCCACGGGTCACGGGGATCCCATCGCGGTTCTACTCGTGTAGCTGGACAAGCTGAACCATAACGACAGGCTTAACGGACACATCCTGGCTCCTACAAGCTACAAAACATCATGTCGTATCAAAATGTATTATTAGTACTAAACGCGATGGTTAAATATTAAGGTTAGATACAGTATAAACAATATGTAACAATAACGTATGATTCTTCCTCAACATGCATACTGTAGGTGTTTTGTGCATAGGTTTCCTTGCCGAAGCGGCTGGATGGCACTTAACCCGCCTTCTAATGAGAGCGCAAAATCTCTCTTGGAAGAGCCACCCATCGACAAATCTAATATATTGTAACCTTCCCCGTGTTTCTTCACTAGAGGAACACCGTTTGCCGGACACTGCTACAGAGCTGACAATGAGGTTATATCTTCCCTTCTTCTCTGGAGTCCTGCCTCAAAGCAGACCAGAGGTAGAAAACTGTCGTTCCCTGAGGATGCCATCGCTATAGGGAGTCAGAGACACATGCATCAGTAAGCAGGAACTGGGGACGGCAATGAAGGACCGGGAAGTCCGGCGTAGCATTGTTGAAATCCATGATCTCGACCGCGGGGGCGAAAAATGATGATGTGCCTTGCCGTAGTAGTGCAACAATGCAGGTGTGTGTTGGGTTAAAATGTCATTGGTGTGTGTGTGCGTGTGCGCGCTCAGGTCCAAGCCCAGGTGCGGGGAACGAAGGGTCAGTTTGAGAAGCTGAAGAACGACGTGTGTCAGAAGGTGGACATGCTCGGAGCGAGCCGCTGTAACATGCTGTCTCACTCCCTCTGCACCTACCAGGTCTGTGTGGGCTTTCATTCATTCATACTTTGAAATATCTATTATTTTGTGTTGTTGCGCTGGTTCACGTGTCTAATGCAGTGGAAGTGCAAGCCCATTATTTATTGGGTATAGAGAGTATGCACATGCATGATTTTCCCATCGGGACACGCCCCCCTCATCTAGACTGAGTGGCAAAACATTGAGCAGCTTGGAGTTTGGAAGCGCTCGTTGGAAATCACTCAACCGTCCTGCCGTACCACCTGTTTCTAAATGTCACATAATGCAGGAGGCAGCAAAATGTTGTGTTATTGAAAACAAGCACTTCCAAACTCTTGACACTTAGAAAAATAATCAAATGCAGGGCATTTCTTGACAGAAAGTAGCTCATAACGTTTCTATGGTGGATTTTTATGAAACAAAAACTTTGCAGATAGAGGATAATTCAAGCTTTTCGTACAGCTGCAATGTTGGTGAGTTTAACATTGTTTAATCCAATCAGACAGGACGTTTCTGTTTGGATGAATGGGCTGTCAAGGCCAGAAAGTAGTTTTTTGCCACTCAATGGGCGTTCCCGCATAACTTCCAGGTACGATGATGTCATGTGCATACCCTCTATTTGAGCCACGGACCACCATTTGATGAGATTTAGCCTCTCGAACCCAAAACCAAAGAATATCTTGTTATCGTTGGATAAGATTTTGTCCACAATTCCATGCTGTATTGATGTTGGTACCATACGAGAGAGAACAGGCAAAAGGTTGAATTGTGTAGACTTCTTGTAAATTAAGTAATGCAGATGTTTAACAATAATGTGACTCTTGAGAGCGTAAAATGAACGCTCCCAAGAGTTAAAGATCTAATAAGGGTCCATTTGGTTACCAACTCTCCATCATTTTAGCTGGGGGACCACCTGGAACTGCCTCAAGGATACACTGGTGGTCCCCGGACCACTGGTTGAAAAGCAGCTGGCCTAATGCGACCAATTAACATAACTAAAAATAGCTACTGAAACTATCAAATAGTGATATATGTGCTGACCTATCTCAAGCAAGTTCCATGTCTCTGCAATTATATTTTTCCTAAGTAGGTGACCTTTGGAACAAACTGTTCCAGGGCCATGTGGTCCATTAGGTTAAGGGGCCTATCTCCTCTTTCCATAACATGAGACAGCTTGGTCTACACAGAGTAATCTAGTAAGAGAGTGGCGACACTAGCGTTGACTCCTTAGAGTATATATTAATAGAGACGGCAATGGATTTCTCCTCCCATCCACTTGCATTAAGTTGCAAGCGCATGAGGCGATTTCACTCCTCCTTCCGGGTAGGAACAGAGTGCATTCTGGGATGACTATCATTGCACACGTTCACGTATGAAACAGCGTTCACGTGTCATGAACGTTCGCAATGATAGTCAACGGACCAGCGCGTTCATGTGTTTGGGTCAAAACTGCAATACCAAATTCGGCCACTATGTCCATTTCGCCTCAGGGTTTCCTCCGGGTGCCGTCTCTATTCATATATACTCTAAGGTTGACTCCCATTGTAACGATGGAATGCGGAAGTGCTCATTCTATCTCAATGGGATAGTTCCAATGTTTGGAACTACAGCCCATAGGCACCCGCTTTGCGGCGAGATCAAGGCGTGTCGCTACTCTCCTACTGTACACTCTGGGTCTACACAAGTACAGCTGTGTACAGATGCTAGTATGTCGCAGTTACTTGCCCCATAATATCAAACCCTTGACGCAGAGTGCCAAGCAGGGAGACATTAGGTCCCATTTTTATAGCCTGTATTGTGACTATCGGGGATCGAACCTCCAACCTCCCAGTCTCAGGGCGGACATGTTTCAGTCGTGAGATTTTATTTTTTGCTTTAATCCGTGTGTGTGTTTGCGTGTGCGTGCGTGCGTGCAGACCACTCTGCTGACGTTCTGGGAGAAGACGGCCCACGCCATGTCAGGAATCCACAAGGCCTTCCAGGGACACGTCGCCTACCAGTTCACCACACTGAAGGTACATTATTTACAACCGTGTGTGTGTGTGTGTGTGTGTGTGTGTGTGTGTGTGTGTGTGTGTGTGTGTGTGTGTGTGCGTGTGCGTGTGCGCGTGTGTGCGTGCGGTTAGAGGAAGAGAGGAGGGACGGGCAGAGTGAAGTCACAAAGGAAAGGAAGCAAGATAGATGCGAAGGGAAACAAGATAAGGGAGGGAAGCTAGGAAAGGAGTTAAGGGAAGATAGGTTATGTGGGAGGAAAGGAAATATACGATGCATTGGCTGATATGGTGCCCCCCCCCCCCCCACACCTTCTCTCTCTCTCTCTCAGGATCTGAGGGACCCCCTGGAAGAGTTCACAGAGATGCAGACAAAACAAATTGAAGAAAAGAAGTCCACACAGAGCCACACAGACAAGTGAGGACATCAACGCACACACACACACACACACACACACACACACACACACACACACACACACACACACACACACACACACACACACACACACACACACACACACACACACACACACACACACACACACACACACACACACACACACACACACACACGCGCGCATGCATGCATGCATGCATGCATGCATGCACGAGCGCGGCACACACACACGCGCACACACCTCATGTCCCATCATCAGTCATACTTTCGTGTGCCTAATTGGGCAGCTAGCCAGGCAGTACAGCTGCAGCAGGTGCTCGTTTACTTGTTAGTCCATAGGGCTGTGAAGTGCTGTGAATGTGTGTGTGGCACCGGCGAGCGTAGTACAGTGTCTTCACAATGCGGCTGTTAAACTCACTGCTGTTAGAAGTTACAGCAGCACCCCCGCCCCCGCCCCCCCCCCCCCCCCCCCCCCCCCCCCCCCCCCCCCGAACAAGGCCTCATTATTTTGTGCCAGGTCTGTGGGAGTTAAAAAGTAACAATTCGGGCTCCTACCCTGTTACGACCCAAAATGTCTAGGGGAAATGGGGTAGACAACATATTAAAGTGACAGGAAACCGCACTCAAAGTTTAAAAAGATTTATTTTTTTACTTGTTCTCTTCAAAAAGAGTGGTGCAACTCCCCTCTCCCCCTGCCCCTCTCTCTCTCTCTCTCTCTCTCTCTCTCTCATTAGCAGCCAAGTAGCAGCACTACTATCTCTCTCTCTCTGTTTCTGGCACAACAGCGCCACTTTTGCCCCTACTGGTACTCTAAACATAGTAACATAGGAACATAGTCACATAGTCACATAGGTTAAGACAGACATTGCTGTTCCTTGGAGTGGTTGCACCACTCAAAAAGTCTTACAGAGTTCAAGGGTTTGTGTTCACATAGCCTGGAACTCACCTATGCTTTTTATGGCATAGGCATATATGTAAATAAAAACGTCTGGGTTTCCGAGGCTAGTGTTGCAACGCTGTACAGAGTGCAACGTTGGAGGAAGCACTCGAGTGGTGAATGAAGGAGAGCACAGGGAACTGGGATGACGAGTAAGGCAACATGCCGAGCTCGGTCTCTGTATAGTCCACGAGACGGAAGTGTCCCGCTGAAACTATTAAGCCCCAACAATATACGAGGCCGTGGTTGACATGATTTTAGAAGAGATAAAGGGAGAGGAGATGGAAAGGAAAGTCCCTCTCTGCCTGGGCTAGTGAGAGAGACGCCACTCGAAATGTGATTGCCTCAGTCTTACGTGATTTTTTTTCTTCTCTTTTTGATCTTTCTTTATTTGTTTGTTTGTTTGTTTCTTTATTGCTTGCTTTCTTTCTTGCTTTCTTTCTCTCTTTCTTCTCTCTCTCTGTCCTCCACTCCATCTTTAGCCTGGTGTCGCTGGATGAGGACAAGCTGTCGGAAGAGGCCTCTGAAAGTGGTACGTACCGTCCCCTGCAGGCTGAAATATGTAATGAATATGTTGCTGGGAGCTGTGACCTTTTAGGCCTGACGTCGAGCTTGTAGATCTGCTATTTTTCAATAGCTAAAGTATAACATAATGCTTAGTTAAAACACCAAAAGGGGTTCCCGCCCAAAATGGGTTAATAGAGACGTCACCCAGAGGAAACACTGAAGCGCAATGGACACGGTGGCCGAAAGTAGGTACTGCAGCTCGAGCTCGATGACCAGGAACGTGCAGAGAGTGTTAGATAGGCAGGGGCTGAGATTCCGTAAGAGGGCACTTTTGGAAGAAAATAGCCGATCTACAAGCTCTCAACGCGTCGCAGCGCGACGCGCTGAGAGCTTGTAGATCAGCTATTTTCGACTACTGGAGATGCGGCGATGACATGAACGCGCTGTGCCGTTGACTATCATTGCGCCGTTTGCGCGCGTTCACGTATGAAACATAGCGTTCACGTGTCAACGGACCAGCGCTGGCTCGAGCTGCAATGACAAATTCGGCCACTATGTCCATTTCGCCTCAGGGTTTCCTCCGGGTGCCGTCTCTATTAATATATACTCTAAGGTCTTACCCTGCTGCCTGTGTCGTTGACCCCCCCTCTACCCCCCGGTTGTTTCCTCTACAGGCCCAGCCCACAGTGCTGATGGACGGAGCCAAGGCAGTCTGGATAGCGGTAAGCATGAGTGCTCATTCTAGCCTATAGGTGGCGGAAGTGGCTTGCACTGGCCCAATTTCACAGAGGATGTTACGACGTCAGGCCACGCCACACTATCCTCCCCCCCAATCCAGTTTGCGAAAATCCAGTTTGTGACCTCAATTTGTGAGAAATTGCCGATCTACAAGCTTGTAGACCTGCTATTTTTCACAATTAAATTGAAACTAAACTGAAACATTGAACACATTTGAATGCCTCAACTCCTTGTCAGTACAGTACACGGTGGGGGGGGGGTCCCCAGTTCAAATATGATTATTTTGGGGGCCTGAAAAGGCTAAGAACCCTTGATCCAGAGCCATCTAATAGAAGAGTTTATGATATTGAGGGGGCAGAAACCGAGCGCTCGAGCGCTGTTCATGCAGCCCTGAACTGAGCCAAGCTGGAGTTGGAAATACATTGTTTTCAACGAGGGCGGCACAAACAAGAGCTATTTTAAGCATGTGTGCAACATGCCAACTGTTTTAAAGTATTGTACAGTAACAACTAAAGTCTCTGTAATGTTTATGTTGTACTATTACCGCAAAACAATTTAAAATAAAGGGATTTAAGACCATTAAAGCTGGGCTGTTGCCTGAGTCCAATGCATTTCTGCCTATACTTCCGGTCCAGGACTTGGCCCAGTTGGTTGTCCCCACGCTCAATGCGTAGTCTATGTAGGAGAGCCGCCATCGGACTGAAGCCCCATGAAGTGATCGCAGTTTGCGTCTATATCTAAGGCTCCGCCCCGATCTAGCACACACTCCTGGGTCTAGTAACTCCACATCTTTGTTAACCCCAGCGCTGTACGACCTCAGTGGACCGTTCAACCCGGACGGCAGCACCGACGACTTTATGCTCATGGCCTGCGACGACCTTCCCCAGCCGAGTCTCTCATCTCGCCAGCTCCAGCCCTATCTCCCACCAGCTCAGGACCCCCTCCTCCTCTTCCAGTCCCCCCCTCTTCCCCAGGCAGAGGACCCGGCGGACACCCTATGGGGCTTTGGAGACTTCCAGTCCGCTGCTCCTCCTTCGCAGCTGCCCGCCGTTACCGGTAACGAGGCTGGCTGTGTATTGGTCACGCGAGCACTCGATGCAGCGCTCTTTATTTAATTTTCTCCCTGTTGCACCGCAGGCTTCTTTGCTTTAATACTCCCTTTTGAAAAACTGGCACACTGGGTTTCTCTGCAGCTTGTTGCTCTCTCTCTCTCTCTCTCTCTCTCTCGGGCTTAGACGTACAGTAATGAAAATACTTCTCTCCTTCTTCAGGCTGACCTGCAGCTCTGCTGTAGAGGTAATATACCTTTAGATCTATGCTTCCAGCCCCAGGTATAGCTGCTGCAGTCTCGTGGGATATTAAATCTCAGATCCTTAATTCCCTCCAGAGCTGCTGCTGCACTACTCTTCTCGGCATGGAGAATAAATAACATACCTTTTTTTTTCCTGAGTCTCCTCCTCCTCCTCCTGCAGGAGAATCTACCTTTCCTCAGATCTGCAAATTCCCTACAGTGCCGTACTTTCTGTTCTCCTACCTGGCATGAAGAAGAATAGCAAAAGTCTTGTTCTTGGTCTCCTGTCTCCTTATTCAGAGAATCTAACCTGTTCTTCTCAGGCCTGTTAATTAGTTCCCTCCGGTGCTGCACTTCACTACTTCTTCTCCTGGCATGAAGGGAAACTTAAACTCTTTTCCGAGTCTCTCCTCTCTTCTATAGAATCTGCCTTTCCTCGGTTCAGACTTTGACCTTTTTCCAGTGTCTGTTTTACCAGTGTGTGTTTGTGTTTCTTAAACAAGTTTGCCTCGTGCTTGTTTACGAACCACTCCCCCTCTCCCCCTATCAGGCGGAGACCTCCTCCTCTCTGGGCCTCGGTCGTCGGTGGCGTACGGCGAGGGCGAAAGGGGAGACCTGAACTTCCTCAAAGATCTCCTCAGCCCCGGAGGCGCCGGGAGCGGGGGGAACAGCGGACGACGAGTTCAGCAGGGAGTGGGAGGACGCCTTTGGGCTGTTGGACCAGCCCAGCTGCCCCCCAGCTGCTGCTGCTACGACCGCCATGCCTCTCTCCGGACCTGCTGGGGCCCAGCGGCCGTCCCAGCCCCCCAGTCCCACGGGGGGCTTCCTGCCCTCCCAGCTCCTGGACCACAGCCTCAGCTCCACAGGTCAGGTTGAAACTTTTGAGCTTGTTAGATAGAGCTGCAATTTTTTTTTTGCTTTTAAAAAAGAAAAAAAAAGAGAAATGGAATCCTGGAAAGTGACCGTTTTTGGACATATGAGGTTTCCACCCGGCAGCGACAATATAGCTTGTTATAGGTGTATTGAGTGAGTATATATACTGTATATATTTATTATTTAATTATTATTTTTATAATTAATAAATAGCTCTATATTCTGATTTAGGACTGAGGCCGATACAATAGCATGTACATAGCAACAATAACCCCAAAAGGGGTTCCCGTCCTGAATGGGGGTCACGACCCCTCGGGGGGGTTGCCAAATTATTTTGGGGGATTATTTTAAAAAAAAGGGGGGGGGGGGGGGGGGGGGGGGGGGGGGGTTATGCAACTGAATGGCTGGAAACACTGGGTGAAAAAAATGGGTTACAAAATCATGGGATAAAAAAAACTGTGGTGATTTTGTCAGCTCGTATCAAGTGTGTGTGTGTGTGTGTGTGTGTGTGTGTGTGTGTGTGTGTGTGTGTGTGTGTGTGTGTGTGTGTGTGTGTGTGTGTGTGTGTGTGTGTGTGTGTGTGTGTGTGTGTGTGTGTGTGTGTGTGTGTGTGTGTGTGTGTGTGTGTGTGTGTGTGTGTGTGTGTGTGTGTGTGTGTGTGTGTGTGTGTGTGTGTGTGTGTGTGACTGACTGTGTACTAATGGTTCAATGTTGGTGGTCCTTATCCCAGGTTGGGCTACGCCACCCATGTTCCAAGCCCCGCCTCTACAACCCCCTCCCCCCGCCGGTCAGGCCCAATCGGCACAGGCTGCTCCCAGTTCAACAGCCAATGGTAAGACGGATGCTTCGTGATGTGATTGTAAACAAAACATACAAACTTTGTTTGTTTTACAATTAAAAGAAACCGGTTACATTTTAAAACTATATTATGTATATATTACTCTGGCTCATTTGGGGTGAATTTCGGCATTTTCAAAATAAAATACCCTGTGCATCCTGTCGGCAGGGAAGTGACAGTGTAATTAACGGTGGCAGGCTGGCAGCCAATTTTAACTAATTTAGAGCCGAGACAAGATTCTATTAAATGTCTTCTAAATCCTGACAGTTTTCTGGAAAAACCTATGTTAAATGTGAATGCAAATAAAGGTGTGTGTGTGTGTGTGTGTGTGTGTGTGTGTGTGTGTGTGTGTGTGTGTGTGTGTGTGTGTGTGTGTGTGGTGTGTGGTGTGTGGTGTGTGGTGTGTGTGTGTGTGTGTGTGTGTGTGTGCGTGCAGCTCCTAAAGGTGGGTCCAGGGACATGTCGGCCTGGTTCAACCTGTTCGCTGACCTGGACCCCCTGTCCAACCCCGACGCCATCGGACGATCTGAGGACGAACTGCTCAACGCCTGAGGCAGTCTGTGTGTGTGTGCATGTGTGCTCAACAGGAGAATCCTTTTGCTTCAACCCTGCAAGTAAATGAACACACCCAAACACTAATACATCATGCACACATGTAAATACAAGCACGCACACACACACACCTAACATCCTACATGCAAACATACTACTCACACATACATCCATTTACATACACTAACTCACACACACACACACACACCTCCATTTACGTTGGAGTTGACAGACTCAATGGAAGACACTGGAATTGGAACTCCCGACACATTCGTAAAGGAAGCAGAACATTAGTTTCCAGCGTGTGCAGAATGATGCTTTGCGGCATCGATAATGCGGCTGAACCCACAAAGGAAATCTTTCACTCGTCCATGTTTAACTGCTCGGCAGAGGAGAATGTCAGAGGAGAACGTCCCCGGTCTCTTTTGGAAGTGTGTCTGTTCGTCTGCGTATCCGTGTTTTTAAGCTGTGTTTGCGTTTTTGGGCGTGCGTTTGTTTGCCGTGTTCTTGAATGTCTGCACCTTCTAATGCGGTGGTTGGTGGTCCTTGAGGGAGTTCCAGGGGGTCCTCCCCCCCAGCTAAATGATAGTTTGGAACCAAACCAAAATGTAACTCTGAGAGTGTACACATGGAACCAAATGGACCCGTTGACAGTGGTTTTACAATATAAATTGGGGTACCGGAGATAGAAAATGAATGCCATTAAATCGGGGGTCCGTAGCCTAATGCGTGTGACACTGGGGGGTCCATGAAATTAATATGTTTCGGAATCACTGCTATGCCCGTGAAAATCCTCTCTTCACTGGCTGGCATATCTTTTCAAAATAAATGTGGATTTGGGGGTCCTTGACATGAAAACAGTTTGGGAACCAATGTTCTAATGGACACAGCCTTGGAGTATCTCTACTTAAAGCTTCGCTGCTGTATGCTGTTTAAATGCTAATATAATGTTATACCTGAGATCAGATTTTAAAAATGTCTTCTACATCCTGACAGTTTTCTGAAAAAGCTATGTTTCTATGTCCGTGGTTCTTCGATTTTTCAAAAAATAGCAGACCAACAAGCTTGTGCTATGAGCTTGTAGATCTGCTATTTTTCAATAGCTAAAGCATAACATAATGCTAACACCAAAAGGGGTTCCCGGCCCAAAATGGGTTAATTAACCACATGAACCCTAACAACCCTCTTCTGGCCGCATGTCATAATAATAGGTGATCATTTGGCAAACATTAGCAGATCTATAAACTTATAGACGGGCCGCCATTTTTGGTGGAAGAGATTTGGTGTAGAGCAGTGGTTCTCGGTCCAGCGACTCTCGTGTTCCTTGAGGGGCTCCCTTACACTCCAGTGTTGTTTTTGTCGACTAAGACAAAGAATGTTCGTCGACTACCTTTTTTCAGACTAAAGACTAAATATATGGACAATTTCGTCAGAAACTGGACCAAAATGTTAGGAAGGGACTAGTGGACAAGAGATCCAGTATAAGTCATTTTACACTAAATATAAGTCAAGCTCACAACTGCGACGTGTTGTGAGCTTGTAGATCGGCTATTTTCAGCAAGTGTAAAATGAGCCATTACGACGGCATCAAGGCCCGCCAAAATACATTTTAGTCGACTAAATCAACTGTAGATTTAGTCGACTGAAATCTTATGACATTTAGTCGACCAAAACTAGACTAACACTAAGACATTCCAGGTGACTAAGATATGACTAAAACTAAATGAAGTTTCATTCCAAAGATAAATAGAAATTTGCTGCCAAAAACAACACTGTTACACTCTCAGAGTCCTTGTAATAAATAAAAAAAGGTTTGAGAACCACTGCTGTAAAGGGAGAAATAAAAAAGGAGTGGGGCCCCAGGACAGACCCCTGTGGGACCCCGGCGGTCACTGAAGTATATACTGTAGGATTTCATGTTAATGACCACCCAAGAGTATAGTACATACAGTAATAATGAGATGTATCGTACTGTATCTGACCCCGTTTATAAAACAGGGTTATGTATTCATTTGACAGCGAGTCCATATATGCACACTATAACGGTATGGTCCCTCATGCATAGTCATTTTACACTGGGTTGCATGCTGAAAATATCAGATCTACAAGCTCACAAAGCGTCGCGCTGCGACGCGTTGCGAGCTTGTAGATCGCCTACTTTCAGCAAGTGTAAAATCAGTCATTACGACGGCATCAAGGCCCGCCAAAATACATTTTAGTCGACTAAATCAACTGTAGATTTGGTCGACTAAAATTAGACTAACATTAAGACATTCCAGGTGACTAAAATATGACTAAAACTAAATGATAGCTATTCAAGAGACAAGTGGCTCCATTTTCGTCACCCCTAAACCCCTTGTCCCTAAACTTCTTTGCCTTTTTTTTTTTTTTTTTTACTATTTTGCAAAACATTTTTGAATAGTTAAAATGGCCAGTCTACAAGCTCACAACGTGTCAATGTAGATTGGCTAGTTGAACTATTCAAAAAATGTTTTTCAAAATAGCTAAAAAAAAAAAAGGCAAAGAAGTTTAGGGATAAGGGGGTTAGCGGTGACGAAAATGGAGCCCTTAAGACTAAAACTAAAATCTAAATTTGCTGTCAAAAACAACAATAATGCATAGTATGCACAAAATGTCTACTGTGCTGAGTGTGCTCTGTGTACGGAAGACGCATGCAGAGCCACCAGAGAGACAGGGAAACCTGCTCGGCTGTTGTGACCCAACCAGCTTTTATTCAACATCCTGGTTTAGGTTTAGGTCAAGGAAGCTTTGAGAAGGAAAGGAAGTGGTCACGTGACTGGGCTGCACCATGACACTTTCATGGAGGCTTCCATGGGAGCCAGTCACGTGACCACTTCTTTTCCTTCTCAAAGCTTCCTTGGTGTAGGTTTTTTGGCACCTGGAAATTTGGGTAAAAAGCAGGAAGTTAAGTGCTCAAATTTAGCGGGGTGGCACCCCGGAAGCTCTGTATTCAGTTGTCCTTGAAGAAAATGTTAATTTAAGTAAAACATTTTTGAATCCAGGACAAAGGAATATTAAATGATAACGGGCTACTTTCACCCTGTCTTTCCATTTGATTTTACTATAGTTATACGCAATTAACCCCTGGAACCCAAGCTAGAGCCAATATTAATATCACTATTTATGAAAATGTCCAAATATCTATTTTTGTTGAGCACTACACTGGGCAGAAAAGGAAAGAAAAAAAAAACAAGAAAAAATAATAATAATAAGAAAACCTAATATCTATTTTATGTGTGCTGTATTTTCCAAATGTACAGAATGATTTCTTTGGGGGGATATATTGATGATGGTATTGTATTATTGAGAGACGTTTTGACACTGGAGAACTCGACTGTATTTACCATGCCACGTATTTCTATAGCTTTATTATCGAATAACTGTCATCACTGGATTTTTATTGGCCAGAGTTCCGTTTAAAAAAGGATTCGTTGGAGGTGCAGGTTCTCTTTGACGGAGCTCGAGGTCTGATTTATTTTGTCACTCATTGTATGGGCCGATTCATACTCCTATTTTACCGCTGTAGTGCCGAAATGATTTCGGCTCGTCAGACATTTTCAGTAGCACCGAAGAGCCGACTTTGGGACGATGAATCGCGCCTATGGCCCGATTCATACTCCTATTTTAGAGACGAATAAAAGTCGGTTCGGCTCTGTAGAGCCTACAATGTGACGTCATTTGAGGTTCGGAGGGGCGGGTACCGTCCTAAAGTCGGCTCTTCGGTGCTACTGAAAATTTCTGACGAGCCGAAATCATTTCGGCACTACAGCGCCGAAACAGCGTTAAAATAGGAGTATGGATCGGCCCTATGTCTGTCATATTTATATCGTATTCTCTGTAGTCACAGCTGAAATGTAGTCCAGCTGAAATGGAGAAACTGAAATGATTTTGCGTTCACATATTTCACGTGTCATTCCAATCCATACGTGGGGTTTGGTTTTGAATCTTCGGTTCACCATTTTCTTATCTTTGGTTGTTTAAAACTCTTCAAAGGCCCAATCCGGTATTGTTCGCATCCATTCTTGAAAGGGTTTTTTTTTTTTTTACGCCCGTCATTCATTCAAAATATAGGATCTGCTTCACCGCAATGATATTACAGCCGTTACCAACGTAAACGAACCCATTACACAGCCCCAACATATAAAAAAGTAGCCGATCTACAAGCTCACAACGCGTCACGTTGTGAGCTTGTAGATCGGCTACTTTTTTCCGTCAAGACGAGGGCCGAGTAAATCACAGAGTAGAGAATGCATATTAACATGTCTGCACTGCTATTTTATTTATTCTTTATTTATTTTTTGGTTGTGGGGCTTATAGTTGTTTACGTTTGCATCACTCATTGGGCCTTTTACGCAGGACTGAACAACTGTAAACTCACTGTTAACTCACTGTTAACATTTGGACGCCTATCTCATCTCCATGACAAGAATTTGTGTTGGTTTCTCAAAGGCACTTTACCACCAAGATTATCACTATAGTGATAGTGACTATAGTGACTAAGCTGCGTGTGGAATGCCGCGTTTTTATTTTATTTAATCGGATGATTACACGAGATAAAAAAAATTATATTGGTGCAAACCAACAGGTTGTGATGTAAATTAGCATCCGCATATTCCAGCTATCGCGTTCGGGGGTTTCTCATTGTCGTACTGTATCGCCTCATGACGTTTTGGACTCAAAATGCAACAACCAACCATGAGATTCATTGCCGTGATTGATGGTGTTAACGTGCTCTTGGGAAACTCTTTTACATTGCAGATGTTGTCATATATATCGCATAAGGGAAACACTGTATTTTATAAGCGCTGTTTGTTACAATGATGTCTGCTATCGGGGAATGTATCCCTATGACTGCTTTATTTTGTCTTTATCATATTTTTTGCTGTGACACATCATGGACTCTAATAGCCTTTTTACTAAGTTCCCTCCTCTGGGGGGGAGACGACAATGGGATTGTTCATGGCCGGTGACGAAACGGTACCTGCATTGGCCTGCAGGCGGCGCAAGAGCCAAGGAAATTCTACCGCATCACTTGAGGATGCAGTCCAACTCTGGGGGGGAGACGACGATGGGATTGTTCATGCCGGTGACGAAACGTTACCTGCACTGGCCTGCAGGCGGCGCAAGAGCCAAGGAAATTCTACCGCATCCCCTTGAGGATGCAGTCCGTCCAACTCTCTGTTCTTAACACATATTACGAAACTGAATGTATTTCAGGCACACAATGCTTTGTTTTATTCAACTAATGCCTTTATTTCAACTCGAGGAATTTCATGAAAACTGGCAGTGCAGTTTTCCAATAAACTGGACATAAGTAAACAAAGATTTTCCGAGTCATATTGTCAAGAGAATTATATCTTCGCTAGTCTGGGGGAGGAAAAAAGGGCTCATCATATCATATCACATCACAGCAGGCTTCATTGTCTTATATTAAATTGTCATACACAATAAATTCAGCAAATTCCACCCTGTTGAATCTGCCAATTTGAGCTTACTGTACATTGAATATCCTTCATACTATTCTATACTTCTACTTTGCTACAGGCTTGTATCATAACGTAACAATTCCATTTTTTTAAAAGCTACATAGATAGAAATTGCTTCCCTCTCTGTTCTGGTATAGATTTGTTAGTTGGTTTATACTTTCTATACATCTGTCACTATTTATCAACTACGACCTGAGATGGGCAATGGAATATATATTTTTTTTAGCATTTGTTTAAAATTCCTCAAAAGACCCAATTACACCTCTTCTCAAAACCAAGCCCCCATAAATAAGAAAACGTTATTATTCACAAATAATGAGACGTGTAATAAGTCACAGTACGTAAGAAGAAGGGGAGGGGGAGTTATGGTACAGCTTTTTCGACTTGTCTGAATACATATCTTGTCAGCCAGCCGGCAAATGCAAACACACACACACAGCGTGCCTCCATTATTTACATACCCAGTTACATTCCTGTTCCACTGAAGCAGGCACAGTCAAGTAGTAATGACACATATACAGCAAAGGTGGGCCGGAACATAGAGAGGTTCTATACAGCAAAGGTGGGCCGGAACATAGAGAGGTTCTACCAAGAACCAAGATAGTCTCGCGTAGCCAGACGACTATTCCACAATCTCCGAATGCTATATAGAGTCTGTGGACCTATAGCCCCCCATGAGCTGAGTAACGGAAGCTGCCATTTCCGTTCACGAAAATATATTTTAACCCATTTAGGCCTGACGTCGAAATAAATAAAAAAGTCTTCTGAAAGAATATATATTCAAAGATTTGTGCCACATTTTCACGATTTTTCAAAAATAGCAGACCTACAAGCTCGCACTTGGGTTCTATTTAAAACAGATGTGGTTCACACCACCACCCAGGGTTGGGAATGTATAGGCTATATCCATCCCATAGTAGTTTACAGTGTGGTGACGCGTTGTGGGCTTGTAGATCGGCTATTTTCAGCATGCAACCAAGTGTAAAATGACTTATACTGGATCTCTTGTCCACTATTCCCTTAACATTTTAGTCTAGTTTTTATTTGTTGACAATTGTCAGTATATTTAGTTTTAGTTTTAGTCATCATAGCTTAGTTTTCATTTAGTTTCCATTTAGTTTTCGTCAGTGAAAAAAGGTAGTCGACGAACATTTTTCGTCTTAGTTTTAGTCGACGAAAACAACACTGGTATACACATACATGCCACATTGGCTGCTGCAGTTTTCTCGGGCGGTTGTTGCAAATCTCAGACACAACGTTCCGTTATGATAATCACTTGGGTTCAAATTAATGTGGGTTTTCATACCAAAACATCTCACTCCGATGGTAATGTCTCTAAAATGTCTAAGTAGACGTATGGTTTCGCCTCTCTAAGCTCGGGCCCTTCTCCGACCCGGAGGGGCCACGTCCTGGGTGAAAGTGGCCCCTCGGGGGAACGCAAACACACAGACACGTCACGACAACACTAGCTGAGCAAACACAGAGGAGTAAATTGTTTTTTTTGTTTTGTTTTTTTTACTGCATAACGGAAAGAAAGGTCCTCTGAGAAGCAAAGGAAAGGGCAGGAGGCGTATGGGGGGGGGGGGGGGGAAGGAAGGAGCGATGTGATGAGGAAGATGGACAAGATGGCCGCCGGTGTGCCGGTGTGGGAGGGGGAAACGGAGAGAGAGAGAGAGAGAGGTAATACGCTGTCCAGGAAGGGAAGCAGACACGGGGTCAAACACGCCGCACGCAACATATAGCCCAACGTACCGTACGCCCTTGTAGAAACAACACACTCCCGCCTATTTAGATGGGGTGTGTCTAAGCAGCTAGCATTGCTACGCTACCAGTAGGCCTATTTTTGTTAACACTGTCTGGACGGCAGTGTGTAATGTATGGCCACTTGTGTGAAAGATACCCTAACAGACAAACATAACATATGCTAAACGAACGTACTGTACAAAAGAATCAAACGGTTAAAATTTGGTTCGTAAATAGTTTGTGTCCGGACTGGAACGGAATGTATGAGTTGTTTGTTTTGTTCTTTTCATCAGTGGCGGGAAAAAGTACTCAATTGTTTTACTTAAGTAAAAGTACCAATACTGCAATTTAGAACTACTTAGTTACAAGTAAAAGTACGGAATTTAAAGTGTACTTGAGTAAAAGTACAAAAGTATCGGCATCAAAATGTACTTAAAGTACTAAAAGTAAAAGTACTCATTGTGCAGAATGTGCCATTTCACAAGTTAAAAATGTGTACAAAATCTATTGAAAATAGCAGATCTACAAGCTCACAATGCGTCGCATTGCGAGCTTGTAGATCGTCTATTTTCAAATGGCCCGAAATGTATAGGGTTGAAGTGGTTAATGTATGTTTTCTAATCAAAATTAAAATCTCCAAAGTAACTAGTAACTAAAGTTTTCAAATAATTGTAGTGGAGTAAAAAGTACAAATGTTGGCTCTGAGATGTCGTGGAGTAGAAGTAAAATTGTTGGAAATTGGAAATACCCAAGTAAAGTACAAACACCTCAAAATTGTAAGTTTAAGTACAGTACTTAAGTAAAAGTACTTAGTTACTTTCCACCACTGCCGAGGTTTCCTTCACTTCGACTTGTTGCGACATTCAGATTGTGAAGCAGAAAGTTTGGCGGCTGCCACACTTTTTGAGCGTCTAGGCGATAATTAGTGTATCAGCTGTTTTCACAGTGACACACTCGGGGAGGAGAAGGCAGCCATTGTTGACCCCACCGCCGCCTCTCTGTGTGTACCAGCTCTCCACGGCGCAAAGTTTCATTCAATAAACAATGAGACACGATGTGAGCTCGGCGCCGGAGAGAGAGACGGCTTGGAGGGAAACTTGAGGCCACGTTTTTAGACGGTAACGACCAGAACAGAAAACGGACAAAGTGCTCACTTTTTTTATTTCGCAATTCCTGCTTCCTATCATTGTTTGTTGACGCCGATGTAATCGCGGCATGAGTGTTTTCCCCGTGTATTAGGCCTCACTCAGACCTTTACAGCGTTGTGAGTGTCATGGCCGCCCCAATGCATTTCCAATGGAGGTCACATGGTCTGTTGTATGGCTTTCAGCTGTGTTTCGACTGCCCCCTCACACAACACAAATGTTGTGTCAAACCATGTGACTCCCATTGGAAATGCATTGGGGCGGCCATGACACTACACAACATTCATCCAACAAGCATACAGCAATGCAGTAAAGGTCTGAGTGAGGCCTTAGCCCGTACATTTACATGGAGACGCGAGGCAGAGCACATGTTTCAAAGATTTCCACTCTGGAAGGTGAGTTTCGCCTTTTTTTTTCAACCCTGAAGGCACGTCTGATATTACATTTTTGCCTTTTTCTCTAGAGACCGTTGTCACCTTATAAACGGGGCCCGGAGCCATGTTCGAATATCAGGCACATTTTCTGTTTTGTTTATTTAGGTTTTGTTTTTGCTGCTTCTAAACGTAACTCTCTCCTGATCCCTTTTCAAGTTTTGCTACGATATTATCTTGGCTTGCACCGAAATGAGCCCCTTGGCCTTTGTTTGCCAAAATGCGTCTGTTCTGTCATGGAAGTGTGTGTGTGTGTGTGTGTGTGTGTGTGTGTGTGTGTGTGTGTGTGTGTGTGTGTGTGTGTGTGTGTGTGTGTGTGTGTGTGTGTGTGTGTGTGTGTGTGTGTGTGTGTGTGTGTGTGTCAAGCAAGAGAAATGAAAGCAGATAGAAAAGAGATATGTTCGTGGGAAGGCGCTGGTGGTATTTTAGTGCGATGAAATAAAACAGTCTATACTTGGGCCCTTCCCCTTATAAAGAACAAAAACAGAACAGGAAAGAAATCGGCAATAAAAAGGTTGAGTTAAAGCGATGAAATGTCAGCTGTTTGGAGTTGTTTTTATCACGTCGTCTGGGGGAGGAGGCAGTATAGGAAGCGCTCGTCACCCAAGAAGATAAGGACATCAAAGTATAGCGTAGCTAGCATGCTGAAGGCGTATTCGGAGCAGAAGGTTTTTTTTTTTTTTTTTTTTTTTTATTATTATTATTATTATTCAAAATGTCTTTCCAATCTTTTTTTTCCCTTTCGGCCTCACTCGCACCTAAGACACACAACAAGACACATACTTGTGTCCTGTGTCTTCTGTGTGTTGTCATGGCCGCCTCGATGCATTTCCAATGGGAGTCACACATGGTTTGAAGACACAACCTTGTTGTGTTTCATGACACAACCAAGGACTGTCTAAAGAGGACGAGACGCGAAGACCGTACGGGTGACGCCATGTTGCTCCATGGTGCTCCATGGAAGGAAAGAAACATGCGCAGTTGAGACCAGGAAGTTGTACATGCACAAATTTGGGCATGTACAACTTCCTGGTCTCAACTGCGCATGTTTCTTTCCTTCCATGGAGCAACATGGCGTCGCCCGTACGGTCTTCGCGTCTCGTCCTCTTTAGACAGTCCTTGGACACAACAAGGTTGTGTCATGAAACCATGTGACTCCCATTGTAAAATGCATTGAGGCGGCCATGACACACAGAAGACACAGGTACACAAAGTGTGTCTTAGGTGTGAGTGAGGCCTTTCCTCTTTTTTTTGTTGTTTTCTTCTCCCAGTCATCATAAATCACTCGCAGGTAAGTCTCTCGCGTGTCGGCCATTTAACAAACAACAGAGCCAACTCTTCTCGGAGAGAGAGACCGCGGTCGGTCAGAAGGTCTCCGGCTCCTCCGGCAGGCAGGGCGGCTGCGTGGAGACCGCCCGCGACGACAGGCCGACAGACGACAGCGGCGACGGCGACAGACTGCGGAGGCCGACCACGCCGACCCCGCCCAGGGGCACCAGGGAGGACCCCGGGGAGAGGCTCCGGAGGCCCACCACCCCGGAGCGGAAGCCCCCGTGCAGCTCCACGCCCACGGCGGAGCTCTTCTGCAGCAGGCTGGGCTTGAGGATGCTGACCAGGCAGAAGGCGGAGCCGCTGTTGGGGATGAAGTTGACCTTGTTGCGGTCGGGGCACAGGAAGGGCGGGATCTCCTGGAGGTGTCTGGGTCTGTGTGTGTGGACGCACGCACGCACACACACACACACAGACACACACACACACACACACACACACACACACACAACGACACAATTCAATAGGGGTCTGGGACGACGATGACAACACCACCACAACTTGACCCATTTAGGCCTCAGAACAGATTCTACAAATGTCTTCTAAATCATGACAGTTTTCTGAAAAACCTATGTTTCTATATCAGTGTGGTTCTCAAACTATTTCATGTCAACAACCCCAAAAAATTATATGTAATTGGCGACCCCCCCCATCTGAAAATATGTTGTTCCAGGGACGCCCCCAGAAGCAAAGATATGAGTTAAAAACGTTTGCTGTGAAAGAATATATATTCAAAGATTTGCACATGGTTTTTTTGTTCCGATTTTTCAAAAATAGCAGATCTACAAGCTCGTAGCGAGGCACTCGGTGCTACACTATGAGCTTGTAGATCTGATATTTTCCAAAGGCTAAACTTTAAAATAATGGTTAAAGTGGTTGAAAGCTACATGGTGACACGGATGCGTTCCAGGTCTTAATGGGCCTGTGTGGGGACAACAAGTTCAACAACACAACTTCAGACAATGCGAGCACAACTGGAGTCTCGGGCCAGCACCACACACACACACACACACACACACACACACACACACACACACACACACACACACACACACAGTGGTGAAGTACTGTAGGCTTCAGTAAAAGTTTGTTTGAGGTGGTATTTGGACATTTCTATTTCCAATTTCCAACACTTTTACTTGTACTCCACTAACATATTATTTGAAAAGTTACCTCAGTTACTAGTTCTTGATGATTATTACAAAATATACATTAGATCTACTACTTTTGATGCTTTTGCATCACGCTTTGGTAAAATCAAGTATGGCTTTAATTTACGGAAATAAACACCAAAGGTTATAATATGGAGCTAAGAGATTTCTGCCCGACCGCAAGGATATTATTATTAACCCATTTAGACCTGAGGCCGATTCTACAAATGTCTTCTAAATCATGACAGTTTTCAGAAAACCCTGTTTCTATGTCAGTGGTGCTCAACCATTTTCATGTGAAGGACCCCCAAGATTATATGTAATTGGCCGCCGACCCCCAATCTGAAAATATGTTGTTCCAGGGACCCTCCAGAAGCAAAGATTTGAGTTAAAAACGTTCGCTCTGAAAGAATATATATTCAAAGATTTGCGCCACATGAGCTTGTAGATCTGCTATTTTTCAATAGCTAAACCATAACATAATGCTTACACCAAAAGGGGTTCCCGCCCACATAATTTGTTAATATACATGTATGTATGTAGTGTAGTGTACTTACGGAGAGTCCTCAAAGACCTTGACCTTCTCACAGCCCTCGGGGGGTTCCCTCTTAAACATGTAGCTGTTGTTGGGCCGGGGAGACGCGGCGTACTTGGGTAGTGGAGAGCAAGGTCCCAACTCTGCAACAAAAAAATAAAACAGCACGACACCACAAACACACCCATCGTGTCATGATAATGCTGCAGTGCTTCTCAGTACATTTTCATGTTGCATGGTGACTGAACAGCGGGGAATGTCCATGCATGCAGTGCGCAATTGTCTTTGATTGAATACTTTCAGCGCCATTGCCAAAAACCTTTGTCAATTGAAGCCTAATTTTGATACTAACACTTAACGCCATTGCCGAAGCCCTTCGGCAATTTCGCTTATATAGTGCGTTCGATTGCTCGAGCCAAAATGCTACTTACGTTAGCCGGTTAGCTAGCTGTGTTGTTAGCACAGCACTGGATCGCCCATCTTAGATCGTCGTCGCCATAATAATCCATTCTATCCATTTCTTTCAATCGCCTGTATCTCCTATTCCTTGTCCCAGATGGCATTTTGGTCAAAACAGCGTTTCTTTGACGGAACAGAGCTGACGATCTGGAGCTCTGCAGAGCTCCGGTCTGGATTCACAATGTAAACAAGGCCGGCCCAGCTCCGTGTACATTCCTAACTTAGGACTGCTGCTAGTGAAGTGGAAATGGCGGCTTTTCAAAATAAGAGCTCAAATAAAAACAATGCTGCCGTGAATTAGATCCTAATTTTTCAATAAATGATGGCGCTGAAAGGGTTAAGATATAGACGCAAAGAGCGACGGGAGCCTAAATCAATGTATAGTATCATACTATACATTGATTTAGGCGCCCGCTGCTACATAGCTATATATACATGCATTTAGGGGGGGCACTTTTTCTTTTCCTTTCCCGGGAAAAGGTTGGCAAATTCCCGGGATTTAAAATGAGCCAAACACTTCTAAAGGCAGCACTACACCCCTGCCCAATGGGTCGGTGTGTGTGTGTACTGTTAAGGCTGTCCCCGAACATTCGGGGTTCGAACCTTCACTCGTTAGGGTTGGCACTCGAATCTTACTTAATGGGCTTGAACCATTCGTTTTTTTTATTTTTATTAATTATTATTTTTTCCTCCCCTTTTTTTTTACTCGAAAATATTTCTCGGCAAGAATGCGATATGCATAATAAGAGTACTATGTTCATGTTGTGTTTACAATACATGTTACATGTTTAGATGTGATTAATAATCAGGGGGGCACACAGCCGATGCACCAGTGCACATACGTCGTCAAAATGTTTTCTGCGCGTAGATCAAAGTCATGCAAGGCGCATTTGCGAACCAACAGCTGAGACAGTTATGTAGAGAAATCTGACAGGCATTCAAAAGGAACTCAAATGTGATGTTAATGTCCTGTAAGTAGACTTAGAAATAAAACTAGTGTTGACTAATCATTACATGTCGCTCTTATTCTGAAGAGGAAGTTAGTGCGCAGGAAGTCCGTTTCAGTTGTAAACAAGCTACTGACACTTTCCCAAAGTCACGTGCTCCCCCCCCCCCCCCCCCCGTCCCGTCCCGTGTTCCAGGGAGTCCTGTACCCGTGATCTGTATCCTGAAGCACTTTTCCAAGTTTGCGCATCCACTTTTGTTTGTGTTCAAGAATTTCTGGTTAAATGTGAATGCAAATAAAGACTGTGTGTGTGTGTGTGTGTGTGTGTGTGTGTGTGTGTTTTGTGTGTGTGTGTGTGTGTGTGTGTGTGTGTGTGTGTGTGTGTGTGTGTGTGTGTGTGTGTGTGTGTGTGTGTGTGTGTGTGTGCGTGTGTGTGTGCGTGTGTGCGTGCGTGCGTGCGTGCGTGCGTGCCGTGCACCTTTGTCGTCGTAGGGGCTCCCCCCTCCTCCCATGTCGTTGAGGATGGTGAGGTAGGACGGGGAGATGGAGTCGGGCCGCGAGCTGCAGTTGCTGTGGTTCCCCGTCAGCCCTCCCCCCGACGGCGTCTGGGTGTCTATGCTGCGCGTGCTGCTGCTGCGCCGCGGCGCCACGGGCGGGGGCGCGCGGTGGCCGTCCGGGACGTCCTGGGGCTGAGACACACACACACACACACACACACGCGCACACACACAGAGATAAACATACAGGCACACATGCAAACGAGGTCACAATAACATCAGCGTATTTGGACGCTTAATCCCCTTGGCGTGTGCTCTGGAGCAGGGCGGAAACGTGCCGTGTGTGTGTGTGTGTGTGTGTGTGTGTATGTGTGGGGGGGGGGGGGTCACCCGGTTCGCTTTACATTGAACCACATGAACCCCATGAACCGAGTGGCGCGCTATGAGCTTGTAGGTCTGCTATTTTTGAAAAATCGTAAAAATGCGGTACAAATCTTTGAATATATGTTCTTTCAGAGCGAACTTTTTTTTTTTTTTCGACGTCAGGCCTAAATGGGTTAAAAGAAAGACAATAATAGTAATAAATAATATTAGTAAATGATGTTTATGTCAGGAAGGATCCACCCGCATGGCTCCAATGTGGATTGCGCTGCGTTCTGAGCTTGTGGATCTGCTATTTAGTGTAGTGTGATCGAGCAGGGCAATATGGAGACGAGAGGTTGGTTTCTGCCCGGCGGCAACGTTTTCCTACTCCTCGATTGCTCTTAATTCTTGCGCTCTTTATTCTGTCCCTTTGTTTGCTGTGTTTTTGCTGTTTTGAATGTTATGCTAGCTATGCCGCTGCATTGTGTCTGTAAGGAAGCCAAACAAAAATAAGTTTTGCTCTTATGTTGCCTGTACACAAGATGTAACAATAAAGTCCAACCTTGAAATATCTGTGAACTGACCTAAGACTCCAAATGCGTGCATCAGAATCAGTTCATTTGTCACTTACATAATAAAGAATATGAAATAGTGTTTCCCCTCGGTCACTTGCGGTGCAGCATGAAACATCAAGCCCATCTAATAAACATTCAAAGACCAAAGACTAAAACACAGCATAAACTAGATAAAGTGCCCCTCGGGGGGCACAGGTCTCCACCAGGGCAGGTCAGATTGTGGCCTCCTGGTGGCGCTATAATAGGCCAATGTGAAAAGGGTGCCATTTCCTCTTGCCTTGGATGGCAATTGGATGATTTGAGACATTTTTGTTCCAAAAATGTGTTTTACCAAAAGTCCACCTGTTGGTGGCGCTATAACAGGCCAATGTGAAAAATGTGGGATATATTCCCTCAGCCTAGTAGGAACGTCTGTGAAAGATTTCACGTAAATATTGCACGCTGCGTTCATGAATTGAGGCATTTTGTTCAAAACGGGCCAATCCTGTAAACTTTGAAAGCCAATGTTAGGATGGAATATGAAATATAAGACAGATCCGTCTTGAACACATGACTATAGAGATAGTGTGTAACGATTTGCGGGTTTTTGGATAGAACCTGGAGGAGTAATAAATGTTTTTTCAAAAGTCGGCCTCCTGGTGGCGCTATAACAGGCCATTCTGGAAAATTTGGGCAGAGGTTCATCGTTGGCATCCAGGGAGTGTGTATAAAATTTGGCATCGACCGGGTTAACGGTGCCAGAGATTAGCTGGTAACAGACGGACGGACGGACTCACACACACGGACGGAGTGCAAAACATACTCTCTCCCCAAAGTTCAATACACACACACACACACACACAGATAAAGGAAGCCTGTGGCGTCTTAACCCATTTTGGGCGGGAACCCCTTTTGGTGTTTTAAGCATTATGTTATGCTTTAGCTGTTGAAAAATAGCAGACTTACAAGCTCGTAGCTTGTAGGTCGGCTATTTTTGAAAAATCTTGAAAATGTGGCGCAAATCTTTGAATATATTCTTTCAGAGCGAACGTTTTTAACTCAAATCTTTGCTTCTGGGGGGGGGGTCCCCTGGAACTACATATTTTCAGATGGGGGTCGGCGACACGTCCTTGACATGAAATATTGAGCACCACTGACATATAGAAACATGAGGTTTTTCAGAAAATTGTCATGATTTAGGAGAAATTTTTTTGTCTTAACAGTTAAAGGTCAGTCGGTCATGCAACGGTGACTCATGCACTCACAATGATGACCTCATCCTTCTCGGGGGTGTCGCGGATGATGATGCGTTCGATCTCCTGGTTCAAACCCTCCACGCTGTTGCGGAAGCGAGGCGCAGACGACTTGGAGATGGGGATGGGGATCAGGATGGTTTTGGGCATCGGGGACTAGAGCACAAGCACGCACACGCACACGCGCACACGCACACGCACACACACACACACACACACACACACACACACACACACACACACACAAACCGTTTTAGAATCAATATAATCATTTTCATGAATACACAATGAAGTGTTCCCCAGTCAGTCAGACAGTCAGACAGTCACCTGGGACTGGATGATCGTGTGGCTTCCATTGAAGGGAGACTTGCGGTCCTTGTCCCTCCGATGTCGACTGCTGCGCTTACTGCGCTGGAGCTGCTGTCGCAACTTGGCAATCTGGAGAGAGAGAGAGGGCGGGAAAGAGCGATAGAGTCAATGAGAGAGAGAGAGAGAGAGAGAGAGACTGTGGACATGCATGCTTGAGACTTTAAGCGCCCCAATGCATTGGCAATGGCAA
>NC_136803.1:28864296-28956978 GCF_951216825.1 Electrona antarctica
TGTAGATCTGCTATTTTCTGCTTTTTTTCTTTTTTTTTATGAATTTGAAAACTTAAAATGGGACATTCTGCATAATGAGTACTTTTACTTTTGGTACTTTAAGTACATTTCGATACCGATACCTTTGTACTTTTACTCAAGCACATTTTGAACTTTTACGTATGACGTAACGGGAGTATTTCCACATTGCAGTATTTATACTTGTATACTTAAAGCTGCTATAAGCAATAATATGTCAAAATTGTTTATTTTATTTTTTTTTGGTATTCAGACAGCCAGCAATGGGTAGAACGCTCCCCCCAAAAATTTTTGTCTCTGTGACACATCTAGGGGCCGCAATCTGCATTCAAACATTTTCCTAGAAGCTTTGTCATTGGTCGGAAAAAAAACCCAGTCGCAATGATTAACCAATCAGGAAGCAGACAGGAAAATCGACCAATGACAAAGCTTCTAGGAAAATCTTTGAATGCAGATTGCGGCCCCTAGATGTGTCACAGAGACTAATTGTTTTTGGGAGCGTTCTACCCATTGCTGGCTGTCTGAATACCAAAAAAAATAAAAAGATCATTAAAATGTTGACGTATTATTGCTTATAGCAGCTTTAACCCATTTTGGGCGGGAACCCCTTTTGGTGTTAGCATTATGTTATGCTTTAGCTATTGAAAAATAGCAGATCTACAAGCTCATAGCGCGCCACCGAGTGGCGCGCTACGAGCTTGTAGGTCTGCTATTTTTTTAAAAGAACGACTGACATGGAAACATAGCTTTTTCAGAAAACTGTCAGGATGTAGAAGACATTTGAGTACTTTAGTTCCAGCAGTGCTCAGTGCTCACCTGCGTGGCCTTGTCCCTCATGTAGGAAACGTGCTGGTGGTGCTGGCTGTCGTCCTGAGGCCAGGGACCTATCAGGTGAGAGCCAGCGAGCGTGCCCAGTGAGGGCCACAGCTGGACGCGATGGCGGGCGAGCTAGAGGAAGACGGAGGAAGCGAGGGGGGAGAGAGAGAGAGACGGAGACAGACGGACGGACAGGCAGACTGACTGACAGACAGACAGACGTAGAGACAGCCAGAGAAGAAGTGCTGCTATACGGTCTCTGTATAAGAGGACAGTCTGATGTGGATAGGAGAGAGAGAGAGAGAGAGAGAGAGAGAGAGAGAGAGAGAGAGAGAGACACAGATAGAGAGGGGGAGAAACGGGGAGAGAGGGGGAGAGGTCAAGGTCAGTGAAGGTCACATGTTCATGACGATAAAAAATTTGCCAAAGATAATTGATAAAAGAGAGGTTTTCTCAGCATTATGTCCTGCTCAATGTAACAAAGACCAGAAGGAGATAATGCTAATAATAAATCTATTTTCATTTGGCATTAGTAACTTTTTCTTTTATGAGAACACTTTCATTCACTTCAAGTGGCGGCATTTCGAAGCCCGCTATTCTGACGCGTTGCCAACCCGCCGCATTACTAAACCCTGTCCTTAACCGGTCCCTAACCACACGCGGAATGGCGGTGCGTTGGAACGCCACTCTGACAAACTGCATGGAAAGTACAACACCATTTGACATTTTCCGTCGCATTCTGTCATTTTCCATTGTCGAAATGGTTGCAAAAATGTTTTGCAAATGACATGAAACCAACATAATAAATGCAAAATGTAAATACAAAACGGATACATGCTTTTAAAATACGATTTGTTTTAATTTGTCTTCTTACTTGCCAAAAGGATTGGGCACCATATTATTATTATTGAATCCATTTTTTTTTCTTTTATTATCCAAAGCAGACAATCTAAAACAATACAGTCTGGCCTATAGGATAAACCTAAGCTTGGTGTGTGTGTGTGTGTGTGTGTGTGTGTGTGTGTGTGTGTGTGTGTGTGTGTGTGTGTGTGTGTGTGTGTGTGTGTGTGTGTGTGTGTGTGTGTGTGTGTGTGTGTGTGTGTGTGTGTGTGTGTGTGTGTGTCAGCAGATTGGTCTTAATCCGTGACCCGTGCAATATTAGAGAGGATATGTACCCCCCACCTCTTTTAAGTACCCACATACTCCCCCGTTTAATGGCCTTAAAATGGCTTAACCACTTTAACCCCATCATCTCCATTCTGCCAAAAACAGCAGATCTAGAAGCTGACGCGACATGTTGTGAAGCTTGTACAGTAGATCTGCTAGAGTTGCTGTTTTTCGGACCTTTTACGAGTCTCACTCTCAACCCTATTACATTAAAAAAAACTCTCTCTCTCGCTCTCATTAGCAGGCAACAGTGCAGCACTATTTCTCTCTCTCTCTGTTTCTGGCACGACAGCGCCCCTACTGGTACTCATGAGTCACACATGAAACAAACAGGTTAACACGAGTCACATAGGTGTCACATAGGTGAACACGGACATTGCTGTTCCTTGGAGTGGTTGCACCACTCAAAAAACTAACACTGAAAAGGGCACCTACGGACGGCTACAATTCGAAACTGGCCCCCGGAATCCCCCCCCCCCCCCCCCCCCCCTCACTGTATATGTCTCTTTTCCCTTTTTACCTCTATGATGAATTCCTGTTCTGTTCTTTGACTATATAGAAAGTGTCTATTTGTACGTCTTGTACGTAAATGTTTTGATGAATTGAACATGGTGGACCCTCTTGTAAACCAGTGTAATGCTTAATTGGGTCGTCCACTCACAGTTAACAGTCTTTGTATTGAGTTTGTGCTTGAAATGTACTGTAATTCTGCAAAGTGTTAATAAATATTTCAATCAATCAATCAATCAAAACGAATAACTAAACTAAAAGTAACTAAATAAAACAAATGACAAACGCTCAATTATAATATAACCTATAGAGACACCCACAGTTGCTATTATTATTACCTTTGACTGCTGTGAAAAGGCTCTATTACAGTACAGGTCTGCACTGCAGCACCCCTCTTAACCCATTCTGGGCCGGCGGGATCCCCTTTTGGTGTTTCAAGCATTATGTAATACTTTAGCTATTGAAAAATAGCAGATCTACAAGCTCGTAGCACGGCACCGAGTGCCACGCTACGAGCTTGTAGATCTGCTATTTTTGAAAAATCGTGCCAATGTGTCTCAAATCTTTGAATGTATATATTCTTTCAAAGCGAACGTCTGTAACTCAAATCTTTGCTTCTGGAGATGGGGGTCCGTGGCCAATTACATATATATTTTTTGGGGTCCTTGACATGAAATATTGAGCACTACTGATAAAGAAACATAGGTATTTCAGAAAACTGTCAGCATTTAGAAGATATTTTGGAAATAGCCGATCTACAAGCTCACAACGCCTCGCACCGCGGAGTTTGTAGATTGGCTATTTTTGGCGAGCGACAAACACCCGCATGCAAGCATAACTCTCTGGCTTTATATGACCTGTTGGATGGTAGACACACACACACACACACACACACGCACACACACGCACGCACACACGTATTGAGGACTGGCAGTTCTTGTCCAGAAGCTATATTTGGCAGGTGCTCGGATGGAGCGCTCCGCTGTTGCTAGGGAACGAGTCAACTGATCTTCATTAGCACACAGCTGTGTGTGTACGTAGATGGCTGAGTGTGTAGCAGTCTCCCACAGCTCACTGTATTGTCTTGCTTCTGAATGTGTTGCGGCGCTGTCTATGTCTATACACACTATAATGGAATACATTACGAGTCGTGTCGCACATTCTGTTTGTTTTTTTTCAACCGATTGGGATAAAGTTGCACGTCAGCACGTCACTGTTGCAAAGCTTGCAAGTCATGTTACATTACACACAGAGCACATCATTCTTTTTTACTGGTGAATATATAACAGGCGACAGGTGCGTAGGAGAGGGTAAGGTAGCCTGGCTAATAAGCCAGACTCAAATCACACTGTCGTGTGGTATTTGAGTCTGGAGATGCTGTGTATGGATCTTGTTTCCCGGGGGGCAGGTTCAAACATTTTCTCTTTGACGCAATTGGTCAGAGCTACTGTCAGTCAAAGGTCTCAAGCATTGAACGTCACTGTACCAAAGCCCGCCCATATTGCATACCGTGTCCCGATTGGCCACACCAGTTCTCTGGTGTAGGAAATGGGCGTACAATTGAGCCTCTCCAGACCGTAATCCGCCGGCAGGCAATTTTTTTTTTGCCAACGGCTGATTCGGTCTGGCTTATTAGCCAGGCTAAGGGTACCGTGCCCAACAATGAAAAAGGAACAAACACCCGCACACTGTCTTCAAATGCAGTGACCAACTTTTATTAGGGAAACAGCAACGTATGCGGCCTTCATCAGGCAATCTTTATAAAGATGAAGATAGCTAAGGATGAAGGCCGCATAGGCCGAAACGTTGCTGTTTCCCTAATACAAGTTGGTCACTGCATTTGAAGACAGTGTGCGGGTGTTTGTTCCTTTTTCACTGGTGAATATATGAAACATAAGACACGAACCAAACCCTTCCATGATAGAGTTGGGGAGAAAAACTATAAACTAAACTGCCCCTAGATAGAACATTTAATTCAATATTAGTTCAAAGTCACCACACAAAGCCTAAATGTATGTGCTACTAACTACTAGACCAATGGACACTTTCAAAACAAAATGCTCATGTGAGTAAGAGTGGTGTTTGAACTCATGACCTCCCACTGGTTCTGAAAGTGGGCCCCCAGCAAAATGAAGAACATACTATACATTTGAAGAAGAAACCTAGAAAAATTCTGAATCATTTTGAAAGTTTAACACAAATCTTCTCTTGCGGGGGTCCCCTGGCACAAACTATTTTAGGGTGGGGGGTCCGTGGCCAAATAAATAGACCTTTTGTGGTCCTACACATGAAAATGTTTGAGAACCACTTGCTCTATGCTACAGAGCCACCGCAGTCTGCTACCCTCTGTATTCAAACACTTTCAGTTTGCTTTCAAGTTGCAACATGCACGTTAAGCTATAGCTATCTAGCATCAAACCCTGTGAGTCTTCTATTGTTTGTTTGTTCAGACTACAAGCAGCATTCAATTCCCTGGATTTTTCAAATGTGGCACAGGTGTTCTGCAAATAGTGCAAACAAGACTTAAACATAAAAACAAAGTTCTTAACCACTCTGAGCCACATTCTTCCTATAGGCTATGCTATGTCACCTGACCTGACACCAGATTATTTCAGCTTTAAAAAGATGTATAGAAAAGACAGACTTTTGTCTGTACTCCACAAACTGCAACTTGCATGCAATTTACTGAAAAGTCACTACTCAAAAGTTTTAAAAAATCGGTATCAATTTGGGAAGGAGGACACAGTGGGAAATGAAATACTGTATTACTTGTGTGCACTGACACTTCAGCTAGACTCAGGACAAAAGCATCTCATCACAATATGTTACGAATGTTTGTGTTACGTGGCACGTAACACAATAGCTCCGCATGTAATTGTAAACTCACAGACAGTTGTGGGGGAAAAGGTGCATGCAAGCAAGGAGCTTTTCAATCGTTTCTGTGGATGCAGTCGGCAAGTTACGTGCACGTGACACTTGGGCACAGCTGTACCAAACTTGGACACGTGGGACTCGAACGTGCAAACATGGACACCACACTGTATGCTTACAAGTGTGCATGAAAATGCCAATGCTCAGTGGCAAAAATCTAACCAATAATAGATACAAAGATATTGGTTGTAGTGCAAGGCAAGCTATAGCTATTAAACTGTACTCTATTATGGTCTCTGCTCTACCACCACCAGGGCAAAGGTTCCGTTACAAAGAGAAAGTTCACTAATGTTGGAATGTTTAGTGGCGTCATTGTTTTACAGCCTTAACCCATTTAGGCCTGACGTCGAAATTAAAAAAATGTCTTCAAAATCCTGACAGTTTTCTGAAAAACCTTATGTTTCTGTATCAGTGGTTCTCAATATTTCATGTCAAGAACCCCAAAAATGATATGTAATTGGCCTCTGCCCCCCATCTGAAAATATGTAGATCCAGGGACCTCCCCAGAAGCAAAGATTTGAGTTAAAATGTTCACTCTGAAAGAATATATATTCAAAGATTTGTGCCATATTTTCACGATTTTTCAAAAATAGCAGACCTACAAGCTCTTAGCGCGGCATCTGGATCTGCTATTTTTCAATAGCTAAAGTATAACATAATGCTTGAAACACCAAAAGGGGTTCCCGCCCAGAATGGGAGAGATATTGGGTCAACACCCATAGAGTCAGTCGGGATGTTTGACCTAATTAACCTGTGTAATATTTGTGTTGCTTTGATTTTGTTTTACTACTATGCTACTTGTGTTGATTCTGTATGTTTGCCTCATGATCGTGTACAGCACTTCATGGTTGACCTTCTGGTCTTTGTAAATGTGCTCTAGAAATAAAGTTTGATTTGATTTGATTTGATAGGGACATCCCTTTGGTCTAGCGGTTAAGATGTTGGACTTTCACGTGACGTGCGTGGGAGACCCGAGTTGGAATCCCGGGGGTGTTACACATAGTATATCAAAAATATTCTCCTGTATAGGCCCATGCATGCCGGCCAGAATATCGTGGTTCTGATGAATTGAACATGGAGGACCCTGATGTAAACAAGTCTTATATAGGGCCTTTTCTGGTTTTATCCTCTTAGCAGTTTTCGTATTGACCCGTATATATATTTCGTTGAACTGTACCCTGCATTCTATACAATCTGTTAATACGTTTTTCAATCAATCAATCAATCAATCAATCAATCAATCAATCTCTAAATTGGAACAAACTAAATAAATAAATAGGCCTACATACACCTATACCAGTATACAATATATTTTCACACACACACACACACACACACACACACACACACACACACACACTGCACACACTGCACATACAGTACCGCATGCCTTGACTGCCTCACTGCCTGCATGTCTTTTACGGTGATGATATACACAGTAGCACGGCCCCCATGCACACAGAGTCACAGACCTATAGCCTACATCCATAATAAATAACGCACGATCGATGGACAAACAGGCGAACAATCAGATCCACATTCCAAAAAGAATAGCACCCACTGCACAATGCCTGTGTGTGTGTGCGTGTGTGTGTGCGTACAGTACAGCAGTAGCCTTATATGTGCAGAAAATAAACAATAAAGATGCTCACCTGCAGAAGAAGAGGATGATGGGGGGACTAGGTGGGCGGCATGATGGTGATCGGCGGCCCTCCCTGAGGTATTATCTCACATCTATAGCCGACGAGGATGCTGGACAGGCAGGCAGACAGACAGACGGTCCAAAATGCGAATACCGACAGATGTCTGCACCTTCGAGCTGCCCCCAAACCTCCCTCTCCCCAAAGTATAGGAGCAGGGCTTGCGGCGTTTGATGGGGCGTTGCTTTGCTGCTGCCTTTTCCCTCCTACCTCGCTGTATCGCTGGAGGATGGATGGATGTTTTTCTGCTGCTGCTGCTGATGTGGCACACAGTACGGCGTGCTGCTGCTTCACGCACGACCCGCAGAAAACCAAAACAACAATAGGAGGAGAGAAGGAAAAAAAACGGATGGGAGAGAAAAAAACAATTAAAGATGGACTGATCGAGTGAATAATATTTTTCACCCGAACTGGAAATGCATCTGATTGAGAGAGAGAGATAGAGAGATAGAAAAACAAGGAAAAGAAAAAAGAAAAGCAAGGAGGTGTGAAAGAAGAAGAAAGGTGGTGGTGGTGATGCTGCTGGTGCAGAGCGCTCAGAGAGAGAGAGAGATCAGAGAGAGAGAGAGAGAGATTGAACGTCGATCGGGGTACGTCCGTCGTGGTGACGTAGCGCCACGCTGCTCGCGCTGATGCTGCAGTTGCTAGGGCGCGTGGAGCAGATGGTGGAGTCATGGAGGACCACTCTACTGTCTCTACAACACAGTACGTACACAAACATGACGGCAACGAGGTGCACTACGCCGACAGGCCTGTGTGGGCCGCTGTTTACACCAAGCTGATCCCATGTATGCTCGCAGTAACGTCTACACTTAATACTCAAGTAATGCTGTTGTTGAAGCACTGACACTACTGGACCACGGCGCCGGGCGCCCTCCTGTGGTGATGTTGAGCACAGCATGTCACAGTGGTTGTATGTTCCACTCACTCACTCCCCCCCAACCAAACCATCTCTCCATCAAATGTGTGACCCTTCCCATATTGTGTGTGTGTGTGTGTGTGTGGGGTATTGAGGGTCCCCTATTCTGGGGGGGTTATTAGCAATGTACCTGGCGGTGAATGGGTTGAATAAACACTGAGGACGATTCTACAAATGTCTTTTAAATCCTGACAGTTTTCTGAAATACCTATCAGTGGTGCTAAATATTTCATGTCAAGGACCCCAAAAATTATATGTAATTGGCCGCCGACCCCCATCTGAAAATATGTTGTTCCAGGGACCCCCCCCCCAGAAGCAAAGATTTGAGTTAAAATGTTCACTCTGTAATACAATTTGAGACACATTTTCACGATTGTTCAAAAATAGCAGACCTACAAGTTCATAGCGCGGAACTCGGTGGCGCGCTATGAGCTTGTAGATCTGCTATTTTTCAATAGCTAAAGTATAACATAAGTATAACTTAAAACACCAAAAGGGGTTCCCGCCCAAAATGGGTTAAAGCAATGTTTGAGTATGCACACACATACAATTAAATTATATACTCAAATAAAATATCACACGTGAGAATGCACAGCAGGTCTCTTGTCCGATTTGTTTGCTATTCACGGACTTACAGCTGTACCAAATGTAATGACTTCAAGCTTCTCTGAACAGAAAAAGTGTGAGAGAACTGAGAATGTATAGTGATATTAAGATTCATGGCACAAGGTGTAGGTTTTGGCATGGTCTCTTGGCATGCAGTTTTAGTGCATGATTTCATTTTGACATTTTCATTGTTCAGTGTTCATCATCAAAGACACACAAACGTAGACAAACAGACATTTTTTTAATTATAGAAATGTACACAATAAACGCCTTCATTACACAAATCTTGTTTTTTTTTAAAATACATTTTTATACCACAATTTTGCAACCCATTTTTTCCACCCAGTGTCAATATTATCTAAATCTAATCCTTAGGCGCTACACTTCCTCTGCCAAACTTACACAAATCTTAAAACTTGACACTAGGGACGGACGAACGACATTCACGGTGTGTTGGTTTCTGTTGTGTCTCCTGCTGCTATTGGACTGTCTTCTATGAACTCAGGAGGTTCATGGCTCTCATGCTCACTGTCAACTAAAAAGAACACACACACACACACACAGTGTCACACACACAGTGTCACACACGCACACACACACATACACGCGCACACACACACACACACACACACACACACACACACACACACACACACACACACACACACACACACACACACACACACACACACACACATGCGCGCACCAAGCTTAGGCTTTTCTCCTATAGGCCAGACTGATAGGCCGTCTGTATTGTTTAGATTGTCTGCTTTGGATTTAAAAAAAAACTGGATTCAATAATAATAATATTGTGCCCAATCCTTTTGGACAAATTAAAACATTTTAAAAGCATGTATCCGTTTTGTATTTACATTTTGTATTTATTATGTGGGTTTTCATGTCATTTGAAAAACATTTTGCAACCATTTTCACAATGAAAAGATGAAGTCTGAAGTCTGTGTGCAACCACTCCAAGGAACAGCAATGTCCGACTTGTCCGTGTTAACCTATGTTTGTGTGTGACTATGTTTGTGTGTGACTATGTTTGTGTGTGACTCATGTGTGACTCATGAGTACCAGTAGGGGCGCTATTGTGCCAGAAACAGAGAGAGAGAGATAGTGCTGCACTGTTGCCTGCTAATGAGAGAGAGAGAGGGGGGAGGGGAGTTGCACCACTCAGTTCACACGGGTGTGATTTTTTTTTAATGAATGTGTATTGTTGATCATCACAAATGACTCTGACAGAGGCTGCTCTGTCACATGAACCACTCCTTTAAGTACTGTTGTATGGTAATAGTGTTGAAATACCAGACTCCTCGTCAGAAGGAATCCACTCCTCATCTTCACTCTCCTCTCCTCTCTTCTTCTTCTTCTTACTTGGCTGAGGCGCGGATGTCTCCTGATCAGTACCGCCTGTCCTCAGGGAAAAAAGATGAGACAGAGAATCAAGAAAGGAACAAAGATGTATTATCAACAAAGACGGAACAAATATGTATTTAAACAGAGAGAGAGAGAGAGAGAGAGAGAGAGAGAGAGAGAAAGAGAGAGGAAGAAAGATTGATATCAACCCATTTTGGGCGGGAACCGCATTTGGTGTTTTAAAGCTAAAAATGATGTTATACTTTAGCTATTGAAAGATCTACAAGCTCATAGTGCGGCACCGAGTGCCGCGCTATGAACTTGTAGGTCTGCTATTTTTGAAAAATCATGACAATGTGCCTCAAATCTTTGAATATATATTATTATAACAGAGTGAACATTTTAACTCAAATCTTTGCTTCTGGGGAGGTCCCTGGAGCAACATATTTTCAGATGGGGGTTGGCGGCCAATTTCACATAATTCTGGGGGTCCTTGACATGAAATATTTAGCACCACTGATACAGAAACATAAGGTTTTTCAGAAAACTGTCAGGATTTTTAAGAAATGTTTTAAATTTCGACGTCAGGCCTAAATGGACAGAAAGAAAGGTGGATACAAACAGAGAACGAGAAGAATCATCACTAACCGTAGTCGTGGTCATCGTCGGGTACTTCTGGTTCTGTATAGTTGGCAACAATATAGTTGGTCCGACTTCGGAGCCTTCTGGTAGACGCTGCTTCTGTCTCCACCACCTGTTGCTCTGTAACACGCACGCACATAGTGAATTAGTACAATAAATAATAATAATACATTTAGGAATGCACCAATTGGTAAATTCTTGGCTGGATGCAATGTTTAACCCATTTAGGCCTGACGACGAAATTTTAAAAAAAGTCAGTTTTCTGAATCATTGGTGCTCACTATTTCATGTCAAGGACCCCAAAAATTATATATAATTGGCCGTCGACCCCCATCTCAAAATATGTTGTTCCAGGAACCCCTCAGAAGCAAAGATTTGAGTTAAAAACGTTCGCTCTGAAAGAATATATATTTGTGCTATTTTTCAACAGCTAAAGTATAACATAATGCTTAAAACATCAAAAGGGGTTAAAATAATTGTTTTAGGCTCATATTAAAGATGAGCTGAAATGGCTTTCCCACTAGCCTGGGCAGCATTCCTTTTCGGGTTTATGATCCGGTCGGGAGCGAATGATATCGCTACGTCATGTTGTGTAGTCATCAGGCAGGAACCATCAATCTGGAACTTCCTTTTCCCTCATACCGATTTTTCTCAATAAAAGCTGCAGGCTACGAGAGCTTTTATTGTTATTCTTCCAGGTTTGAGGCAAAGGAAGTTCCGGATGATTGTTCCTGCCTGATGACTACAAAACAATGACTACAACATGACGTAACGATATCATCCGCTCCAGACCGGTTCACACGGCAATTTTGTAACACAGACCAGCTAGGCTTTCCTCCGAGGTGGAAAGCCTGGTGACGCGAAGTTACTTTCACAATTCAGGCATTTAGCAGACGCTCTTAAACCAGAGCGACTTACAGTAAGCTTCAACAAAAAACATGGTAATACATCAAAACATAAAAAATTGTCATCATGAATCATACGTAAGCTAAGAACCTAACAGTGGAATATCTATCTAAGGAAACTATATGTGTATACACTATAGACCATTTGCAGACCACGGCCATGTTTCCATCAGAGTTTGGAAGCACTCGTTTTGCAGTAAAGCAATGTCCTGCTGCCTCTTGCATTATGTGCTAATTCAAAACAGGTGGTACACAGGGCAGTTGAGTTGAGTGATATCTAACGAGCACTTCCAAACTCCAGCACTTAGAAAAAGAATCACCTGCAAGGACACAAAGTAGCTCATAACATGTCTACAGTGGATTTTCCACTTTGAGGATAGAAAGAGAATAATTCAAGCTTTCCGTACAGCTGCAATGTTGGTGAGTTTGACGTTGTTATACAATCAGATAGGACTTTTCTGTTTGGATGAATGGGCTGCCAATGGAAGTTGCATCTAGGTAGCACCTTGCCATTAACTTATATGGTAATATGGCCGCGGTCTGCATATGGAGAATATAGTGCTATGTCTACGTAAATGTCACAGTCCGCTCCTCGGACTGTGGACTGTGACTGTCCTAAATTAGATATTGGACTTTAAAATGTATTTCTGTCCTTTCAGTATGTTATTGCTCATGTGTCCTTGACTGTTGTTGCCTTGGTTTTGTGTATTCTTTTTTATGGTTCCTAGTGTTTCCTGTCTGCCTAGTTACGGTTGCCTTTTTGGTTTCATCCTTTTATCCTGTGTCTATTTAAGTCCTGTGTTTGCTTTGTGCTCTTGTTGGGTCGTAGTTCCCTGTTGTGTGAGTTCCTGTATGTTTTCTGTGATTGGCTACAAAGGGTTTTGTAGCCATTTACAAATCCAGAAATTATAGCAGAGACAGTATTTAGAATGTAATTACCGTATTCTATTTTCAAATGGTTTATTGGCGCTTCTTAAACAAATATAGCATCTCTCATACCAACTGGCTTGTAGGCTAGTGGTTCCCAAAGTGGGGTCCGGGGACAACTAGGGGTCCTTGAGGGAGTTCCAGGGGGTCCTCAGCTAAATGATAGTTAGGAACCAAATGGACCCTTTTGGGTCTGTAACTCTGAGTGTACATACTATGGGTATACCAATTTCCCTGTACACTGAGTTAAATTAACTTTGATTTTGCAATATACATTGGGGTCCCAGAGATAGAAATGGGGGACGGTAGCCTAATTCAGGTCAAACTGGGGGTCCTTGACATGAAAATGCCTGAGAATCACTGCTAGAGCTGTAAAAATCTTCTCTTATGGGGGTCCCTGGCATATATTTTCAGGCTTACAGAATCTCCTGCTCTGCTATTGGGAGTCAGTGTGTTCCATACAATGATGCTTTGATACAACATAACTGTACATCATCAAAGTAAGCTTTGCTTCACACAACAGAAATCAGAGAAGCGCTCTTAAACGGAAACTTTGCCAATTTTCAACCTAAATCAATGTAAATCCCATTGTTCTGTGAGAAAATCAATAATATAATACATAGACATTTGTGATATATGTCTGTGTATTTTTGTGTATTTTCCAAATGCAAAAAAAAGACCAGACCAGGGAAAATCCACTGAATGTTCAAAGTTCCATTTTTGGGGTGTAATTGAGGTCAGAAAACCTAAAAAATAATATTTTTGGCGGTCATGAGACCTTTTAAAGGAAGCATTTAAAAAATAATCAGACCCAGTTGGTCAAGGCAGAAGACATGGCATTAATGCATTTTTCATCTGCAATCACATCCCTGAAATTCCACTTGAAATGTCATCTCAAGAGAGGAAACCTCTGTGAAATGAGATAGCATTGTCTGTTTACAATAATAGCCCCGTGGACCCCAATTTGAAAATATACACCAGGGACCCCCATAAGAGAAGATTTTTTACAGCTCTAGTAGTGATTTTCAGCCATTTTCATTTCGAGGGTCCTTGGCATGAAAACGTTTGGGAACCACTGTAGGCTACAAGTGTGATACCAATAATGAATGTAAAAAATCGATTACATATTGGTGCTCTTTACATTTTGGTGGGTGCTCCTAATTTTTTTCTGGTGCTCCTTCATTCTGAAAAAGTAAAAAAGTTAATTTCGAGCCCTGCTAGGGCAAGTACTAATACGAGTCTGAAGAGGTGCGTTTTCAGACTGTGGTGGAAGATTGGGAGTGAATCTGCAGTTCTGATTACAATGGGAAGTGTATAGTTTTGGAGCAAAGAGTTTGGGGTGTGGAGCGTTGTCCCGGCGTTTTTTAGCGAAGGTACTTCCAGCTTCTCTGCGTTGGCTGATCTGAGCGCCCGGGAGGGTTTGTAGCGTGCGAACGGTGCGATCAGACTTGCAAGATATGGTGGTGCCTTTGGTTGCTTTGAACGCCAGTGTCAGAGTTTTGTGCTCTGTGCGGGCAGCGGCCGGGAGCCAATGGAGGGAGCGGAGAAGGGGCGTGACATGTGAGAAGTTTGGCTGGTTAACAACCAGGTGAGCCGTGGCATTTTGGATTACTTTCCCACCAACTCCCGTGTCGTGACGTATTTCCATGTGAAACAGCATAGTATTGGTACTCTGGTACTTACTTGGTTCTGTGTAGTTGGTCCGACTTCTGAGCTTTCTGTCACTGGGAGGCACCGGTACAGTCTTCTTTACCTTATGATCTGGAACATGCACAGTCACACAGTGACTATAACATATTTATTTATGTTTTTTAGAAAATATGTACAATCAATAATATTGTATTGGATGTGCCGGATACAATGTTAGAAATAACAATTTGGCCGATATATACTTTTTTTTTCTTCTCATTTTTGTCAGACTGGCATTAAAGACGAGTGACATACAGGCATTTTCATAATAAAATGTGAACACTGTGGGCTATATCTAATTTGCAATTTTTTACCGTGTTAAAAAACCTTGTAGATTTGCTATACCTTTGCTTTACTTTTTAATTTGAACAGTTTTGGACATAAGGGTTTCCATCAAGCACGAAACGATTTGCGTTACCACAGATAGGGAGAACCAGTCTGTCTTGATCATGAAGTTTTTACTCTGCAGTGCTAGGCATTAACATTAACACAAATTCACTCTTAACTGCATTTCTCTAAATTCTCTGAATGTATATGCATACAGTGCAGTGGAGAATCCGATGTTGGAAAGACAAGCGTGTCATCCAGATACAAATTGTTCAAATAGCAGATCTACAAGCTCACAATGCCTCGATGTAGATCGGCTAGTTGAACTATTTAAAAATGTTTTTCAAAATAGTAAAGAAAAATGGCAAATACGTTTAGTATTTGTGTATTTTCCTGTGAGTCAAGCAGAGGAAAGTGAGATCATATGATCTTTATCTTGGGTTGGAAGCAGTGTTTTTGTCGACTAAAACTAGGGCGAAAAATGTTCGTCGACTACCTTTTTTCACTGACGAAAACTACATGGAAACAAAATGAAAACTAAGCTATGATGACTAAAACTAAGACTAAATATACTGACAATTTCGTCAACAAATAAAAGCTAGACTAAAATGTTAGGAAGGGACCAATCTGAGAATCCCATCGACAAATATTCGGGAAAACAGCGGCCCCTGTTGTTCCTCGAAAGTTGACTCAGGCAACAGTCTGTCTTGAGAGACTAGGAAGGGACTGGTGGACAAGAGATCCAGTATAAGTCATTTTACACTTTGTTGCATGCTGAAAATAGCCGATCTACAAGCACACAACGCGTCGCAGCTCAGCTATTTTTCAGCAAGTGTAAAATCAGTCCTTACAAATACATTTTAGTCGACTAAATCAACTGTATATAGTGGACTAAAATCTTATGACATTTAGTCGACTAAAACTAGACTGACACTAAAACATTCCAGGGGACTAAAATGTGACTGAAACTAAATTAAAACTATTCAAGAGACTATGACTAAAACTAAAATCAAAATTTGCTGCCAAAAACAACACGGGTTAGAAGCAAATAGTAACGGTAAAGTAAACACTAGCTATCTCTAGGACAAGTACAACTTTCATTTTTTGGGGGGTGAACTACTGCTTTATGTACTGTAGTATGGTAATAGGTAATATAGTGTTGGAATACCAGACTCCTCATCAGAAGTAATCCACTCCTCATATTCACTCTCCTCTCCTCTCTTCTTCCTCTTCCTTGGCTGAGGTGCGGATGTCCTCATAAAGTGTGGAGGTCTAGACTTCAGACCTGATTAAAGGGATATAGTATAGCGAGGAATACAGAATAAGACACAGATCATCATATTCCTGGGGCAACCGTTCCAGCACTCTAACTATTAATTCAATTCAATTCCATGGTGTTCCAAGCGGGTGCATGCGTTTGGTCCGACATACCATTGGTCCGAACGACAACCTACCTCAAACCCTCACCCTAACCCTAACCTCCCACGGGGCAGCACACCTAAACCTAACCCTAACCCTCTCCCGACCCTAACGCACCTCGGACCAATGCTCCTTCGAACCAATGATATGTCGAACCAAGGTATGCTAGTCGGGTGCAATTATGGTTTGACCCTAAAAAAATTGCAACAGAAGGTTTCTCAACAGTTTTTTGTAGTATTAGGTGTCCTTAATAACATACTAAAAGTTTACCAAAGTTTGACCATGCGAAAGGTCAGATTTTCAAGATGGCCGCCCCCAGTTCCATAAAAGGCCATTACTCCTTCATTATTCACGGTAGACAAGTCATTTTGGTGCCTAACCCCATGTTTTGGTGATCTAGGAATCCAATTAGCATATTTAAATTATAGTCAAGCAATTACAAGTACAATTATATAATAAAGCAATTGGTTATAAGGTTATAACAGTGTAATAGGACATTTCTCCCTTTTCTATATGCCGTAATGCCCAGGATTGGTGAATTCATCACCTATACACATAATTCACATTCTGTTGAAGCTTTCAGGAGATTTATTTTGATTTGATTCCATACCAATAAGGAGTGCATTCATTATTAATGGTTGGTACTGTGACATTTGTAAAAGCATGGCTGCCAAGTGATAGACTGGGAATATTACACACATCTTGGAAGAAATTTCTTAACAAGAAATGTCTTCACTATTGTTTGTAAAGGTGTCTGGCAAAATAATAATAATCCAAGTCCCCTAGGGCAGTTGTTCCCAAACTGGGGGTCGGGACAAACATTGTGAAAATAGGCGATCTACAAGCTCAGTCTTTGCAGCAAACACACTTAGTAGGAACAAATGGCCACTTGTCTGGTCTATGGGGAAGATGGGACTCCTCAGTGGGGATACAGTGGAGAGAAAAGCCCCCTTATGGGCCCAGAGAGAGTGTCAGTACAGAGCTATCATAATGTATGTAGTTGGTGTATAGGCGCAGGGATGGTGGTGGAGTGTGGCACGGATAGGGTTCAGATGTACTTGTCACAGGCATCTTCTTATTCCCGAAACTGTACTAGTTTGGGGTTTAAGTGCAAAATGTATTTCACTGGTAACCACAAGGTTACCAGCTCGAACCCGGGCTCCCCCAGAGTTTCTGTCGAAGTGTCCTTGAGTAAGACTCTGAACCCCTAATTGCTCCTGATGTGCTGGTTGGTACCTTGCATGGTTTCCGCCGCCATCGGTGTATGAATGTACATGTGAATGGGTGAATGTAATGCACAATCTATGTAAAGCGCCTTGGATAAAGGCGCTATATAAATGCACCATTTACCATTTTAGTTTGAAAGTCCTTTTGGGAAGAAGATATGAACCCAAATAATAGTCATCAACCTGTTTCAAAGGAGTGTTTTGAAAATGTGGTTATTGAGAGACTTAGGTTCTGACAGCTCTGCACCAACCTCCATAATCACCCTCTTTGCACACTCCTACTGATTGCCTTCCTAATGTATTAAAAAGTTGTCCAAAAAATCCTGCCACCCTAATTAAAACACACGCACCCCGTTTATCCGGCTGCCTTTGTCCGCCTTCTCCTACCAAACCACACCGTTTGCCCACATCTCACCATGCATAACACCACCGGCATGCGTGTCCAGACATAACGCACTACTTTGCATCCATGCAACTGTCATAATTACTGTACAGTTTGCATTTGCATGAAAAACCATGTTATTGCGCAACATTTCACAGTGATGCAAATCACATCACATTTTAGGCCACACCCCATTCCACTGTGCGCGCGCACACACACACACACACACACACACACACACACACACACACACACACACCGCACACACGGTACAGTACAGAACGGTATAGTATGGTACAGTACAGTACAGTCTGCTACAGTACAGCACAGTATGGTACAGTACCGAAAAGTATGGTACAGTACGGAAAAGTATGGTACAGTATTGCACAGTACAGTACCGTATGGTCCAATACAGTGTGTTGCAGTACAGTACAGTACAGTACAGTACAGTACAGTACAGTACAGTACAGTACAGTACAGTACAGTACAGTACAGTCTGACAGGACATTACGGTACAGTACAGTCTGCAACAGTACAGTACAGTACAGTCTGCAGCAGTACAGTACATTACGGTACAGTACGGTACAGTGGTACAGTACAGTACAGTACAGTACAGTACAGTACAGTACAGTATCCCCCCACCGCCCACCCCTTTTTTTCCCTCACTGTATATGTTTCTTTTCCCTTTTTACCTCCTTTATGATGAATTCCTGTTCTGTCCTTTGTCTATATAGAAGTGTCTATTTGTACGTCTCTAAATGTTTTTGATGAATTGAACATTGTGGACCCTATTAGAAACAAGTGTAATGCTTAATTGGGTCGTCCACTCACAGTTAACAGCCTTTGTATTGAGTTTGTGCTTGAAATGTACTGTAATTCTGCAAACTGTTAATACATTTTTCAATCAATCAAAAAAAGTACAGTCTGCGACAGGACATTACGGTACAGTACAGTACAGTACAGTACAGTACAGTACAGTACAGTACAGTACAGTACAGTACAGTACAGTCTGCATTGCAGACTGTACTGATGCGGGGAGGAAGCGTCAGTGAATCCTCGCTATGAGTCTGGCCGCGCCAGCTGACGGCTCCCGTGTTGTTTCGACTCGTTGCAGACATGATGCAAAGGTATTGCATTTGGGTTTAATACAATGCATTATTGACAGATGCCTATGCATTGTCGAAATGTTCCCTTTCGTGCATGTAGCCTACTTATTGCGTCAGCCCACCGTGGCCCAGTCAGTTTAGAGTTTATTTGTCCAGTCTAACTTCGAAGAGAGGGGGAGAAAGAAAAACAACAAAAGATAGCCTACTTGGCAGCCCTTGTGCATGCAAATGTTAGTCGCAAACTACAGCAAGCCGCCTTTGTTTTAAATTGTCCCCCATTCGCACGTCGGCAAAGCCGTTCACACCTACGGCTGGAGATGCGCGTTTTCAATACCGGCGGCCCCGTCTCACCGTGCTGCGCGCATCACGTGATTAAATAAAATGTGGTATCGGATTGGTGCAGGGCGTACTTGCCGATTCCGATATGACCAAATAAGGGCATATCGGAGGGCATTCCGATACAAGTATCGGTATCGGGACATGCCTAGTACAGTACAGTACAGTACAGTACAGTACAGTACAGTACAGTACAGTACAGTACAGTACAGTACAGTACAGTACAGTACAGTACGGAACAATACAGTACAGTATGGAACAATACAGTACAGTACAGTATGGAACAATACAGTACTGTATGGAACAATACAGTACAGTATGGAACAATACAGTACAGTACGGTACAGTACAGTACGGTATAGTACAGTATGGTACAGAACACTAATTATCTAAATGTATCTCTGCAATTTGGACAAGTTCAATGGATTCCTAGACCCCAAAAACATAGGGTTAGACACAAAAATTACTTGTCTAGGGTGAATAATGAAGGAGTTAGGCTATTTTAATGATTCCGGACGCCATCTTGGACGCCACCTTGAAAATAACACCTTTCGCATGGTCAAACTTTGGTAAACTTTTAGTATGTTATTAACTCTTTGAGAGTTTCATGGATTTCTATATAGTTTTTAGACTTCTCTATGGCAGAATGGCGTTTTTGAATGATTTATTGAAAATTCTCTGTTGTGAATGTGTGACAACGAAAGACCTTCAGAGAAAGCTTGGCTTGTCTGCTTCCAGGAAAAAAATGAACTGAGTTGATAAAATGTTTAGTTGTGGTGTTGGAAGCCATTTAAAAGAGCCTGCATTTACACTGGGTAGTGTTTCTAGGACAACAAAAAAAGTTATGACCGGTTGAAGTTTTATTTTCTAAATAACTTTTTTTCTGCTGGGCGTACATAGCCATGCAATATCTCATTTTAAAGGGTGAGTTGTCTAGTTCAATTAAAATAAAATAAAAAGTTTCTCACATGTACCACTGTAGATATTTTGCCATCTATAAATAGCATGGTCAGTCATGATCAATCTGACCTATCCAGCTAAAAGTCCCCCTAGCTCTGAAATGGAACATCATATAAACTCAATTCTTTTTGGGGGTAAAATTAGACATTCTAACGCACATTTTGATATATACCATGTTTACATAGTCTTACCAGTACCGTGTCTATTCATGCATGTATCTCAAAAACCTGTTGTGAAGAAACAGTTTTGATAAAAAACTCATCCAAGGACATTGTTTTGATATGACTTTGTGCCCATGATATGTATCAAAATATAGACTTGAATGTATACTGTATTATAACAAAAAAATTGGGTTCTTACCATCTACCGTTACAGAGTAAATCACAGTTGAAACTCGCTTAGTCAAACCATAAACCTCAGACTAGTGAACAAAATAGCCATGACAGGTCTAACTCATTGTAAAAGCTTGTCTTTTATTTTTTATGACTACTAACATAATACAATTATAATAAATATTACAGAAAATAAATAGGCCTACATACAAAACAGTTGTCCCCAAACTCCCCAGTGTCCCCAAACCACTGCATTCCAGTTGTTCTTGACGGTGTGTGTGTGTGTAGGCTAAATTTAAAAAAAAACAACAACTGAAATGAATGAATGCATCCGGTTCAGTGTCGGAGAACTCCATCGCAGTCTTGACTCTTCGTCTTCATCATCATCATCATCATCATCATCCTCCTCCTCCGATGCCAGTTCTAAATATATAAAAATAAACATTTAGCTGTAGTCAGCCCGGCCAATAGCCAGTTGGGGGGGGGGGGGGGGGACGTAGGCTATCTGACATCATCGTCATCATCATCATCACACGGAGACACACTAAACAATGTACAATCATGATTGTATACAATATACAATGAATGCAATTATCATGCAAGCTCAGACGTCAATGAAACGTCATACAGATCTTATATAATACGCTACTGTTAGCTTCACTCCCCGTCCCCCCTCCGATCCTTGTAGCAACGTCATCATAACCACGCGTTGCTTCAGTAAACGATGCATGTTTGTTCTCCGTCTTTGTAGACAGTAAATAAAAGGAGCGAACATTACTCTAAAGATCAGATCGCCTATAAGGCACGCTACAATATAAAATACTTGTACTGCCATGCGTGCATGCCTGCTACGATACATTTGTACTGCACCAACCAACCGATCGACACCAACCCCCCCCTCCAGCCCTTAGCCAGCACCAATGCACCGACCGACACCAACCCCCCCATTAGCCAGCACCTTCGGTGCTGGCTAATGGCTGGGGGCCATCGTGGTGAGTCATTCTGGCGTCATGATCTGACTAGTAGTAGTAATTATCCAAGCATCTATTTGTAGCGATCATCTTATGATTTCTGATCACTATAGAAGGGCATTTTCTACAATAAGATTACCTCAAAACATTCCGGGTTGATCGTCTTCTTCAATGGTTTCCCGGTATAGCTCATCGGACGACGATGGGGAGACAATGAAAAAAGGAGGGAGGGAGCAGCGAGTCTCGCTGTAAGCACTGGACCAGGGCTACTCCGCCTGGAGAAGGCGACTGGGACGCGTATGGATCAATACTACTACCACAAAACTCGCTCAAATAAATAGTACTGCTTTCAACTTTTTCTGCTAGAAAATCGCTCGGGCGAGACGGCAAAACAGGCAAAACAATGAAAACTATGAAGACTCCCTCTGCCCCCACTGTTTACAGGGGGTGGGACCAGCTTCCAATGGCAACACGTACACGTGTGTCACGTGACACGGGTTTTCTGGGTAATGTAGTTGGAATATAAGCTCAGGAATTTAAACAGCGCTTCGGAGCATATTAATATGTTTAGATTAATCAAAAAAGAGAAAGACGCCAATTGGCGTCATTGCTCATTTACGGAATTCTGATGAAGACGCCAATTGGCGTCTTTGCTCTTCTAAGGGTTAAGGACACCTACTACTACAAAAAACAGTTGAGAAACCTTCTGTTGCAATTTTTTTAAGGGTAAGGTGCCTTTTTTTCATATATGCACTCGTCTATGCCTCCCGTTCCAAGCGTCTCTAAACTTGGCACAAAATATTGCTCAGTGGTCTGGCTTATTGGGCAGGCTTCCTTCCCCACCTTGAATGTACTTACGAATTGTACAGACAGTTAACTTTTTTGTATTATTATTTTTTGCCCCACATATAGTGCCCAGGCAGTAAGTGGCACACATGCACAGGACATCAAAACGTACTTCAGTTAGTACTTGCGCTTCTCAACATGAAGCCATAAAGATGAAAGTTGTGTATAATATGGATTTCTAACCATACATAAAATGATGTCATTATTCTCTTATGTTATGTCATTATACTCTGTTACCATGTTACACATTACATTACCTATGGAGAGCTTAAACAGGTGGTTGCTCTTTTGGTTTAAGTATATTATCTTCTCAACCTCCTTCAGCTTGTTCCACTGCGTGTCAGAAAAATGAAGCCTCAGGTCCTCAAAGTCCTGTAATGGACGGAGACACAGCGAGGAGGGAATAGGGATTAGGGCAGTGTTGATTTCGTCGACTAAAACTAAGACGAAAAATGTTCGTCGACTACCTTTTTCCACTGATGAAAACTAAATGGAAACTAAATGAAAATTAAGCTATGATGACTAAAACTAAGACTAAATATACTGACAATTTCGTCAACAAATAAAAACTAGACTAAAATGTTAGGAAGGGACTAGTGGACAAGAGATCCAGTAGCCATTTTACACTCTGTTGCATGCTGAAAATAGCCGATCTACAAGCTCACAGAGCTTGTAGCTTGTAGATCGGCTATTTTCAGCAAGTGTAAAATCAGCCATTACGACGGCACCAAGGCCTGCCAAAACACATTTTAGTCGACTAAATCACATGTAGATTTAGTCGACTAAAATCTTATGACATTTAGTCGACTAAAACTAGACTAAACTCTAAAACATTCCGGGTGACTAAAATGTGACTAAAACAAAATAAACTATTCAAGAGACTAAGACTAAAACTAAAATCAAAATTTGCTGCCAAAAACAACACTGGATTAGGGAATATCAATTATCGCAGTCTGTGGAGCTCACTGTTACCTTACAATGTCAGCTATACCAGTAACCTCGCCTCACCAGGCTTTCCACCACCTCGGAGGAAATCCTGGTCTCTGTTTCAAAAGTCTGTATGATCCGGTCGGGAGCGGATGATATCGTTACGTCATGTTGTAGTATTGTTTTGTAGTCGACAGGCAGGAACAACGGGGCGGCAACTTCCTTTTCCCTCAAACCGATTTTTCTCAATAAAAGCTCTCGTAGCCTGTAGCTTTTATTGAGAAAAATCGGTTTGAGGGAAAAGGAAGTTGCCGCCCCGTTGTTACTGCCTGTCGACTATTTGCCTGTCGACTACAAAACAATACTACAACATGACGTAACGATATCATCCGCTCCCGACATATACCCTAAATGAAATGGTGCCCAGGCTACTATACCAGTGGTTCCCAAAGTGGGGTCCGGGGACCCCTAGGGGTCCTTGAGAGTTCCAGGGGGTCACCGGCTAAATGATATTTGTAAACCAAATGGACCCTTATGGTCTGTAACTCTGAGCGTGTACAAATTTGGTTCCATTTGTAGGCTACACTCTCAGAGTTAAATTAACTTTGATTTTACAATACAAATTGGGGTCTCAGAGATAGAAATCTGGGGTGACGAACTGGGGGTCCTTGAAAAAAAAAACTTCTCTTATGGGGGTCCCTGGCATATCTTTTCAAATGGGGGTCCGCAGGCTCATTAGTGTCAATTTGGGGGTAAATGAAATGAAATGAAATGATTACTATATTTACCCAGGGTATCTGGGCTAAGCTCAAGAACTTGTTTCCAGCCAGGCCCTGCTCATAGAACACATTTCATCGTAGTGGTTCAATGCCTTGTTCAAGGGCACTTCAGCGGTGGTAATTTTAACGTGTCGGACCGCTGATTCGAACTGGCGACCTTCCGGTATCAAGACCGCTCCGCTATCCGTTCGGCCACGGGTAATGACGTGAAAGAGTTTGGGAACCACTGAGCTATACTGTCTGGTTCATTACATTAGTATTTCATATACAGTAACTGGAATTTTGGGCGTCTAAACATTGCAGGCCAGGCACACACAGACGGAGAGTTCAGTTCAGATAGAGCAAATGAATGAACAGACGAGGAGAACAGATCCTCGTTTTCGAGGCTGCTATGATGATTACTGAATAACTTTAAATTATACCCAATATACAATGTTCTGTCTCACCTTTTCTTCTAGAGAACTCATTCTGAGTGATTCTTCTGACTGGTCTCTCGTCTGTGTCACACTGTCAGTCTGTCACCTAGTGAGAACATTGACAGATTCTTATTATTATTTTTTGTACAATAGCCTATAAGGAGCAATACAGAATAACATGAAAGGTAATGAGTTTGTTAGCTGGAGGTAGCATGTTAATACTAAAACAAATGCACCGAGAGAAGCTCAGCAATTAATTAAAGGTTTAAATGAAAAATGAATACAGAAGATGTAATGTTATGTTAAAATCGAGTTTTCAAATACATTTTTGAACAAAGTTAGAAGCTAGCTATGTGATGCACTGATGAGTTGTAACCCTATGGTTGTAACTACCTCCACCACGTGTATCTAGCTTCAGTCAAGTACCAAATAATAGTGTGTCGCATTTTAAAACAGCCCGTGCCATAGATATACCGTGCCACCAAGCGCAGATCTACAAACTCACAACGGGCTGCAGGTGTGACGCACCGTGAGCTTGTATGTCTGCTCTCCCTCCCTCTCGCCCGGTCTCGTACGGTCTCGCGAAATGTCGGTTTCTTTCTGATATGACTGCACCAATCAGAGCGGGGGTCGCGCGCCGGAGAGTGTCGAGCGTCGCTGCCTCTGCTCGTCGAAGTTTTATATTCAAATCATGGCTCTGATTCAAATGAGCCAACCGGACAATATATAATATTCAAACTGTCTTCATTCTCGTCACTCACTCACTGACCTTGTTCTACCTGAACGGACGTTTGCTGAGACTTTCTTCTGAGTTCTGACACAGCACAAGCACAAAGAGACATTTAACTCAAAGTTCGACTTCACATCAACAACACTATAACACCTGAGGTTCTTATGTTAACTTTATGAACTTAAATGAAAATACATTTGACATAAAAAAGACTAGTAGGCTACAGACTGTACAGTCATTACGCTACTAATATAGACTTCACTGTAGACTATAGATGTAACAGCTGAAATCAATAATATATGAGTATTTGATATTAACCTGCGGGCCGCATTAAGTAAAGGTGGGGGCCACATGTGGCCAGTAGCCCATTTAGAATTGTAACAGCTGAAATCAATATCAGTATTCCGATATTAACCTCTGGGCCACCTTAAGTGAAGGTGGGGGCTACATGTGGCCGCCAGTTGCCCATGTAGGGGATACATATAAATAAAAATCACACCCGTGTGAACTGAGTGGTGTAAGGTCTTATATAGAATGATCAGCTGTGGTCTGACGTAATGTCTGACGTAATGAAATCACACCCGTGTGAACTGGGTGACCATAGCAACCGTGCTCATTTTTTACGAACAGACAGACACGTAAACTAACAAAGCCAGTCGTAGGAGTGGTTTACACCACTCAAAAATTAACTGATAGAAATTAAGTAGACCAGCCTGCTGCAGCTGGTAAAAATCTTCTCCCTGTGATGTGGCCCCCTTAGTGGTTGTGGCCCTAAGCGACTGCTTATATTGCTTATGCTTAGAACCGGCCCTGCCGCAAGGGTACTGCAAGTGGGCCCCCAAAGTAATTGGCAAAATACTTACTTGTACTATAAGTTAGTTCCATTGATCGAAGCCGGCCTGCTAGGCCTGGAACACAATCAATTGATTGATCCTAATTCTCTGAAAAGGCACCTTGGGGATTTTCAAGGAATTTGGGGATTTCCAATAATTTTATGTGCACAAAACTGCACACACACACACAGACAGACATGTCTTCTCACACAACCCTAGCTGTGGAAGAGGCGGCACTACACCTAGTCCTATAGGCCTACTAGCTACTACAGGTTTATTTAAAAAACGCGAATGCTTCCGACCATAAATGATTCATTGGGATTCCACCACAGGACACTGACAGCCTCGACAGGCAACCTTTATAATTTACAAATGTACAGTTGTGGAAAAAGTAGCCTACTTTTTTTTTGTACTTCAGTATCAACACTGCAATGTACTGTAGAAGTAATCTGTTGCAAGTAAAATCCTTTGAAAATAGCTGAACTACAAGCTTACAATGTGTCACATCATGACGCACTGTGAGCTTGTAGATCTATTTTCAAATGGTCGAAATATGCATACGGCTCAAGTGGTTACTGGTTAGTGTGTTTTGTAATAATAATCAAAATCTACAAAGTAACTAATAACTACAGTTTTCAAAATTGTACTGGAGTATAAACACTATCTTCCTCTGAGATCAATGTAGTGGGGTAGAAGTGAAAGCATTGAAAAAGCAGAAAGTAAAATTGTAGTCTCCACATTGCGTACATAAGACTTAGTAACTTTACACCAGTGCAAATGTATTGAGCTTTTTAATAGTCCCGTTAAAACCATAAAAACAGAGCAGACAGTCTATGTACAGTAATGAGAAGAGAACACAATCTAAAACACTACCTAACAACATAGCTGTAACACTGCAGCACAGTAAAACTGTGGAAGAGTAATGTTTTATCGATATAAGGAGCACATGTCGATAAAACATTATTCTTCAAAAAACAAGCGAAGAAAACTTGAATAAAAGGTTGTCCATGTTCAGACCAGTAGTATAGCCTATCATCATCACTGACAACCATAATGACATGTTATAGCACAGATTAATTTATGGACACTATACAATTACAATACATAACAATATTCATACATATACGTAGCAAATACATTGGAAATGCAGGTTCCACACAGAGATTCCACACGACATCCACGCAGTGAAGCGCATTGGTGCTGACCTTCAGACTGTTTCAGTGCAAGGAGTTGCGACTAGTTGCATTGGTGCTTTTTGGCCTTAATGCGGTCCACAGACGAGGGTAATAGAGTAACCCTCGGGGGAACAACTTTCACGGTTTCTGTTGCATCACCAGACTCCTCGTCAGAAGGAATCGACTGCTCATCTTCACTCTTCTCTCCTCTCTTCTTCTTACTTGGCTGAGGTGCAGATGTCACGGTTTCTGTTGCGTCACCAGACTCCTCCTGAGAAGGAATCGACTGCTCATCTTCACTCTTCTCTCCTCTCTTCTTCTTCTTCTTACTTGGCTGAGGTGCAGATGTCACGGTTTCTGTTGCGTCACCAGACTCCTCGTCAGAAGGAATCGTCTGCTCATCTTCACTCTCCTCCTCATCCTCTTTACTTGGCTGAGGTGCTGATGTCTCCTGGTGGACCGCAGACAAGCGTAATAGAGTAACCCTCGCGGAACCAACTTTCGCGGTTTCCGTTGCGTCACCAGACTCCTCATCAGAAGGAATCGACTGCTCATCTTCACTCTTCTCTCCTCTCTTCTTCTTCTTCTTACTTGGCTGAGGTGCAGATGTCTCCTGGTCAGTACCGCCTGTGCTCATGAAGTGAAAAGACGAGACAAATTTATGGGATGTGTAATTGATGGAAAATAAGTCATTGTTTTAAGTACTGTAGTATGGTAGTGTTGGCAATGCATACCAGACTCCTTATCAGAAGGAATCGACTCCTCATCGTCACTCTCCCCTCCTCTCTTCTTCTTCTTCTTCTTACTTGGCTGAGGTGCAGATGTCTCCTGGTCAGTAACGCCTGTGTTCATGAAGTGAAAAGACGAGACAAATGTATGGGATGTGTAATTGATGGAAAACTAGAAAAAGTGCCCCTCGGGGCACAGGTCTCCACCAGGGCAGGTCAGGTTGTGGCCTCCTGGTGGCGCTATAATAGGCCAATGTGAAAAGGGTGCCATTTATTCATACGCCTTTGATGGCAATTGGATGATTTGAGGCATTTTGTTCCAAAAATGTGTTTTGCAAAAATCAACCTGTTGGTGGCGCTATAACAGGCCAATGTGAAAAGGGTGGGATATATTCCTCAGCCTAGTAAGAAAATGTGTGAAGAATTTCACGTAAATTGCATGCTGCGTTCATGATTTGAGGCTTTTGTTCAAAACGGGGCAATCTTGCAAACTGTGAAAGCTAATTATAGCCAATTAGGATGGAATATGAAATATCGGACAGATCCGACTTGAGCACATGACCATAGAGATAGTGTGTAACGATTTGTGCGATTTTTGGACAGAATCTGGAGGAGTAATATCAAAAAATGTGTTTTACAAAAGTCTGCCTCCTGGTGGCGCTATAAAAGGCAGATGTGGAAAATGCAGGTCAACGGTTTGTCCTTGGCCTCTAGGGAGTGTGCAACTGTGCATGCAACGTTTCACGCAGATCGGTGCAGTTTTAGGTAAAAAATGTGAAAAGCTGCCTCATGGTGGCGCTATAACGGGCCGTTCTGGAAAATGTGGGGCAGAGGTTCATCGTTGGCATCCAGGGAGTGTGTGCAAAGTTTGGCATCGACCGGGTTAACGGTGCCGGAGATTAGCTGGTAACAGACGGATGGAAGGATGGACGGACACACACACGGACACACACACGGACGGAGTGCAAAACATACTCTCTCCCCATGCCTTCGGCCTGGTGGAGACAATAAGTCATTGTTTTAAGTACTGTAGTATGGTAGTGATGGCATACCAGACTCCTTATCAGAAGGAATCGACTCCTCATCGTCACTCTCCACTCCTCTCTTCTTCTTCTTCTTCTTCTTACTTGGCTGAGGTGCAGATGTCTCCTGGTCAGTACCGCCTGTGTTCATGAAGTGAAAAGACGAGACAAATTTATGGGATGTGTAATTGATGGAAAATAAGTCATTGTTTTAAGTACTGTAGTATGGTAGTGTTGCCATACCAGACTCCTCATCAGAAGGAATCGACTGCTCATCTTCACTCTTCTCTCCTCTCTTCTTCTTCTTCTTCCTTGGCTGAGGTGCAGATGTCTCCTGGTCAGTACTGTCTGTGCTCATGAAGTGAAAGGATGAGACACATTTATGGGGTGTGTAATTGATAGAAAATAAGTCAACTACTCCTTTAAGTACTGTAGTATGGTAATAGTGTTTGCATACCAGACTCCTCATCAGAAGAAATAGACTCATCAGAAGGAATCGACTCCTCATCGTCACTCTCCTCCCACTCCTTGTCATCGTCACTTGGCTGAGGCGCGGATGTCCCCTGATCAGTACCCTGATCAGTACCGCCTGTCGTGAAAAGATGAGACAAATACAGAAATAGAATCAGAGAACGAGAAAGGCACAAAGATGTGTGTAATTGTAAACAAAGAGAGAACAAATATGTATTGAGAGAGAGAGAGAGAGAGAGAGAGAGAGAGGGAGGAAGAAAGATCACTAACGGCCATCCTCTTGTACTTCTGTGTAGTTGACAACATTGTTCCGATTTCGGAGACTTCTGTCCAGCACTGCTTCGGTCAGCACATAATGAACTGGAACAGAACACACACACATGAATATAAAATATTTATGTTTTTATAAAAAAACAAGTACAATACATAATAATACATTTAGAGATGCGGCAATTGGTAATTTTTTGGCCGGATGCAATGTTTAAAATAACAATTTAGCCGATAGTCTTTCATTTTTGTCAGGCTGGTATTAAAGATGAGCTGAAATGGCTTTCCGCCACCTCCCGTGTCGTGTTTCCATGTGAAACAGCATAGTATTAGTGTATACTGTTGTTCTGTATCGATGGTGCTTCTTATCGTTTTATCTTGCCTTCGTATTGCTGTATATACACGACAGTACTTTCCTGTACCTCTGAAACTCTTTTCTTTTCTCTTTTTCTTTCTTTTCTTTGGAACTGCCTTTTTTTCCCTCTGCTTCCTCACAGGGACCTCCCACTCCAGCTTTGCTGAAAGAGACACATAAGTACCATGCATGTTAAAATGATCAGCATCATTTACAAATGAATCTGCTACTCTCAGGGAACTTTCACGTAGGAAGGAGAGGGGGGGCTTTTTCTAATTTAAATAAACAATTCATCGGCTCGCCCCTGGGCCGACTGCACGGTTCAGCCAGAACAGCTATTTTTGGCGGAAGGAGAAGAAGAAAAAAACAGACAAAACCAGGGACTGCTTGGTCACTTAAAGATGGATGCAGGCAGAGACCAAGAAGAAGGATCACCAAAAGTAGTAGTAGTAACTGGTCACCCTCTGGTACTTACTCGCAGAGGGTTCTTTGTAGTCGACAACATTGGTCCGAATTCTGAGATCTCTGTTACTGGTAAACTCTGCGCTGTGATGCTCCTTCTTTACCCTCTTTTTCTTTACCGGTTGTGGATGAACTAGAACAGTCACACAGGCACGCGCACGCACGCATGCACGCACACACACACACACAGTATAAATAAGTACAATAAACAACAATTAGTGAATTCTTGGCTGGATGCAATGTTTAATATAACAATTTGGCCAATAGCCTGATGATTAAAAAGAAATCTAATTTTTGTGAGTTATTTTCCAGGTGGATAAAATGTGTTAACCCCCAGGAATCTCCAGGAATTCAAGGGTTAATGGGGTGTGTAATTGATAGAAAATACTTTTTTTCCCCCTCTTTTTTTTGGTGAACTACTGTAATATATACGGTGTTGGAATACCTGACTCCTCTGGTGCAGGATCAGCAGATGTCCTCATAAATTCTGGCACTTTAGAAGTCAGACCTGATAGGGGGAGAAACCCCACATACTGTGTTAAACTCGTGTATGGATTCTAACAATACAGCAACACAAATAATATAATAATAATATACGTTTGTTTGTCTGTATGTCATTATTCTCGTATTTTACGTCATTAATTTGTTATACATTACCTACGGAGAGCTTAAACAGGTGGTTGCTCTTTTGGTTTAAGTATATTATCTTCTCAACCTCCTTCAGCTTCTTCCACTTCTTCTCAGAAAAATGAACCCTCAGGTCCTCAAAGTCCTGTAATGGACGGAGACACAGCGAGGAGGCTAAATCAATTATCGCTGTTACCTTACAGCTATATAATACTAATGAACTGTCTGGCACAAGGGGACTAAATTAATTTCGCTCCTATGCCACCAAAATGTGGAACGCCCTACCAACAGTCATTAAGACATGCAAATCCCTTGACTCCTTCAAAACTGCCCTCAAAGGGCACCTATAAGGACGGCTGAAATTCGAAAACTGGCCCCCGTAAAATCTGAATCCCCCACCCACCCCTTTTCCCCCTCACTGTATATGTTTCTTTTCCCTTTTTACCTGATGATTGATGATGATTTCCTGTTTTGACTATATAGTTGTGTATATTCGTACGTCTCTACATTTTTTGGATGAATTGAAAATGGTGGGCCCTATTGTAAACAAGTGTAATGCTTTATGGTGTTGTCCACTCAGTTAACAGTTTTTTGTATTGAGTTGTACTTGAAATTTACTGTAATTCTGCAAACTGTTAATAAATCAATCGATCAATCAATGGTTCATTAGTATTTCAGACGGTAACTGTGGGCATCTACTAAACATTGCGGGCCTCAATGTTAAATTCTTATTTTTTCCCCCAAAATGTTAAAAATAATAAAAAATATATAATTATGCTTGAGCACCAAACCCTTTTGGATAGCCATTCGGGCATAAACAAGAAGTTGAAGGGTACATTTAGATCTGATCATGATGTGCACTTGTGCATGTTCAAATCATGCATACTTTTCTTATATATATATTTTTTAAATTGCCAATAATCATAAGCCTGCAATGTGTATGTGCCCACTGAATCCTTTCAAAAAAATTCAAAACAATGAATGTATGTAGTTCAATCAATTCAATCAGTGCTTTACAAAAAGACACGAGTCACAAGGCAGCATAGAATCAACATGTTCATCTCCATCAAACACCAAGATAACAGACTCATGTTAACACTGAATAACTTCACACCCACTATTGTTCCATCTTACCTTTTCTGCTAGAGAACTCATTCTGACTGCAGTCTTTTCTGTCAAGTGAGAAAACACTTTTTTTGTCAGGTGAAGCCTGACTAATGAAAGCTCATGAATACATAGCAGCAGTACAGAATAATGCAAGGTAATATGAGTTTAGCTTTAGTAAACCTTTAGTAAATACTACTAAAACAAAAAATGAAGTAGGCCTATTCATTGTGTTTTCTGGCACTACTGTGTTTTAATGGCTGGTTTTATGGTCATGATTCACCAGGATCCTGGGTGGCTTGTTTCTATTCTTAAAATATTTTCTATAAATGAATGGCTGATATCGGAGTGGCACTACAAAATTGCTATTTATCAAATGTATTGGTACACCCCCCCTTTCCCCTCACTGTACTGTAAGTGTATTTGTATGTCTCTAAATGTTATGATGAATTGAACAAGGTGGACCCTCAAGTGTAGTGCTTTATTGGGTCTTCCACTCACAGTTTTTTGTATTGAGTTGTGCTTGAAATGTTATTGATTGATTGAAATATGTATTAACAGTTTTACAGAATTACAGTACATTTCAAGCACAACTCAATACAAAGACTGTTAACTGAGTGGACGTCCCAATAAAGCATTACACTTGTTTACAAGAGGGTCCACCTTGTTCAATTCATTAATAAATTCGTTAAATACATTGTTAATAAACTGTGTAGAAATACTTCAATCAATCAAGCACAGGAAGAAAGTGGTTGTCTTTCTGTTTCTCAGCAACAACAACAAAAACAACCGACGTCCCGTCCGGCGTTTCTTCATCTTCATTTCTTCTTCAAGTCTACTCGCCGTGTAGTTAACACGACGATAATAATAATACCATTTATTTTATTTATATAGCACCTTTTTAAACAATGTTAACCTACAAAGTGCTTAACAATTTAAAATAAAATAATCAAACATCATATTCATCAACAACCATGGCAGCCCAAAACATATAACGGAACTACAACACCATCAGGCGGAATAAAGGCGCCAGGTTCTGGGGGTTAGAAAGGATAGACGTGGGTCTCGACCTGATCGGGTCCCAACCATACTCTAAGGTCCAAACCCATACATTGTTTATAAAATGCAAATCACACACACCACTCCATACAAATAAATCAATATCTTAAAAAGCAGCATAGACGTCTGAATTCTACCCCCTAGGCTACTTACTTACTTTACTACTGGTCAAAGTTGAATGATAGAAAACGTTCGTGTAATTGTAGAACTTTGACCATAAATCAAACAACATGTTACCATTGTGACAGATAATGTTACACCTCTTAAATCCACATGTTTGTTCAGTTCTTACCTGACAGAAAAGTCACACAGAAAAGTAACTTTATGGATGAAATGTGCAAGACACGGTGCCAGTAACGGCACACTACACTGAGAGGCGCGTAGGGCATAAACAAAAACCACGTGACCAGCTAGTCGGCTACCAACGTAGGTGAGACTGTCGTAAAGACTACCGTAAATCCGTACTGTCGTAACACTTAAAGGGCACTGCTCATTGAATGGGAGTCACACACACACACACACACACACACACACACACACACACACACACACACACACACACACACACACACACACACACACACACACACACACACACACACACACACACACACACACACACACACACACACACACACACACACACACACACACACACGAGATAGCCTCATTTAGGATTCCACCACACAATGCAAATGACAGGCAACTTTATTGAAGAATGTACATCGGTGAAAAATAAGTTTCACATAGCCAAAATATGTATACGGCTACGTCGGCTAGTGTTTTGTAATATTAATCAAAATCTCTTAAACTAAGTTTTTATAATCGTAGTATACTGAAGGAAGTAAAAATACCTCAAAATTGTACTTAACTAGTCTACACAGTACTTACATAATATACTTAGTAACTTTACACCACTGCAAATTTATTGACATTTTTAATAGTCCCCTTTTAAACCATAAAAAACAGTACAGAGCAGACAGTCTAATGAGAAGAGAACATAATCTAAAACATAACTAAGGATTGTGTATCTGTAATAGGGGTGTGCTGAAATATCGATATGGCGATATATATCGATACGTCCTCCCGCGATAAATAAAGCAAATCCCACTCAGATTCCACATCAACCAGAAGTACTGAATTACTGGATGGTGATTTGTCCAAAGTCTCCAAACAGCTTTGTGGGAATACAAAATGCTGCATTTTTTCAGTTCCAAGTATTTTGTAGTTGCAGATATCGTGATATATCGTTGATGAAATTTCATACAATATATCGATATATCGCAAAATATCGAATATCGTGATATTATCGTTATCGAGGGCCTAATATCGCGATATATATCGTATCGTGAGGAACCCATATCGTCCCACCCCTAATCTGTAACACTGCAGTACAGTAAAACTGTGGAGGAATGTTTTATCAGCATCGGAGCATGTCGACTGACGACCATGATCACATGGCATGGAGCAGATTCTAATCTATACAATACATAACAATATTCATACAGGCATAGCAAATAGATTATTTGAACAGAGGAAGAACGTTTATCAGAAAAGTATTAAAAGCAGCTAGTATGCTTGCATTAAAAAAAGAATGTGATACTCATCTCCAACTTGGTTGTCATTAAACCAGCCCTTTATATCTGCCAGTAACCTTTGGGAGATGGGTTATTCACCGTAAAAATGGTGTGTCTGTAGTACTTATGGTACTCTCACAACAGGTATATTTCCAATTTAAACTCTTGTTTGAACTTGGACGTAAATATCACTTGATGTCATACTATTATGTTCACTTTGCCACTTTTGCAAGGACTGTTCTTTCAACCTTTGTTCGACAGTTACTTTCTGTATTTAAGTCTCTTAAATACAGCCCTTCAATAGCAATCTTACATGACCCCATTATACATTAATTCACGATAATCCACCCCTTGGAAATGCAGTTTCCACACAGACATTCCAGAATAATATCTACTGTATGCAGTGAACCGCATTGGTGCGGTTGACCTTAAAAGCGACTGTGGCTCAAGAGGTAGAGCAGGTCGTCCAATGATCCATGGGTCGGCGGTTCTACATGTCGAAGTGTCCTTGGGCAAGACACTGAACCCCAAATTGCTCCCGATGTGCTGGTTGGTACCTTGCATGGCTTCCGCCGCAATCGGTGTATGAATGTGTGTGTGAATGGGTGAATGTAATGCACAATCTATGTAAAGCGCCTTGGATAAAGGCGCTATATAAATGCACCATTTACCATTTAAAAATGGTTTCGTTGCAAGGAGTTGCGACTAGTTGCATCGGCGCATTTTGGCCTTAATGAAGTCCACAGACAAGGCTATTAGGGTAACCCTCGGGGAAACAACTTTCACGGTTTCTGTTGAGTCACCAGACTCCCCTCCTCTTCTTCTTCTTCTTCTTCTTACTTGGCTGAGGTGCAGATGTCTCCTGGTCAGTACCGCCTGTGTTCATGAATGAGACAGATTTCTTCTTACTTGGCTGAGGTGCAGATGTCTCCTGGTCAGTACCGCCTGTGTTCATGAAGTGAAAAGATGAGACAAATTTATGGGATGTGTAATTGATGGAAAATAAGTCATTGTTTTAAGTACTGTAGTATGGTAGTGTTGGCATACCAGACTCCTTATCAGAAGGAATCGACTCCTCATCGTCACTCTTCTCTCCTCTCTTCTTCTTCTTCTTCTTCTTCTTACTTGGCTGAGGTGCAGATGTCGCCTGGTCAGTACCGCCTGTGTTCATGAAGTGAAAAGATGAGACAAATTTATGGGATGTGTAATTGATGGAAAATAAGTCATTGTTTTAAGTACTGTAGTATGGTAGTGTTGGCATACCAGACTCCTTATCAGAAGGAATCATCTGCTCATCTTCACTCTCCTCCTCTTTACTTGGCTGAGGTGCAGATGTCTCCTGGTCAGTACCGCCTGTGTTCATGAAGTGAAAAGATGAGACAAATTTATGGGATGTGTAATTGATGGAAAATAAGTCATTGTTTTAAGTACTGTAGTATGGTAGTGTTGGCATACCAGACTCCTTATCAGAAGGAATCATCTGCTCATCTTCACTCTCCTCCTCTTTACTTGGCTGAGGTGCAGATGTCTCCTGGTCAGTACCGCCTGTGTTCATGAAGTGAAAAGATGAGACAAATTTATGGGATGTGTAATTGATGGAAAATAAGTCATTGTTTTAAGTACTGTAGTATGGTAGTGATGGCATACCAGACTCCTTATCAGAAGGAATCGACTCCTCATCGTCACTCTCCCCTCCTCTCTTCTTCTTCTTCTTACTTGGCTGAGGTGCAGATGTCTCCTGGTCAGTACCGCCTGTGCTCATGAAGTGAAAAGATGAGACAAATTTATGGGATGTGTAATTGATGGGAAATAAGTAATTGTTTTAACGCTTTGTGTGCCCACACAACACTTTAAAAAAAAAAACCAGGGTGCCCACTTTTTACATTAATTTTTTTGACATATTGTTTTTTAATAAAAACAAAAAATAAATAAAGAAATATGTTTTTTGTTTTTTTTGCAAAGGCGTCCACAGACGTCTTGGACACTACATAGGGGACGTTTCCCAGGACGTCTGTGGACGTCTTGGGCACACAACCTGTAATAAGTACTGTAGTATGGTAGTGTTGGCATACCAGACTCCTTATCAGAAGGAATCGACTCCTCATCGTCACTCTTCTCTCCTCTCTTCTTCTTCTTCTTACTTGGCTGAGGTGCAGATGTCTCCTGGTCAGTACCGCCTGTGCTCATGAAGTGAAAAGATGAGACAAATTTATGGGATGTGTAATTGATGGAAAATAAGTCATTGTTTTAAGTACTGTAGTATGGTAGTGTTGGCATACCAGACTCCTTATCAGAAGGAATAATCTGCTCATCTTCACTCTCCTCCTCTTTACTTGGCTGAGGTGCAGATGTCTCCTGGTCAGTACCGCCTGTGTTCATGAAGTGAAAAGATGAGACAAATTTATGGGATGTGTAATTGATGGAAAATAAGTCATTGTTTTAAGTACTGTAGTATGGTAGTGTTGGCATACCAGACTCCTTATCAGAAGGAATCATCTGCTCATCTTCACTCTCCTCCTCTTTACTTGGCTGAGGTGCAGATGTCTCCTGGTCAGTACCGCCTGTGTTCATGAAGTGAAAAGATGAGACAAATTTATGGGATGTGTAATTGATGGAAAATAAGTCATTGTTTTAAGTACTGTAGTATGGTAGTGATGGCATACCTGACTCCTTATCAGAAGGAATCGACTCCTCATCGTCACTCTTCTCTCCTCTCTTCTTCTTCTTCTTACTTGGCTGAGGTGCAGATGTCTCCTGGTCAGTACCGCCTGTGCTCATGAAGTGAAAAGATGAGACAAATTTATGGGATGTGTAATTGATGGGAAATAAGTAATTGTTTTAACGCTTTGTGTGCCCACACAACACTTTAAAAAAAAACCCAGGGTGCCCACTTTTTACATTAATTTTTTTGACATATTGTTTTTTAATAAAAACAAAAAATAAATAAAGAAATATGTTTTTTGTTTTTTTTGCAAAGGCGTCCACAGACGTCTTGGACACTACATAGGGGACGTTTCCCAGGACGTCTGTGGACGTCTTGGGCACACAACCTGTAATAAGTACTGTAGTATGGTAGTGTTGGCATACCAGACTCCTTATCAGAAGGAATCGACTCCTCATCGTCACTCTTCTCTCCTCTCTTCTTCTTCTTCTTACTTGGCTGAGGTGCAGATGTCTCCTGGTCAGTACCGCCTGTGCTCATGAAGTGAAAAGATGAGACAAATTTATGGGATGTGTAATTGATGGGAAATAAGTAATTGTTTTAACGCTTTGTGTGCCCACACAACACTTTAAAAAAAAAACCCAGGGTGCCCACTTTTTACATTCATTTTTTTGACATATTGTTTTTTAATACAAACAAAAAATAAATAAAGAAATATGTTTTTTGGTTTTTTTGCAAAGGCGTCCACAGACGTCTTGGACACTACATAGGGGACGTTTCCCAGGACGTCTGTGGACGTCTTGGGCACACAACCTGTAATAAGTACTGTAGTATGGTAGTGTTGGCATACCAGACTCCTTATCAGAAGGAATCGACTCCTCATCGTCACTCTTCTCTCCTCTCTTCTTCTTCTTCTTACTTGGCTGAGGTGCAGATGTCTCCTGGTCAGTACCGCCTGTGTTCATAAAGTGAAAAGATGAGACAAATTTATGGGATGTGTAATTGATGGAAAATAAGTCATTGTTTTAAGTACTGTAGTATGGTAGTGTTGGCATACCAGACTCCTTATCAGAAGGAATAATCTGCTCATCTTCACTCTCCTCCTCTTTACTTGGCTGAGGTGCAGATGTCTCCTGGTCAGTACCGCCTGTGTTCATGAAGTGAAAAGATGAGACAAATTTATGGGATGTGTAATTGATGGAAAATAAGTCATTGTTTTAAGTACTGTAGTATGGTAGTGATGGCATACCTGACTCCTTATCAGAAGGAATCGACTCCTCATCGTCACTCTCCCCTCCTCTCTTCTTCTTCTTCTTACTTGGCTGAGGTGCAGATGTCTCCTGGTCAGTACCGCCTGTGCTCATGAAGTGAAAAGATGAGACAAATTTATGGGATGTGTAATTGATGGGAAATAAGTAATTGTTTTAACGCTTTGTGTGCCCACACAACACTTTAAAAAAAAAACCCAGGGTGCCCACTTTTTACATTCATTTTTTGACATATTGTTTTTTAATAAAAACCAAAAAATAAATAAATCTTTTTTCTTTTCTTTTTTGCAAAGGCGTCCACAGACGTCTTGGGCACTACATACGGGACGTTTCCCAGGACGTCTGTGGACGTCTTGGGCACACAACCTGTAATAAGTACTGTAGTATGGTAGTGTTGGCATACCAGACTCCTTATCAGAAGGAATCGACTCCTCATCGTCACTCTCCTCTCCTCTCTTCTTCTTCTTCTTCTTACTTGGCTGAGGTGCAGATGTCTCCTGGTCAGTACCGCCTGTGTTCATGAAGTGAAAAGATGAGACAAATTTATGGGATGTGTAATTGATGGAAAATAAGTCATTGTTTTAAGTACTGTAGTATGGTAGTGTTGGCATACCAGACTCCTTATCAGAAGGAATCGACTCCTCATCGTCACTCTCCCCTCCTCTCTTCTTCTTACTTGGCTGAGGTGCAGATGTCTCCTGGTCAGTACCGCCTGTGCTCATGAAGTGAAAAGATGAGACAAATTTATGGGATGTGTAATTGATGGAAAATAAGTAATTATTTTAACGCTTTGTGTGCCCACACAACACTTTAAAAAAAAAACCCAGGGTGCCCACTTTTTACATTAATTTTTTGACATATTGTTTTTTAATAAAAACCAAAAAATAAATAAATATTTTTTCTTTTCTTTTTTGCAAAGGCGTCCACAGACGTCTTGGGCACTACATACGGGACGTTTCCCAGGACGTCTGTGGACGTCTTGGGCACACAACCTGTAATAAGTACTGTAGTATGGTAGTGTTGGCATACCAGACTCCTTATCAGAAGGAATCGACTCCTCATCGTCACTCTCCTCTCCTCTCTTCTTCTTCTTCTTCTTACTTGGCTGAGGTGCAGATGTCTCCTGGTCAGTACCGCCTGTGTTCATGAAGTGAAAAGATGAGACAAATTTATGGGATGTGTAATTGATGGAAAATAAGTCATTGTTTTAAGTACTGTAGTATGGTAGTGTTGGCATACCTGACTCCTCATCAGAAGGAATCGTCTGCTCATCTTCACTCTCCCCTCCTCTCTTCTTCTTCTTCTTCTTCTTCTTCTTACTTGGCTGAGGTGCTGATGTCTCCTTGTGCATTTTGGCCTTAATGAAGTCCACAGACAAGCGTAACAGAATAACCCTCGGGGAACCAACTTTCACGGTTTCCGTTGCGTCACCAGACTCCTCATCAGAAGGAATCGACTGCTCATCTTCACTCTCCCCTCCTCTCTTCTTCTTCTTCTTCTTCTTCTTCTTACTTGGCTGAGGTGCAGATGTCTCCTGGTCAGTACCGCCTGTGCTCATGAAGTGAAAAGATGAGACAAATTTATGGGATGTGTAATTGATGGAAAATAAGTCATTGTTTGTTTTAACGCTTTGTGTGCCCACACAACACTTAAAAAAAAAAAACCAGGGTGCCCACTTTTTACATTCATTTTTTTGACTTTTTTTTTTGTTGCAAAGACGTCCACAGACGTCTTGGGCACTACATACGGGACGTTTCCCATGACGTCTGTCCACGTCTTGGGCACACAACCTGTAATAAGTACTGTAGTATGGTAGTGTTGGCATACCAGACTCCTTATCAGAAGGAATCGACTCCTCATCGTCACTCTTCTCTCCTCTCTTCTTCTTCTTCTTCTTCTTCTTCTTCGGCTGAGGTGCAGATGTCTCCTGGTCAGTACCGCCTGTGTTCATGAAGTGAAAAGATGAGACAAATTTATGGGATGTGTAATTGATGGAAAATAAGTCATTGTTTTAAGTACTGTAGTATGGTAGTGTTGGCATACCAGACTCCTTATCAGAAGGAATCATCTGCTCATCTTCACTCTCCTCCTCTTTACTTGGCTGTGGTGCAGATGTCTCCTGGTCAGTACCGCCTGTGTTCATGAAGTGAAAAGATGAGACAAATGTATGGGATGTGTAATTGATGGAAAATAAGTAATTGTTTTAAGTACTGTAGTATGGTAGTGATGGCATACCTGACTCCTTATCAGAAGGAATCGACTCCTCATCGTCACTCTCCCCTCCTCTCTTCTTCTTCTTCTTACTTGGCTGAGGTGCAGATGTCTCCTGGTCAGTACCGCCTGTGCTCATGAAGTGAAAAGATGAGACAAATTTATGGGATGTGTAATTGATGGAAAATAAGTAATTGTTTTAATGCTTTGTGTGCCCACACAACACTTAAAAAAAAACCCCAGGGTGCCCACTTTTTACATTCATTTTTTGACATATTGTTTTTTAATAAAAACAAAAAATAAATAAATAAATCTTTTTTTTTTTTTTTTTTTGCAAAGGCGTCCACAGACGTCTTGGGCACTACATACGGGACGTTTCCCAGGACGTCTGTGGACGTCTTGGGCACACAACCTGTAATAAGTACTGTAGTATGGTAGTGTTGGCATACCAGACTCCTTATCAGAAGGAATCGACTCCTCATCGTCACTCTTCTCTCCTCTCTTCTTCTTCTTCTTCTTCTTACTTGGCTGAGGTGCAGATGTCTCCTGGTCAGTACCGCCTGTGTTCATGAAGTGAAAAGATGAGACAAATTTATGGGATGTGTAATTGATGGAAAATATGTCATTGTTTTAAGTACTGTAGTATGGTAGTGTTGGCATACCAGACTCCTTATCAGAAGGAATCGTCTGCTCATCTTCACTCTCCTCCTCCTCCTCTTTACATGGCTGAGGTGCATAGAGACTGACATTTTGTCGGGACTCCCGCGGGACACGGGATTCCCGCGGGATGGGATTAATATTTTTAATTATCCCGTGATCGGGACGGGACGGGAATGAAAGTTAACGGGAGTGTGCAGGAGCGTGAATGACGTTGGTCGCGCTGCCAAGTTCCAACCAAAAGAACAGAAGCACCCATTTTTGTTGTAGTCATCTTTCTGTGAGCCAACACTCTTTTGACTTGCTGACACAGGTCAAAAGAACTACATAGTTACCCATAATCCAGCAGTGCTAGTGCTGCCTTCCACAACACAAAAAACTCCTCCATGCAATCCAGTCGGGCTGGACGTCTTTTACAGTTTTATATGAAGACATCGCAATGCGGCCGTGTATAATTCTGCAATCTGCATCGCGCCGGTGCCGTGATTTAATCGATTATTTATAGCCAGATCATCCTGATGCATTTGTTTCCCCTGGCAGTGGCAACGTTGCAACTTTCAATTGTGATGCTACGTTAGCTACATGCTAACGCTGTTACTGTTAGCTAGCTCCCTGAAGTGAACAGCTGTCTGAGCAAATGTTCAATACATCGTCTCCCTTCTTTCTCCCAACCGAGTCCCATACACCAGTGGTTTCCAAACATGTTCGTGTCAAGGACCCCTAAATCGACATTTATTAGCCCGCGGACCCCATAAGAGAAGATTTTTATTACGGTTCTAGCTGTGATTCTCCACCATTTTAATTTCAAGGACCCCCAGTTTGACATGCATTAGTCTACGGACCCCCATTTAATGGCATTTTTATTGCTGCTACCCCCAAATTATATTGTAAAAAAATCAATCAAGTTAATTTAACTCTGAGTGTACAAATGGAACAACATTTGGTTCCATTTGTACACTCCCATAACATAATTTGTTAGACCCATAAGGGTCCATTTGGTTCCAACCTATTATTTAGCTGGGGACCCCCTGGAACTCTCTCAAGGACCCCTGGGAACCACTGCCATACACATAGACTTGTACACTGAATAAATATTCATATAGAGTTAAATTAACACTGAGGGTTTGTTTTATCTTAATTGACAAAGCACTTGTTAACTGTTAAGCTTTAAGTTCTGTTCAGGGAAAAACAGTGTCATAGGACTTAAATTAAGTGTCGGAACTGTATTTGGTAGTCAAAGTTAGATCCAACACTTTATTTTAGTTTTATTGGTAGGATATCTGTCTTGAGAAGCCAGAAGTGATAGATAGATAGGCCTAGATGGATCGATGGATCGATCGATCAATTGCCTAATGACTAACTAAAAAAAAAAAAAAAACAGGAGCGGGATGGGAGCGGGAGTAATTTCGAGTGGGAGTGGGATGGGATCAGGAGTCATTCTACAGGAGTGGGACAGGATTGGATTTTTTTTAAACTCTGGCCCAGGATTGGGACAGGACAGGATTTTTTCTGTGGGAGTGGGACAGGACAGGAGTGAAAATCCACTCCCGTGTCAGTCTCTATACAGTCTCCTGGTCAGTACCGCCTGTGCTCAGGAAGTGAAAGGATGAGACGCATTTATGGGATGTGTAATTGATGGAAAATAAGTCATTGTTTTAAGTACTGTAGTATGGTAGTGTTGGCATACCTGACTCCTTATCAGAAGGAATCGACTCCTCATCGTCACTCTCCCCTCCTCTCTTCTTCTTCTTCTTCTTCTTACTTGGCTGAGGTGCAGATGTCTCCTGGTCAGTACCGCCTGTGTTCATGAAGTGAAAAGATGAGACAAATTTATGGGATGTGTAATTGATGGAAAATAAGTAATTGTTTTAACGCTTTGTGTGCCCACACAACACTTAAAAAAACCCCAGGGTGCCCACTTTTTACATTCAATTTTTTGACATATATTCTTTTAATAAAAACAAAAAATAAATAAATACATCTTTTTTTTTTTTGCAAAGGCGTCCACAGACGTCTTGGGCACTACATACGGGACGTTTCCCAGGACGTCTGTGGACGTCTTGGGCACACAACCTGTAATAAGTACTGTAGTATGGTAGTGTTGGCATACCAGACTCCTTATCAGAAGGAATCGACTCCTCATCGTCACTCTTCTCTCCTCTCTTCTTCTTCTTCTTCTTCTTCTTACTTGGCTGAGGTGCAGATGTCTCCTGGTCAGTACCGCCTGTGTTCATGAAGTGAAAAGATGAGACAAATTTATGGGATGTGTAATTGATGGAAAATAAGTCATTGTTTTAAGTACTGTAGTATGGTAGTGTTGGCATACCTGACCCCTCATCAGAAGGAATCGTCTGCTCATCTTCACTCTCCCCTCCTCTCTTCTTCTTCTTCTTCTTCTTACTTGGCTGAGGTGCAGATGTCTCCTGGTCAGTACCGCCTGTGTTCATGAAGTGAAAAGATGAGACAAATTTATGGGATGTGTAATTGATGGAAAATAAGTCATTGTTTTAAGTACTGTAGTATGGTAGTGTTGGCATACCTGACTCCTCATCAGAAGGAATCGTCTGCTCATCTTCACTCTCCCCTCCTCTCTTCTTCTTCTTCTTCTTCTTACTTGGCTGAGGTGCAGATGTCTCCTGGTCAGTACCGCCTGTGTTCATGAAGTGAAAAGATGAGACAAATTTATGGGATGTGTAATTGATGGAAAATAAGTCATTGTTTTAAGTACTGTAGTATGGTAGTGTTGGCATACCTGACTCCTCATCAGAAGGAATCGTCTGCTCATCTTCACTCTCCCCTCCTCTCTTCTTCTTCTTCTTCTTCTTACTTGGCTGAGGTGCTGATGTCTCCTGGTGCATTTTGGCCTTAATGAAGTCCACAGACAAGCGTAACAGAATAACCCTCGGGGAACCAACTTTCACGGTTTCCGTTGCGTCACCAGACTCCTCATCAGAAGGAATCGACTGCTCATCTTCACTCTCCCCTCCTCTCTTCTTCTTCTTCTTCTTACTTGGCTGAGGTGCAGATGTCTCCTGGTCAGTACCGCCTGTGCTCATGAAGTGAAAAGATGAGACAAATTTATGGGATGTGTAATTGATGGAAAATAAGTCATTGTTTGTTTTAACGCTTTGTGTGCCCACACAACACTTTAAAAAAAAAACCAGGGTGTCCACTTTTTACATTCATTTTTTTGACTTTTTTCTTTTGCAAAGACGTCCACAGACGTCTTGGGCACTACATACGGGACGTTTCCCAGGACGTCTGTGGACGTCTTGGGCACACAACCTGTAATAAGTACTGTAGTATGGTAGTGTTGGCATACCAGACTCCTTATCAGAAGGAATCGACTCCTCATTGTCACTCTCCCCTCCTCTCTTCTTCTTCTTCTTCTTCTTACTTGGCTGAGGTGCAGATGTCTCCTGGTCAGTACCGCCTGTGCTCATGAAGTGAAAAGATGAGACAAATTTATGGGATGTGTAATTGATGGAAAATAAGTCATTTTTTTTAAAAGTACTGTAGTATGGTAGTGTTGGCATACCAGACTCCTTATCAGAAGGAATCGACTCCTCATCGTCACTCTCCTCCCACTCCTCGTCATCCTCACTTGGCTGAGGCGCGGGTGTCTCCTGATCAGTACCGCCTGTCCTCGTAAAAGTGAAAAGATGAGACAAATACAAAAATAGAATCAGAGAAAGAGAGAAACAAAGACTTATGTAAACAAAGAGAACAAATATGTATTTAAACAGAGAGAGAGAGAGAGAGAGAGATATGGAGGAAGAAAGATTGATGTTAACAGAGCGAAAGCAAGGTGGATGCAAACAGAGAACGAGAAGGATCACTAACGGTCATGCTCTCTCTCTTCTGCGTAGTTGACAACATTGGTCCGCTTTCGGAGCCTTCTGTCAAGTATCTCGATCTTCCTTTCATGATGATGAACTGGAACACACACACACACACACACACATGAATATAAAATATTTATGTTTTTATGAAACAAGTACAACACATAATAATAATACATCCAGAGATCGGTTGCAATGTTTAAAAGAACAATCTTTTCATTTTTGTCAGGCTGGTATTAAAGATGAGTTGAAATGGCTTTCCGCCAACTCCCGTGTCGTGATGAGTTTCCATGTGAAACAGCATAGTATTAGTGTATACTGTTGTTCTGTATTGATGGTGCTTCTCATCGTTATATCTTGCCTTTGAATCGCTGTATACGACAGTACTTTACTTACTCTTAACTGCTGCGCCGCATCTCGACAACCGCTTCCTCAAGGCGGCGGTCCAGTCCATCAGTGCTGAAAGACACATAATATGCACCATGCATATTCAAATTATGTACAGTTGACATTATTTCCATCCACTTTCCACAGCATAATTTACAAATGCATCTGCTATACAGATAACTTTCACGTAGGAAAGAGGGGGGGGGGGGGGGATTATTTTTTTAGTTTTAACTAAATAAACAATTCATATCCAATTTTAATATTAGGCTGGAAATAAGGTACAGATGAGATTATTGCCACTAATAATGCTGGAACAGCCAACATGGAAGTGAGATCATGTTGTGACATTGAGGTTTATGGCTTATGGGTCTGGGTCTTGGTGTGGAGATTTAGGGCCGATTCATACTCCTATTTTACCGCTGTTTCGGCACTGTAGTGCCGAAATGATTTCGGTTAGTCAGAAATGTTCAGTAGCACCGAAGAGCCGACTTTAGGACGGTCCCCGCCCCCCGAACCTCAAATGACGTCACATTGTAGGCTCTACAGAGTCGAACCAACTTTTATTCGGCTCTAAAATAAGAGTATGAATCGGCCCTTAGTGCATGGCATTTTAGGAGGACTTCACTTTTATACCAGTATGTCCTGGGTCATCAACCACATCTGTAGACAAATATTTTGAGTGAAAATGTAAAAATATAAAATAAAGGCGAAGGCCACAAAAGCAAATAAAAACAAACAAAAAACAAACAGATATAAAGAAAGATGGACGCAGGCAGAGAACGAGAAGAAACCAGGATCACCAACAGTGGTAGCGGAGTGGTCATCCTCCACTACACTTACTTGGCTCGGTGTAGTCGACAACATTGGTCCGAATTCTGAGAATTCTGTCACTTGGGATGCGACGCGTCTTCTTTAGCGGTGGTGGATCATCTGGAACATGCACACACAAAATATAAATAGGCAAAAGAAAGTTCCACCACGCCTCAAGCCTCTGGTAGGCTAATCTGGTGCATCTCAGAGGCAGGCATTTACAACGTTTCGATGTATCGGACACATCTTCATGACCTGACGAAGATGTGACCAATACATCGAAACGTTGTCATTTTTGTACTTGCACCCTGTCAATTAAAAAGGGCTTAAACTGTCTGAGTTGCTCCAGTGCCTTCCTTCCTCTTAATACAAAATATAAATACTTAAAGTACAATAAATAATAATACAACAATTTGTGAATTCTTGGCTGGATGCAATGATTAATATAACAATTTGGCAGATAGCCTAATGATATTTTTCCCCCCTAATTTTTGTCAGGCTGGTGTTAAAGAGGAGTGTATAATGTATTTCCAGGGGGATAAAACGTGTTAAACTTGAGTGTATTAAATGGTTAAAATGTGTTAACTTGTGTGTGTATTTCTCTTTGAGACAAGCAAAGAGAAAAGTGAGATCATCCCATCTCATATATTTTCTTTATCCTATATACAGCCATTAGCACCTTCAATCCAGGACAGCATCCGTGTCATTTTAGATCGTGCTGTAGCGATAATAGGTATCATCAGACAACTATTTAGGATTTAAAGGGTGGATTTTGAATGGGCCTCAGGTCTAAATGGGTTGGTAGTAAATAGCAACAGTAAAGTAGAGGAGTATAACTTGAGGAACACCCCACGGGGTGTATAATTGATAGAAAATAAGTTATTTTTTGGCTGAACTACTCCTTTAACCCATTTAGACCCGACTTAAGAATAAAAAAGTCTTCTAAATCCTGAGTTTTCTGAAATACCTCATGTTTCTATATCAGTGGTGCTCAAGGTTTTTCATGTCAAGAACCCAAAAACTATCTGTAATTGGCTACCGACCCCCATCTGAAAATATGTTGTTCCAGGGACCCCCCAGAAGCAATGATTTGAGTTAAACACGTTCGCTCTGAAAGATTATGTTCAAAGATTTGCGCCACATTTTCACGATTTTTCAAAAATAGCAGACCTACAAGCTCGTAGCGCGGCACTCGGTGCCGTGCTATGAGCTTGTAGATCTGCTATTTTTCAACATAAAGTACAACATAATGCTTAAAACACCAAAGGGTGTAGTACTGTAGTGCGGTAATAGTGTTGGAAATACCAGACTCATCAGAATCATTCCAGTCCTCGGAGTCGTCGTCATCTCTCCGCATTTCCTCAAATTTCCTCATAAATTCTGGCACTTTAGAAGTCAGACCTGATAAGGGGGGGGGGGGGGGAACCCCACAGACTGTTAAACTCGTGTATGGATGGATTCTAACCATACAGCAAAAAAAATGTGTATGTTTGTTTAAATGCTGTAGCCTATGTCATTATTCCCTTATTTAACGTCGTTACTGTGTTATACCATGTTATACATTACCTGAGGAGAGCTTCTTCTTTTGGTTTAAGTATATTATCTTCTCAAACTCCTTCAGCTTGTTCCACTTCTTGTCAGAAAAATGAACCCTCAGGTCCTCAAAGTCCTGTAATGGACAGAGATTCTAGGAGGGAATATCTATCTGTGGAGTTCACTAACAAACTGGTTTACTAGTATTTCCCCAAAATGTAACAATACAAATGTAAATGTAACAATAAAAAAAAGAAAATTATGACATACTTGAACATAGTTGCTACAAAACCTTTGGATAGCCATACGGGCATAAACAAGAAGTTTACAGGTAAATTCAGGTCTGATAATGATGTGCCGTGCATGTTCAAATCATGCATACTGTACTTAGTTTACAGACCACTTTCCAATTATTCTTTTTCATTTTCTTCTATTCTACACGCCAATAATCATAAGCCCACAATGTGTCTGAATCCTTTCAAACAATTCATGTATGTAGAGTTATCTATTCAATCAGTCCTTTACAAAAAGCAGCATGGAATCAACCTGTTCATCTCCATCAAACACCAAGCTAACAGACTTATGTTAACATTGAATAACTTCACACACACTATTGTTCCCTCTCACCTTATCTGATACATCACTCATTCTGACTGCAGTCGTTTCTGTCACCTAAGTGAGAAAACAAAAGTTGTATTTGTATTTTTTATATATAACGTTGGTTCAACTAGCAAGTAATTAATACACATTACATAACAGCAGCAGTACAGAATAATGAAGGTAATATGAGTTTAGCTTTAAGACTATAGATCATCTACTAAAACAAAATGTGAAGTAGATGCACACAGTTACCGTCTGAAATACTAATGAACCATTGATTGATTGAAATATTTATTAACAGTTTGCAGAATTACAGTACATTTCAAGCACAAACTCAATACAAAGGCTGTTAACTGTGAGTGGACGACCCAATTAAGCATTACACTTGTTTACAAGAGGGTCCACCATGTTCAATTCATCAAAACATTTAGAGACGTACAAATAGACACTTCTATATAGCCAAAGAACAGAATAGGAATGAATCATAAAGGAGGTAAAAAGGGAAAAGAAACATATACAGTGAGGGGAAAAAAGGGTGGGTGGTGGGGGGGGGGATTAAATTGATTGTGTTTTTACTGTTTTATGGCACCACTGTGTTTTAATGGCTGGTTTTATCATTGTCATGATTCACCAGGATCCTGATGGCTTATTTATATTCTTAAAACAATGTATATAAAAATAGTTTTGGAAATCAATATCCGGGGAAAAAAAATTAACGGCTTATTTTTGAGTGGCACCATAGAATGGCCACCATTATAGAATGGCCACCATTATCACAGGAAGAAAGTGGTTGTCTTCCTGTGTTTCGCAGCAACAACAAACAACAAAAACAATCAACCGAGGTCCGCCGCAACGCAACGGGAGTGTCCGACGTTTCTTCACCCAACAAAACAAGAATCAGATCAGATTTTGCATTGTGAATTTGTGATGATAGGAAAGAAAATGCATTAACGAGGAGGAGGTAAGGTTCTCGACTTGATCGGGTCCCACTCCCGTTACAAACCGATACACTGGGACTCGTTGTGTATTCAAATCTAATTCGAATCACACACCACTCCATAAAAATACTAAATAAATAAATAAACCAATATCTTAAAAAGCAGAATATTATGCCTGGTCAAAGTTGAATGAATAGAATAATAATTAAAAAACGTTCGTGTAATTGTAATATACGTTGACTATAAATCTAAATCAAACCACATATCATATGCCAGATAATGCTACACCTCTTAAATGTACATGATGTTCAGTGCTTAACTAATATTCTAAGGTAGTAAGGTGCTTACCTGTGCACGACTTATATACTAGGTGCAAGACGCTTAGACATGACAATAGAGATAAACAAACCACGTTTGACCCGCTACCAACGTAAGCGAGAGGCTGTCGTAAAGACGACCGTAACGTAAAGCAGTGCTGTCGTAACACTTAAAGGGCACTGCACCTCGCGCGCGCGCGCGCGCACACACACACACACACACACACACGCACGCACACAATCTTATGTTAATGTTATTGTGTAAAAAAATAACAAAGTTAAAAGGTCTGTATTGAATGACATAGGGATATGGATAGGGTTAGTAATGGTCAAACTAACAGTAATCACATACCCAAGGCACTGTTACGTGTGCCAATGTGCAAACACAGCAGCAAGTTTCTTGAGTTGCTGTGATAGGAGAAGGATATCAAACGGAACACAACCACCCTAAAGACTAATCATTGTGTATATTCCTGCACTATACCTGCATCCAGTGATCTTGGTACATAGAAATTGATCTATTGAAGATTCTGACTTTCAAATGTACATCATTTTTGTTTTGATTGTATTTCTGTATTGTTGTATTGTGCTTTCTGCTTTGGCAATGTAAACGTATGTTTTCTCATGCCAATAAAGCCCTTTGAATTGAATTGAATTGAATTGTGTGTGTTGCAGGGGTCCATTCAGCATGGTGCGGCGCTGTATCAACAGAGACACAGGCCAGAAGTTTGCAATGATGGTAAGACACATGTGGGTGTGAGAGAGATAGAGATTTTCTCATGAATTGAAAATGGAGGACCCTGATGTAAACAAAGTCTTAGTGTTTTTTCTGTTTTTTGTATTGATCTGTACTTTCGTTGAACTGTACCAATTGTACAAACTGTTAATAATCAATCAATAATCAATAGTCCTGTGTCGGTTTGTTTTGAATTTGGTGCCCTCTTGTGCTAAGATTTTGCACGACTGTCTTCTACTGATGAGAGTGCCTGTGTGTCTTTCCGTTCTCAGGGGTATCACAGGGTATCTGAAGGGGGGGGGGGGGGGGCCTGGGGAGGGGCCGATGCCCGTGTGCCGAATTTGGCTTTGTATTTATTTTTTTGTTCTATTTTTAGCCTATATTCCCAGCCAAAATTCCCAGGTAGAGGCATGCTTTGGCTAGGCAAAAATGGCACAGTCGCCATTCAATCAATCTTAAAATGGGCCAATAGGCTTTCATATAGGGGAAACAGAATTGTTGCTGACGTCCAAGTGGCAAAAGCTGTCAGTCGGGTGGTCAAAAGTGGGGGGGATGAAATCTGTGAGAGTGGGGGTGTCGCGACGTACTCGTGGTGACGTGCCTGTGACTCCCTGCACACCTGCAGTAATGTTGGCAATTAGTTATGGACATTTTTATTGGACTTCACTTTATTACTTGTAAATTGCATACTGTAGGCTACTATATGGTACTCAACACTGTGTGTGTGTGTGTGTGTGTGTGTGTGTGTGTGTGTGTGTGTGTGTGTGTGTGTGTGTGTGTGTGTGCGTGCGTGCGTGCGTGCGTGCGTGCGTGCGTGCGTGCGTGCGTGCGTGCGTGCGTGCGTGCGTGCGTGCGTGCGTGCGTGCGTGCGTGCGTGCGTGGCGTGGCGTGGCGTGGCGTGGCGTGGCGTGGCGTGGCGTGGCGTGGCGTGGCGTGCGAGAGAGAGAGAGAAACCGTCAGGCACATAGCCTATACATGTACATACTGTACTTTGGAAAAGCCTCTCTCTCTCTCAGCTACTTAACTGATACATGTAGTACAGTAATCCCTCTTAAGCAAATGGGATTAATATTGAATTCAAGAAGAGCCTTTTATCAATACAGTACTTTGTTCTATCTGCGTCCATTGTTCACTGTTGAGGGTGGGCTTTAACCTACTCCCGGGCCCTGGCTAAAAGAGGCATGGAGAGAATACTGATGTGTTTTCATTCGGGGCTACAATGAACAGATCACCTTTCTAACTTCTTGAAACCTTGCAAACCCTATTCTGGGGGTATCATTCAGCAGAAATAGCACATGTACGAGCTCATAGCGCATTGCAGCGCCATAAGTTGTGAGCTTGTAGATCGGCTAATATGTATTAGTGTGGAGCGCAAACAGGAGGAGGGGCTAGAATTGAATCAGCAAAGAATATTGAAAAAGGGGATTGACACCCTCAGCCGATACTGACAATAAGCCACTCCAACCTACTTACTTACAAATATCTTTGGGTTAGCTGATATGATAGCTTCATGGAGAATATTCTACCATCTCAGGACTGGTCGTCACGGTAACTTATGAGTCTCTCCCTTCTCCTCTGTGGCAATAGCTGGAAGACTCTGATTGCCCTTAAAGGGCCACTTCACCCCTTTTGCAACCAGATCTTATTTTAAGGATTTTAGGAGACAAGAAACACTTTCCTGGGGTTTTTCAGGGCTGTCTTACTGAGACAACATGTAGTCGAGGAAGGAAGTGAGCCCCATGACACCATGGAGCCCATGGACACTTTGACATACTGAAATATCTAAAAACACATATTACCCACATAAAAATCTTTAAAATAAGATCTGGTTGCAAAAGGGGTGGAGTGGCCCTTTAACCTCATGTCACCTGACTTTCCACTTCAGAGGAAAGCCTGGTGTGTGTTCCTGAATCACCTGTGTGATCCGGCCTAGGCGTGGTCTAGACAGGATGGTAAAATCTACAAAAGCATCAAGGCTTTTATTGTGTTGTCCCTATAAAATCATGATGCCCGTGATCACAGGGAATCTGGGGTAATAATTACTGACTCCGGTTTGGTTGTTCCAGCCTGATGACTACAAACCAGTGACTACAACATGACGTAAGTTACCATCCACTCCTGATCGGACCATAAACCCAAAAATGGTATGCCTCCCAGGCAGTGTTGTTTTCGTCGACTAAAACTAAGACAAAAATGCTCGTCGACTACCTTCTTTCTTTTCTTTTTTATCCCACGATTTTGTAACCCATTTTTCACCCCTGTGTCAATTATCTAATGTGATCCTGGGCTCTACACACCCTCCGCCAACCCAGTCCCCATATATGGGGGACATGGGGAGAGCAACGGACTTGAACTCATGCTTCCTTCATGCCTGAGTGTCCAAGTTGCTCCTTTACACCTGACAGGGGGGAGTTTCCCTGGTTGGACGTAGCGCGTGGAAGGAACACGTTATTCCAACCAGTTCCTTTCCCCTCCATCAGGCGCCCCGGCTGGCCAGGGGGAGGTAGTAATAGAGACCAGGATTACTGCATGTTTTTGGTGAGGGTTCCTACCTACCCTAGGGGACACGGGGAGAACATGCAAACTCCACACAGAAAGGCCCTTTCGCCAACCCCGCCTCGGGTATGGGTACTGATGACACGGAGGAGGAAACACGCCGCCAGCACCCACAGCGTCCCGAGCGGGAATCGAACCCAGGACCTTCTAGCTGTGAGGCGACAGCACTACCAACTGTGCCACCGTGCCCCCTGACTACCTTCTTTCACTGACAAAAACTAAATGAAAACTAAGCTACGATGACTAAAACTAAGACTAAATATACGTCGACAAATAAAAACTAGACTAAAATGTTAGGAAGGGACTAGTGGACAAGAGATCCAGTATAAGTCATTTTACACTTGGTTGCATGCTGAAAATAGCCGATCTACAAGCTCACAACGTGTCGCAGCGCGACGCGTTGTGAGCTTGTAGATCGGCTATTTTCAGAAAGTGTAAAAACTGTCATTACAATCAAGGCATCAAGGCCTCCCAAAATTTTAGTCGACTAAAAGCTTATGATATTTAGTCGACTAAAACTAGACTAAACACTAAAACATTCCAGGTGACTAAATTGTGACTAAAACTAAAAACACGTGACAGGGGGGAGTTTCCCTGGTTGGACGTAGCGCGTGGAAGGAACACGTTATTCCAACCAGTTCCTTTCCCCTCCATCAGGCACCCCGGCTGGCCAGGGGGAGGCAGTTTGTTTAGAGACCAGGATTACTGCATGTTTTTGTGAGGGTACCTACCCTCACAAAAAGGGTACATTCTTAGTTAACATATTTGTGATGTCAGAACAGGCCAGCTCCATATATGGAGCATTGGGCCAGAGCCCGAGCAGAGGCCTTTTGTGGCGGTTCTGGACAAGCGTTGGTCCGACCGACTCGACACCGGGCACTGCACTCCCTGTGGGGGTGTGGAACCGCGTGTCAAATTTGAAGTCGGTGGTTGCTAACAGTGTTACGTGGATTACAGCCGTACACAGACAGACAGACAGACAGACACACATACATACAGACAGAGAGAGAGACATGGTGCATTAATTGTGATCCTCAACTCCTGCTATGTATTCCTGCAGTTGCGTCCTACCAGAGTAATCTAGTAAGAGAGTGGCGACACTAGCGTTGACTCCCATTGTAACAATGGAATGCGGAAGTGCTCATTCTATCTCAATGGGGATAGTTCCAATGTTTGGAACTATAGCCTATAGCTTTGCGGCGAGATCAAGGCGTGTCGCCACTCTCTTACTATTCAACTCGGGGTCCTACACCCCTTCCATTCCGGACAGCAGATCTTAGAACCTTGTATGTAGATCGTCTATTTTGGGCAAAGGCATTGTGTAGAGGGGGAAAAAAAGGAGGTGACCAACTAATACACCAACAAAGTATACGACCATGCGATGTATTTTCGTTCTGAGGTATTCTATTTATAGTGACTCATAGGAATAGACTGTCACAACCAGGTATAGTCTGGTGACCACCGGAGAGAGAGCAGTATGGGTTAGCGCCCCAGCCTGCATCCTCCGTGAGGAGGAAGCCCAAAAACCTTCGATGAGGCCTTTAGGAGGGCCATTCGAGCCGCAAGTGGAGCCTGCAGTGCTACCGTTGCCAAGGTGGAGCCTGCAGAACCATTGCGGCTCAAGAATCCAACACTCCTGAATGAAGTGTCTGGTGCTGGGAGTCTGGTGCATATTGCACAGGTCCTCGCTGTACTCCTGGTGAGAGCAGGAGTGGACGTGGTGAGACGTAGGATATGGGCCCGGACAGGAGGCAACCCACAGAGCCTAGTCCCTCCACATGCCAGAATTGTACCTCTCAGTCCCGGCATAGTAGTTCCGGAGTGGTTCCAACAGATTGTGTGGCCCTGGTCTTTCCCTAGTGGGTCTGATCGAGGGTAGCTACTGGGACGTAAGTCGGGACTTGATCACCCCGGCTGGGTCACCCGAGTGAGGGGTATGATGTTCGCGAGACCCGAAACCCCGATGACCTTGGGATACATCACTGAGCCGAGGACACGTCCCAGTTGCATCCATGCGATGTATTTTCGTTCTACAGGGTTTTAAGTTTTAATGTTTTTTTTTCTTCTTTTCGTAAAGTTATGCTCTCTTCAAGGGATTATCAAGCATCTCCCGTTGGGTTTAGAGAGAGACCAGTGTGTTGCAATATGCCTGCTCAGTATGAAATACTTGGAAATGAATAGCCGTTAGTGTGCAGTTAAATTATTAATGTGGTGGTTATACAGCACAGTAGCACTAGCTGTCTACACTCTGCTATCGCAGAGCAACTCACAATCCTTACTGTAGGACTGCACAAGTTCATAACGGTGAACGTACACTGCCATTAAGCAAAGCAAAGTTCTTTGTTTACCCAGGGTAGGTGGACTAAGCTTGAGATGCTTGTTTACAGCCACGCCCTGCTCATAGAACATTTCATGGTTGGGGTTCAATGCCTTGCTCAAGGGCACTTCAGCGGTGGTAATTTTAACGTGTCGGTCCGGGGATTCGAACTGGCGACCTTCCGGTATCAAGACCGCTCCGCAAACCGTTCGGCCACGGTCACGTACACTGCCAGTGGTGTGTGATCATGCAACGGCCCACTAAATCAGTGCCCCCGCCCCCCTCCCAGAAAATCATATTTGACCCCCCTCCCTGACAAGCACTTGGAAGGGGTAGGCAACTTTTATTATCAAAAGAGCCATTTTTGGCCCAAAAAAGTATTACAATTCTATCTAGAGCGGCAAAATATGTTTTAAGCAAACTTTAATTTAATTATTTGTGATTTTTCTGGTCTTTCAATGTTACCAACTATCAAGTATACCAGTAAGCCAGCAGCATCTGGGTGGTGAAAACAAACAAAGATGTCTTAGCATTATTACATTCTTTATTTTCCTTCATTAGATTTAGTTTCTTATTTTTCATCTGGTGTATAGAGCGTCGCAGTCCCGCCCCCTACCATGGACCAGGAAATGAAACCCAATGCATTTTCCTCATAGACATTTCTTAAAGTATTTATTTAAAGACGGTTACGCCGCGGACAAAGCCAACTCGAGTCGTGACAACTCATGACAACACAAACAATATTTTGGACCAAACAAATAATTACAAAGAAGAAAAACAACAAAAAAAGTGTAACCTGCCGTTTTTTTTCTTCTTTCTAATTATTTGTTTGGTCCAAAATATTGTTTGTGTTGTCATGAGTTGTCACGACTCGAGTTGGCTTTGTCCGCGGCGTAACCGTCTACTACAATAATAAATTATGATTAAAATGTAAATAAAATAAAATAAATAAATAAAACCTCTTATTCCTTTTTCATACTTCTTTGCCCAACCAACTGGGAGCCACGGGAGAGGGCCTAAGAGCAGGTTGCCTATAGAGCGTCGCAGTCCCGCCCCCTACCATGGACCAGGAAATGAATCCCAATGCATTTTTCCCATAGACATTTGCAAAAGTATTTATTTAAAGACGGTTACGCCACGGACAAAGCCAACTCGAGTCGTGACAACTCATGACAACACAAACAATATTTTGGACCAAACAAATAATTACAAAGAAGAAAAACAACAAAAAAAGTGTTTTTTTCTTCTTTCTAATTATTTTTTCGGCCCCAAAAATTGTGTTTGTTGTCATGATTTTTCACGACTCGAGTTGGCTTTGTCCGCGGCGTAAACGTCTTTAAATAAATACTTTCTGAAATGTCTATGAGGAAAATGAACGGAGAATCATTTCCTGGTCCATGGTAAGGGGCGGGACTGCGACGCTCTATAGCCTGGCTATTAGCCAGGCTAGGTTGCCTAGTGCCTACCCCTGGTATAGGAGTTGAGGCATTGCACTTAGTTTCACTTTGTTCCACAGATAAATATTGTGAAAATGTTCGTCGACTACCTTTTTTCACTGACGAAAACTAAATGGAAACTAAATAAACTAAGCTACGATGACTAAAACCAAGACTAAATATACTGACAACTTCGTCAAGAAATAAAAACTAGACTAAATGTTAGGTAGGGACTAGTGGACAAGACATCCAGTATAAGTCATTTTTACACTTGGTTGCATGCTGAAAATAGCAGATCTGCAAGCTACCTACGATCTACAACGCGTCGCCTGTGACACATTGTGAACTTGTAGATCTGCTATTTGTGTAAAATTGTAAGTGTAAAATTAGGCCTTTCGACGGCATCAAGGCCCGCCAAAATACATGTCAGTCGACTAAATCAAATGTGGATTTAGTACACTAAAATCTCACGATAATTAGTCGACTAAAATTAGACTAACACCAACACATTCCGGCTGACTAAAATGTGACTAAAACGAAATTAAAAACATTCAAGAGACTATGACTAAAACTAAAATCAAAATGTTACTGTCATAAAACAACACTACTGTTAGAAGCAACAGGTAATGGAGACAAGTAATTAATGCACATGTGTGGAAATTGGCCCCCCAATCAGTGACATCACCTCCTACAACCCCAAACATCCAACAATGCAAATGTGTAATTAGTACTAATTACGGTCTACCTGGTTATATTACCGACTGACACCCGCTAAACGAAACGCCCTCCCAACAACCATAACGAGCAGTAACGCTTAATTAGCAAGGGACTGCAATAGAGAGAACATGTAATCACATACCCATGAAGGCACTATACTGATACTCTGTGCGTGTGCGTGTGTGTGCTATTATATACAGTAGGGGCAAGTACATTATGCATGCATACTGTGTACATACGCAAATAGTCCAGCAGAGGGCGAGAAATCACCAACAATTCCATCTTATATAGTAGTACTGTTGAGCAGAATAGGCTCACTGACACTGTACAATCAGTAGGCTATTCTTCCTGCAGCCCCTGTCATCATTGCTCATGGCGGTGGCTCAGGGGTAGAGTGGCTGGATGGGAATCGCAAGGTTGCCAGTTAGAACCCGGGCTCCCCCAGAGTTAGTGTCGAAGTGTCCTTGAGCAAGACACTGAATCCCTAATTGCTCCCGATGTGCAGGTTGGTGCCTTGCATGGTTTCCTCCGGCATCGGTGTGTGAATGGGTGAATGTAATGGATGGACAATCTATGTAAAGCGCCTTGGATGAAGGCGCTATATAAATATAAATGCACCATCTACCATTTTAACAATCACAGTTTAGGCCAATTACGCAAGGATAATCCTTATTGTTTTTAATTGTATGTACTGTTTTGTAATTACAAAACGGTACATAATGGTTATCACATCCATGTTCTTCCACGTTTTTTCTCCATTTGAAACCTTATGAACGGTACATAAGGGTTTGAACCATAGAGTATATATATAATAGAGACTGAACTGGCGCGAAGCTCCGCCCCCCCAGCTATTCATGTCAGTGGAAGTTGCTCAGTGGCGTTTTGAAGCACCCGGAAGACTGCCGGAAGTACCGTCTTAGAACGTCTACTTCCGCATTTGACCACCAAATTTTGGTGGTCAAATGCGGAAGTGCAACCGAGCGCTCAATGTTAAAGCCCAGCTGCACGGGGTTTCCCGGTCATGAATCCACGGGTCCGCCTGTAGTCCCTCCTCCTACCACTAGGGATGAGAGCTTCAACGTTGAATAGCCTCACTGGCCCCTTGGTTTGAACAGACAGTGTCATCATCAGCCAATGGAAGACACGTATGCACACGCATGCACACACACATATGCACACGCACGCTTCACACACTTCCTGGACCTATAGTATCAATGCACCTATGAAATATAGCAGCTTTGAAGGTGGTGTAACCATCCACCCACACACACACACATTGTACTGTATTCTGCCGCTCACCCACCCACCCCTCATAAGCAGCTATAGGCACACAGTCAGAACTCTGAGCTGATTGGCGTGGTGTCCAGACAGATGGTGGTGGGGCCCAGTATAGTAGCCTCACAAATTGCTTTCTTCGTGTCAGGAAGTTGATGTGGCATGGTTGTTGTTGTTGTCGACATGGAGCTTGGCTATACGTATACGTACAGGTATACTGTGCCGGCTCGTTGCGTATGAAGGCAGAGCTTGTAATCCACCAACTTGACCCTATAGGAGGATGAGGTGAAAACACAGTAGTATCGCTGAGAATCCTTCATGAGCGGCTTGCTCATGAAGGGGGGGGGGGGGAGGGGGGTCGTCACATGAGCTTTATCTTTGAACCCTATCTTTGAACTCTCAGTGAAAAGATTTGGTGTTGAGGGGTAAAAAAAAAAAGTAGGAAAGAAAAAGCGGTGATCCTAGTAGAGCCCAGGGGATACTATGGTCAAGTAAGAATCCAGGGTTAAAACCCATTTTGACCTGAGATCAGATTCTAAAAATGACAGTTTTCTGAAAAAGCTATGTTTCTATGTCAGTCGTTCTTCGATTTTTCAAAAATAGCAGACCTACAAGCTCGTAGCGTGGCACTCGGTGCCGCGCTATGAGCTTGTAGATCTGCTATTTTTCAATAGCTAAAGCACAACATAATGCGAACACCAAAAGGAGTTAAACCTCATATGGTTGCCCGGAGAGTACCTCAGGGCTCTATGCTATGGTATCTTCTCTGTTTTCTGTTATTAGGAAATAGCCGGTTCGACAAACTCCCAATATAATGCGTCAGGTCACATTTGCTATACGCATTTGTGATCCGCAATTATGTCTGCGAAAGCTTTCCCCATCATGATGCGAATGCTAGGGTGTCCGACAACGAGTGGTTAAGTGGTTTTGGGGCCAGCATCAGATCATATACTGTATAAGGTTTTACTTAACCCGCTGATGTCAGAGAGAGTGACAGACCCTGATGTATTCAGACAAGTGATCTTGTCCTTCTTGGAGACGGGGGAGTTGGTACAGGTGTGCAGGTGTGTCTATAGAGACGAATCCACTGAGGGGTGCAGCCTAGGCGCGGCCATAGCTGAGGTGTGACTGCTCCATGGATTCGTCTATAGAGCGTCGCAGTCCCGCCCCCTACCATGGACCAGGAAATGAATCCCAATGCATTTTTCCCATAGACATTTCAGAAAGTATTTATTTAAAGACGGTTATGCCGCGGACAAAGCCAACTCGAGTCGTGACAACTCATGACAACACAAACAATATTTTGGACCAAACAAATAATTACAAAGAAGAAAAACAACAAAAAAAGTGTTGTAACCTGCCGTTTTTTTCTTCTTTCTAATTATTTGTTCGGCCCAAAAAATTGTGTTTGTTGTCATGATTTGTCACGACTCGAGTTGGCTTTGTCCGCGGCGTAAACGTCTTTAAATAAATACTTTCTGAAATGTCTATGAGGAAAATGAACGGAGAATCATTTCCTGGTCCATGGTAGGGGGCGGGACTGCGACGCTCTATAGAGGGTGTACTATGCGCGTGACATCATCATCATCATCATACCCGGAAGTTATGCAGGAACGCCTACTGACTGAGTGGCAAAAACAACTTTCTGACCTTGACAGCTCATACTCCAAACAAAATAAAAATCAGGCCAGTCTGAAATGACTGGTACTGTACTTTACTGTACTGTACTGTACTGTACTGTACTGTACTGTACTGTACTGTACTGTACTGTACTGTACTGTACTGTACTGTTTTCCCCCCCGATTTTGTAACCCATTTTTTCACCCAGTGTCAATTATCTAATGTAATCCTGGGCGCTACACTTCCTCTGCCAACCTGGGGGGTCAGCGGACTGACCTCATGCTTCCTTCTATGCATGAGGAGTCCAAGCTGCTTCTTTTCACCTGACAGGGGAGAGTTTTCCCGGTCGGACGTATAGCGCGTGGAAGGAACACGTTATTCCGACCAGTTCCTTTCCCCTCCATCAGGCGCCCCGGCTGGTCAGGGGGAGGTAGTTTAGAGACCAGGATTACTGCATGTTTTTGTGAGGGTACCTACCCTATAGGGAACATGCAAGAACATGCAAACTCCACACAAAAAGGCCCTTTCGCCAACCCCGCCTCGGGTATGGGCACTGTACTGTACTGTACTGTACTGTACTGTACTGTACTGTACTGTACTGTATGTACAGTACGGCGTTAAACAACGTTAAACTCACTTTTCCACTCACTTTGTGCATGCGCATACCCTCTCTACTGCAGCTACACACACACACACACACACACACACACACACACACACACACACACACACACACAAAGCACTCCAAAGCATTTTCTTCCACCCTCTCGCTCTGTCTTGCTCTGTCTCTCTCTCTCTCGCACGCACGCACGCACGCACGCACGCACGCGCACGCACACGCACACGCACTCTCACAAGCACCTGTGAAGACAGACGCAGAGGGGACACAGGGCGACAAATGAACAAACAAGCGCGTTATGATGTAATGTCTTCACTGCAGTTATTGACTGTCTTGTTCGACGCTCTGCTAGCCGTGTTCTCACTTTGTTGTTTTTTTCTGTTGTTTTTTTTTCAGTGGACTCTCGTGGCTTTATGATTGGCATTATTAGCTCTGCTGCTGTGAGATCGATTGGATTCAGGTTGAGTCCCGTGTGTGTGTGTGTGTGTGTGTGTGTGTGTGTGTGTGTGTGTGTGTGTGTGTGTGTGTGTGTGTGTGTGTGTGTGTGTGTGTGTGTGTGTGTGTGTGTGTGTGTGTGTGTGTGTGTGTGTGTGTGTGTGTGTGCGCGTGCGCGTGTGCAGGGGAGGAGGGATGGATGTTCCAGGTTCTGTTTAACGACGCCACAGTGCCATTACAGTCACGGGTTAACCTTTCGGAGATGTGTGATGGTGACATACAGACCATAGTTAGACTCAATCACTCTCTCTCTCTCTCTCTACTCCACTCTCTTTCTACCTCTCTCTCTCTCTCTCTCTCTCTGTGGCAGCTGCAGCTCACTTTGTCCTCCTCATAGTCCTGTCAAAGGGACCGAGTGGGACAGATGAGAGGACAAGACGAGTTGTCTGGGAAAGCATTCCTCTCCCTCCTCCACCTCTCTCTCTCTCTCTCTCTCTCTCTCTCTCTCTCTCTCTCTGAACAATCGATGGTGGATTCTATATGCACTGCTATACCTGCCCGTATAGCCTGTGGTATTCTGCCTCTTTTCTGTGTCTATTTTCACCAATGTACCTTATATATATAATATCGTTGCTGTAAGCCAGGATACCTCTTATCTCCACATTTTTAACAATCAATAGCAGATCTGCAAGTTTTGTTGATCTTTGATCTTTGAAAAGTAATAGTTTGGAAATAACGACTTATACACCCGACAGAGGCGGTATTTGATTCTTTGATCCGACCGCTGATCCAGCGCCTCGCTGGAACAACCTGGGGGAGGCTCCAATAAGACGATTGCGATTATCTACCCAAGCCCCCATGGTCTTCTCTGCAGCGGAATACTGCTGCTCCCTGGTCTGGAGCAGAAGCCCTCATGTAAGCAACGGTCGATGTGGCTATATCAACAACGCCCTCCGAATTATATCTGGATGCCTGAAGCCTATATGCCCCTGTTGTCCCTCTTCCCAGTCGTCACAGGAATAGCCCCGGCCCCGCCTCCGACCCTGACCTCACCCTGACCAGGACAGAACAGACGCATGGCTGACTGGCAACACAGTGTTGTTTTTGGCAGCAAATTTAGATTTTTTGTTTTAGTCTATAGTCTCTTGAATAGCTTTCATTTTAGTTCTAGTCACATTTCAGTCACATGGACTGTCTTAGTGTTTAGTCTAGTTTCAGTCGACTAAATATCGTAAGATTTTAGTCGACTAAATCTACAGTTGATTTAGTCGAACAAAATGTATTTTGGTGGGCCTTGATGCCGTCGTAATGACTGTTTTTGTTTTCACTTGCTGAAAATATTTTCAGCATGCAACTAATTGCTATTTTCAGCATGCAACTAATTGTAAAATGACTTATACTGGATCTCTTGTCCACTAGTCCCTTCTTAACATTTTAGTCTAGTTTTTATTTGTTGACGAAATTGTCAGTATATTTAGTCTTAGTTTTAGTCATCATAGCTTAGTTTTTTATTTAGTTTCCATTCCATTCCCCCCCCCCACCCCGCCACCCACCCACCCCTACAACAAGGCAGCTACAAGAGATGCTCAATTCCCCCTCTTGACGACCTCTCTCCAGAGATGCATGGTTTGGCAGCAGCAGCCTGGAAGCAGGAGTTGGTAGACAGCCGGGCCCTCCCTCCCTCCCGCATCCATCGCTATACATCTGGGACCCAGGAGATGGCGTCATATAGGAGGAGGAGGAGACGACCCACCACTTTCAAACGCCTATAAAGAAGTGGGGCCTCATGGCGGACAGTGCGGCATGCGAGGGCCGTGACCATGAGCAGACTGACGACCATATATTAATCACCACCTGCCCCTTATACCAGTGGTTCCCAAAGTGGGGTCCCGGGGACCCCCAGGGGTACCTGAGGGAGTTCCAGGGGGTCCCCAGCTAAATGATAGTTTGGAACTAAAATGGACCATTATGGGTGTGTAACTCAGAGAGTGTACAAATGGACCCTAACGGGTCCATTTGGTTCCATTTGTACACTCTCAGAGTTAGATTAACATTTATTTTACAATATCAATTTGGGGTCCCAGAGATAGAAATGCAATTAAATGGGGGGTCCGTAGACTAATGCATGTCAAACTGGGTGGTCCAGGTCCTTGAAATTAAACTGGTTGAGAATCACTGCTAGAGCCTAAAGATCTTCTCTTATGCATGGGGGGTCCCTGGCATATCTTTTCAAATGGGGGTCCGCGGGCTGATTAGTGTCCATTTGGGGGTCCTTGACATGAAAAGGTTTGGGAACCCACTGCCTTATACAGACTACCCTTGGATGTTCAGCCTCTTCGACCTTAGTAGTAGGCTACACGACACCGAGTTTGACCTCTGACCTTACATGAAAGAAGAAGAGGTGATTTTTGAACATGGGTTAATTGAACAGGCGCCAGGAGTCATGTAACAGTATGTTCAAATGAGCATTTGACCTGCGATATATTTGAAGATCTTTTTGCCACAGGAAAAATGTAGATCACCCCAGCATTAAGCAGACTTTCCCCCCATGGTTTTGAAAGGAAAGTTATGTTAATCGTCAGAGTGAACACAGCACACATGAAGCTGTAGGCGTAGATATGAAGTGTCTGGAGTGCGGATTGTTGGCTAATTGGGTTCAAGGCTAGAGGGCTTCTGGTGCCATATGAGACATTTTGGGCCAGCCTGAATATTTTGTCGAAATATTTTTATGCCCAATTACATGGACGTTCCCCAATGCAGTCCCAAATATATTATATTATGTTATTTTACTTCTACGGTGCTTGAGTAAAGGTACTTTACACTACTGTCAATAAGCAAAACCACTGGCAAAACAGTGGTCAAGATTCCATTGGCCATCCCTCAAAAAATGTGAGTAAAGCAGATCTACAAGCTCACAACTGTGTAAAGATGTGATGCACACTCTGAGCTTGTAGATCGTCTATTTTCACGGCGAGACACCATTGTACAGCAAAGTATAAAATAGGCCTTTAATACAGGAGTAGTTCACCCAAAAATGTACTTATATTTCCTATCATTTACGCATGATAATATTATCATTACATTTAATGTGGTTTTAGATATTTTAGATTTTTAGCAGTGAGCCCAGTGTCTCCGATGTCATCGACACTGGGCTCACTTCCTTCCTGGACTACAATTCCCATAATGCTTTGGTGCATTGCTCCTCCTTGTGGATATAGGGAGAGGGCTGTCTTACTGAGACAACATGTAGTCCGGGAAGTAAGAGACACTGGGCTCACTGCTCAAATCTAAAATATCTTAAAACCACATATTCCACAAATAAAGACCACCCAGGAAAGTGTTCTAAATCTTCTAAACGTCATTGACAATTTGACATATAGTGAAGTTTCCCTTTAACACATTTTGGGCGGGAACCCCTTTTGGGGTTAGCATTATGTTATGCTTTAGCTATTGAAAAATAGCAGATCTACAAGCTCATAGCGCGCCACCGAGTGGCGCGCTACGAGCTTGTAGATCTGCTATTTTTGAAAATCGAAGAACGACTGACATAGAAACATAGCTTTTTCAGAAAACTGTCAGGATGTAGAAGACATTTTTAGAATCTGAATCTGAATCTGAATCTGATCTCAGGTCAACATGGGTTAAGTGTCTCATCAAGCTCCAATGAAGAGCAGCCCATGCAGTGTTCCTTGATGCTCATCACAGTGGATGTGTGGTGAGATACGAGCCACTGCTTTCTAGGTCATAAATAATGGGGTGTGTGTGTGAGCTTATATCCTCCACCACAGCGCTGAAATACATACTTTACTCCCAACGTTGTGAAAGGTTATACCATTTATTTTTCCATTTACATTGATTCATAGCACTTAAAGGGGAAAACCACCCATTTTCAATATTTTACTATGTCATTAATATACCTTAGAGCTGTTGTGTTTCTGTGTAATTATGAAAAAAATCATTAACATGGTGAAACACATCTTGATGACATCATCAAGATGTGTTTCACCATGTTAATGATTTTTTTCAGACCTCTAGTTCTAGGAAACACAGAATGGGGGGACTTTTTTATTATTTCCAGCTCTAAGGTATATTAATGACATAGTAAAATGTTGAAAATTAGTGGAATGCCCCTTTAAGTGCAATTTTCAGACTGCACGTCTACCGTACTTGATTATATCCATTTTTCAATACTTAAAAAAAAAGAAAAGAAGTTTGACACGTTTTTAACATTTGAGTCTTTTTTTTTATTGTGGTACCATGAGTATATATTTTGATTCCAATACTATTTGTACTGTAGTTTTTTTTTTCAAGTACAATTTTATATTCAGGACTTTTACTGGTAAAAGAGCATTGCGGTATTCTTAAAGGATTCAGAAAAAATCTTACCCCGTCTGAAGTGAGTGGTACTGTACTGTACTGTACTGTACTGTACTGTACTGTACTGTACTGTACTGTACTGTACTGTACTGTACTGTACTGTACTGTACAAGCCCTCCTCCCTGGCCCTGGTGTGTCTGTGTGTTAGGCTGTGCAACAGTGACACTTGGTGGTGAACAAACGCTACAACGCTGCCTATTTTCGTGCTCGGACACAGCCATGGACACGGGGATTCACCCAGCCACATACCCAGCCACACACGAACACTCTATTTAGGCAACGTTTCGGTCAAAGACCTTCTTCACAAAGACCTTCTTCAGGCAATGGATTGTCATGTCAACCCCTTTTAGTGTTTTAAGCGTTATGTTATACTTTAGCTATTGAAAAATACCAGGCAACTCTGTTGCCTGGTATTCTTATAAAGGAAAAACCACGTCCATTACCGGCTGTATAAAGCCCATGAACCCTGAGAGTGCCGGCTGCTATATACGAGGATGTGTAACCCGGTTATGAAAGGCAGGTTATAATGAGAGAGAGAAACACGCAGTACTGTACTGTACATACACTAGTATATAGTAGGATACAGTACATGGCGTAGAGAGAGAGAGAGAGAGAGAGAGAGAGAGAGAGCAAAAGATTGACATGGTATATTTCGGTATTGAGAGGTGAGGGGAGGGGAGTGGGGGGTAGACCTTTTATATACTCTATGGGGTAGACGGACCGCAGAAGAGAGAGAGAGAGAGAGAGAGAGAGAGAGAGAGAGAGAGATAGATGGAGAGAGAGAGAGAGAGAGAGAGAGAGAGACACTCCGCTAATGGCCTGCTGCTGTTGTGTGTCAGAAAGTTAATAAAACAGAAAGGCCTCATCAAGAAAACACATTGACAAGTCAATGTATTCCTCCAGTCTCCAAGGGAGCGCCTTTTGATGGTGAAACAGATCTCTCTCTCTCTCTCTCTCTCTCCCTCTCCCACGCTCGCTCCCTCCATTGCCGAATTATAAGAAAAGTGTGTCAGTTGGCATCACTTGGCAGGCAAGGATGGGAATGTGAAGGAAAGGAAGTAAAGACATCAGAAGGAATTCATTCAGTGAGTTTCTTCACGGCACCACCACGGCCGTGCAGACAGACACGTGTGTTTTCACGTCGGGCCAGTTGTGTGAGATAACATTTCGGGGGCTAGCTTATATTGAATAATTGGGTCAGTGATGGCACTGTAACAAGGCCGAATGTATTATTGATTCAGTTTGACTCTCTGAGTTCTCCCTTTCCTCCCAGGTATCGATAACGGTATAGCCAAATAGCCTATAGAGCGTCGCAGTCCCGCCGCCCTTTCATGACGACGCCAGGCCCAGGAAATAATTCCCAATGCATTTTCCCCATAGACATTTCAAAAAGTATTTATTTAAAGACCTTTTAAGCGTCGTACGAAGCCAACTCGAGTTGTGACAAATCATGACAATATTTTGGACCAAACAAATAATTACAAAGAAGAAAAACAAGAAAAAAAGTGTAATCTGCCGTTTTCTTCTTCTTTCTAATTATTTGTTCGGCCCGAAAAATTGTGTTTGTTGTCATGATTTATCACAACTCGAGTTGGCTTTGTACGAGGCTTAAAAGGTCTTTAAATAAATACTTTTTGAAATGTCTATGAGGAGAATGAACGGGGAATAATTTCCTGGGCCCTGGTAGGGGGCGGGACTGTGACGCTCTATATACTGTACATGGTAACAGGTACGGTCGCCCCTTTTCCATCTCGCCCCACTACTCTACCTAGCTGTAAATAACAAAATAATTCATGTTGGTGATTATATAAAAGGTATTATCATATTAATTTATCATTGTTAAATTCACTCTGTATATCCACGGGCATAATAGCATGATGATGCCATTACAAAACATGGGCTACATGGAAGAAATGTGTTTAATAAAACGAAATTAACTGCTAGAAGGTCCTAAATTAACTTAATTAAGCAGTCACCGCCTCTGTGTCATGTCATTCTTTCTTAATTGTACAGAGTATAGAGATCGACTACTATACAATCAAATAAATCTGTATACAAGATCATTTCAGATTTCAGAGAGGGAGGGAAATACTAAATTAACTGTTAACTACATTAAAACACTTTGCGGGGGCGAGTTGGTAAAGGGGCGAGTCGTATTCCTGTACATAGGCGGGGTGATCTGCAAAATAAATGGCTTAATGTTTATTTTTTTTCCTGTAACCTTTTGATTGTCTCCACCAGGCCGAAGGCATGGGGAGAGAGTATGTTTTGTCTGTGTGTCCGTGTGTCCGTATGTCTGTCCGTGAACAGCTAATCTCCGGCACCGTTAACCCGGTCGATGCCAAATTTTGCACACACACTCCCTGGATGCCAACGAAGAACCTCTGCCCCCAAAATTTCCAGAACGGCCTGTTATAGCGCCACCAGGAGGCCGATTTGTGCAAAACAAGTTTTTGGACAGTACACCTACAGATGTTGTCCAAACATCACGCAAATTGGTACACAGTCTCTCTAGAGCCATTCAACGAAACAGGTCTTTCAGATTTCTCAGACTCCATCCTGATTGGCTAAGATTGGCTTCCAAAGTTCGCAGGAGTGCTCAGTTTCAAACAAAATGCTGCAAATCATGAACACATCGTGTGATTTCCGTGAAATTGCGCACGCACATTCCCACTAGGCCGAGGAAGAAATGCCACGTGAACATTTTCAAACCTTTGCCTGGAATTTTTCACATCTGCTCTTTATAGCGCCACCAGGAGGCCGACATATGTAAAACACATTTTCTAATATTACTCCTTCAGATGTTATCCAAATTTCACTTTAATCGGTACACATGCTCTCCATAGTCATGTAATCAAGAGGGGTTTGTTTGATTTCTCATAATCCACCTTCATTGCCTACGATTGGCTTCTAAACTTTTCAGGAGTAGCCCGCTTTGTACCCGTTTTGTACAAATCGCCACAACTACTCAACGCAGCGTCCGATTGCGGTGAAACTGTGCATGCATATTCCCACTAGGCTGAGGAAGAAATGCCACTTGACAGTTTTCAAATCAGCCTCATGGTGGCGCTACAACAGACCAAGCCGTGACACACACACACACACACACACACACACACACACACACACACACACACACACACACACACACACACACACACACACACACACACACACACACACACACACACACAAAACATGATTATATTACTCCTAAACATTTTGCCAATCATCACACACACTCCTATCCTCCTGGTGGAGACCTGTGCCCAGAAGGGCACTTTTTCTATGATTTATTTCATTTTCTGAGGATATCTATAGGACCCTATATTTTCGTCAGTGCCTTAAAGGTATATTCAGTGATTTCACTTCATTCAAATATCACATTTTTTTTCTTTTTTTTTTTTTATAATCCTCCCTACCATAGAGTGTGCTGACCATATAAGGAGTTCCTCCCTGTCCCCAGTGAGCCCCTGGGGTCAAAAAACCCTAGTTTCAGTTTTGGTGGCGGGTGGCAAAGCCTTCATCCAATCAGGATGAGAGGGACTTTCCTCCAATCATGATCGAGTGGGGGCAAATGCTGTTGGCCTGTTGCACTTCCCCCACTGTAGAGTGTGTGCATGTGCACATTTTGTTACCGGGGCGGACTGGGTGGTTTTCCAAATCACCCAAATCACTGAATGCTCCTTTAACCCTTATCCCCAACATTTTTGAATAGTTCAAATAGCCGATCTACAAGCTCACAAAGTGTCGACAATTTTAAAATGTTTTTCAAAATAGCAAAAAAAAAAAAGAAGGCAAAGAGGTTAAGGGACAAGGGGTTAATCTACTGTTGTGTGCAAGCTTGCAGGAGGTAGAGAAATATGCAGAGACAATAGAGCGTCGCAGTCCCGCCCCCTCGAGAGACCCGGAAAAGAATTCCCCGTTCATTTTCCTCATAGACTTTTCAAAAAGTCTTTATTTAAAGACGTTTTGAAAAGTCAAAAAGCCAACTCGAGTTGTGACAATAAACACAATGTTTTGGGCCGAATAAATAATTAGAAAGAAGAAGAAAAAGGCAGGTTACAACACTTTTTTTGTTGTTTTTCTTCTTTGTAATTATTTGTTTGGTCCAAAATATTGTGTGTTGTCATGATTTGTCACAACTCGAGTTGGCTTTGTCCGTGGCGTAAACGTCCTTAAATAAATACTTTTTGAAAAGTCTATGAGGAAAATGAACGGGGGGATTCTTTTTCGGGTCTCTCGTCGTCATGAAAGGGGGCGGGACTGCGACGCTCTATTAAAGACAGAGGGAGAGAAAGAGGGAGGAGACCCAGCAAAAGAAGGAGCTTGTTTGTTTGTTTGTTTGTTTTGTCGTTCCAATAACCGTTTGTCTGCTTATGGTTTATTGCCCTATTGAGTGCTTTTTATTAGTGACACCTGGCATCCTTTTAAAAGCCTGGTGGTGGTGGTCATCCATCACCATCTGTCGGCGGTCCTCTCCACGACACTCTTGATCTTTGCGACTGCACAAGGCTCGGGGACCGAACTACAAGCCACCCCGACCCACAGACAATTTAACATTTTGTTTAATCCTCCCTGACACTCTGAAACTGAAACGGCCTTTTCTGACACGGCAAACATGAAATGACAACGTGTGCCAGCAGGTGGGACCGATAAAGTGTTTTCTCTGGTAACATTAGGGTGACCTTTGAGCTGATGTCATGGTTGATGTCAGTCAGTCCCTAAAAAACACAACTTTATTTTGTGCTTTCCTGGAATTGGGATGATTGTTAGAGGGGAGAGTTTAGCCTCCGACACAGTCTAGGTCTAATTATGGCCTCCCAACTTCGTCTCTCTAGCTTTTTTAGTAAAACACAAAGCACATTTTCGGGTTGCGTCACCAATTTCACCCAAGGAGGAGAAAGTGTCCATTTTAATCGGCTTACATTTTTACAGTGTTCCAAATGCGTTGTCTGCTCATTTCTTTCATTTCACCACTTCCAATTTCACTTGTTCATTCTGCATGCCGTGTGAGATCTCTCCGCTGATTGGATGAAATTGGTATCCTGACTCTTTTGACTAAAGAGCTGGAGAGAACCCTGTTACTGAAAAAAAACACTATTTAGTGTTTACTTATATCAGAATAAATAAAGACATTACTGTCTCACTTATATCACTTAATTTAACCCATTTTGGGCGGGAACCCCTTTTGGTATTAGCATTATGTTATGCTTTAGCTATTGAAAAATAGCAGATCTACAAGCTTGTAGGTCTGCTATTTTTGAAAAATCGAAGAACGACTGACATAGAAACATAGCTTTTTCAGAAAACTGTCAGGATGTAGAAGACATTTTTAGAATCTGATCTCAGGTCAAAATGGGTTAACAAACGGATATCACTTACGGTGTCTTTTTAATTCGAGCATGGGACTAAATGATAACCATCGAAAACAGTGTCCCCCCCCCCCCCCCCCCCCCCCCTTCCCATTTCTTGGAAAGTATAACCGTATTGGACATACAAGATTTACACCCGCCAGTGACAAATATATTCTAAAGACTAGGGAGGAGCAGGGGGGAGAGTATAGGGAGAGATTCAAAATCCATCACCGCACCCTCCGGGGGCTCATATAATATGGAGGTATGTGGGGTTTATGATGGTGGGGTGGGGTGGGGTGGGGGGAGAGGGGGTGGGGGTGGGCGGTAGCCAAGCTCAGCGTTTTCCTAAGTCATGAATACATAGCGTGGGATTTCTGTGTCCCCCCCCCCCCCCCCTTTCCTTTTCTTTACCTGAAAGTGCGCAGAAGCATCTTGTGTGTGTGTGCGTGTGTGTGTGCGTGTGTGCGCGTGCGAGAGATTTATCACCATTGATTTTTTTTTAGAACCATTATCGAACAAAAACACTTTTAATGATGGCAGAGTCGATGTGCTTTTCGTCTCCTGCCCGCCCTGCTACAGTAATGTCAGCTTCTAAGCTGAGTGGAGGTGTACAGCTACCACATGGACGACGGTAACAAAGCACATTTACTTGAGTAATGTGCTTAAGTCAATTTGTTTGAGTATCTGTACTTTACTTGAGTATTTGCTTTTATAGATGCGGTACTTATGACTTTCACCATGTGCACCACCTCGACAATTCAAAGACTAATACTGTACTTTTGACCCCGCTACATTTCCAGGAAGGGGAAAAAAAACGAAAGAACATTCAAATATAGTGAAAATAGGGGATCTATACAAGAACAAAATGCGTCGCGATGTGCAATTGATTCACGTGTAGTTTGTGGATCTTGTCTTTTTTGCAAACTAAGCAAAGCGATTTTGGTTTAGAGAGAAAAGAAGCAATACAAGTACAGAGACAACTGGAGTCCAGTTTACAGTTTAGATGTGTGTCGTTGTTGACTGATTCCCCCCAACATAAACAAAGTATGTCCCTTTATCAGTTCAATAATTGGAACACGTCTTTTTAGTTGCGAAATAAGGGAGAGATTCCTTAATTCAGCGGTTCTCACATTCGGGGTCCAGGGACCCCCAGGCGTCCTTGAGGACCCCCCCCCCCCCCCCCCCCCCGCATGCCAAAGCACCAGCGCTCGCCAAGCAGTCTGCCGTCACCCAGGCGGATGCGTGCACGCGACCTCAGGCCGTCGTACTGGTGGGGTTTGGGGTCTCAAAGATATACATTTTGTATCGCACAGGGGTCTGTGGTCTAATGCAGGGGTTCCCAACCTTTCCATTACCACGGACCGGCTGACATTTCATAAAATGTTCACGGACCAGCATGTGGGTGCATTGGGCAGTGGGGGAAAAAGTACTTCATTGTTTTACTTAAGTAAAAGTATCGGCACCGGTCCACATACCAGTGGTTGGGAACCTCTGGTCTAATGCATATCAAACTGGGGGTTCCTTGAGATAATAATCAACGGATTCGTCCGTTATCACTGTATTAAATATACAAAATCAACCGTTATCAGAACGTTGGAATGTGGCTAATATGGCATACTAGACATTGTGGTGTTTGGCTGTATTCCCCCGGACTGCACGCATGCAGGGTGTGGTGCAGACATAGCCTGGTCAAGGACTCCCCCTGCTGAACGTGTCATTTCCAACTCTATTGTCGGGGCATGGAAACTAGGGGCTACAAATATTTACTATTCTCTGTCTATCGGGACGTAACTCGGACGGCGCTGAGTCGGGTCTCGTGGCCGTCGCAACGCTTGGCACGGCAACCGTCTCGGCTAGCGCCTCGCTCGGCGGTGCCTCACGTGGCTCAAGGCCACCAGACACGACGTGCCTCCGTCATTGACACAAAAAGCAAACGCTCCCCATAGTTTCTCTTCCGGATTTCCCAGTATGTTGATTATCACATACTGGGGGTATTTCTAAGGTGCTGATTACGAACATTTTCTTGATTATCGGGTGATAACATCCGAAACGGGTGCGACAACAATAATAATAATACAAAAAGTTTGAGAACCACTACCACTGCCAAAGAGGCCCAGGGCGGAGTTCTCCGTCCAAGTTCAAGGTCATGGTCAAGTGCCCAACACGGAGATTGATAAATAGGACAGAGATTAATGATAACAAAACCGTTCGCATCGCTCTAGAGCCTTGGAGCGCTTGTTGCCCGATCCGATGACGTGTCAAAAAGTGACACGTCATCGAAAATGTCCCCTGCCTGTTTAGCTGACAAACGAAAATCTTAAAACGATCATAACTCCCGATCTAAATCATCCCATCTAATTCTGAAAAAAGATCCTGTGTTTGACGGCCTTCCGCGGTCCAGTCGCTAGTCGCGATAGATTTATTATTACCTCCCGTTGTTGTCGATCGACTCTAGAGTGGTGTGGCTATTGTTAGCTGCTACACAAACATGCACACCAGCTTCCGGTGCGCTGGTAAAAGTGGTCCGTGCGCTATAAATGATGGGCACATGGATGAAATGGATGAAATAGTTCCGGGCCTCCAAGGTGTTAAGGGACGGTTGACAACCCTAGTTTGCGTCGGCACAATCAGAAATAGTTCAGCGTCACGTCACGGGTCCCTCCGGCGCCTCTGACCCTCTTCCAAATGGCCTAATTAGAATCATTATCTCTCCAGCAGGAAACTCCCTTTGTAAACATTACATTACACTTTGGCTGCAGAGAGAGAGAGAGAGCTCTGTGAGGAGCGGAACAAACAGTGGCTTTCCCCTCTTTGATCCACCGTCTTCAGGGATCCCTCAGGCTCCTGTGTGTGAGATCAGCACACAGCTTCATCAAAAGAGATCCTCCACTATCACTTATACTAAGAGAAAATTAGCGAAATGTGTGGCAAATCTGTAAAAAGAATGCTTCCCACTAGCTTTCTTCACAGATGTGTTCATAAAGGTGTCTACTATAACATATACATGTACCATTATTAACCAATATAAGGCAAAGTTTTCCAAAATTCATTATACTTTAAGTAGCATGTGAGGGGTTTTCATGATTCTGAATTCATTTGCAAGCATTATCTTTTCACAAAAAACACTCCTTTGCCTAAAAATGCCCATAGCCGTCATCACAAAATTTGTGATGACGGCTATGGGCATTTTGATGAGGTCAGCACATTTGGGCACATTAGGGCAAGTGGCTATGGCCGAATTTAGCCCAAGGAGTATTTTCGTGCAAAACTAATGCTTGGAATGGATTCAGCATCATGAAAACCCCCTAGTTTGACATGTCACATGCTACTTAAAGCATAATGAAATTTTGGGAATTTTGCCTTATATTGGTTGTTAATGGCACCCCAACTTTCAGCAGCTGTCACAAAGTTTCCCATAAGGAGTTGGGTTGGAACAACATTTTCTGTGATAGTAGACACCTTTATGAACACATTTGTGAAGAAAGCTAGTGGTAGCATTATTTTTGCAGATTTGCCACACATTTCGCTAATTTTCTCTAACTATTAACACATTTTGAGCGGGAACCCCTTTTGGTGTTTCAAGCATTATGTCATACTTTAGCTGTTGAAAAATAGCAGATCTACAAGCTCATACGAGCTTGTAGGTCTGCTATTTTTAAAAAAATCGTGAAAATGAGGTCTAATCTAATATCTTTCACAGTGAACGTTTTTAACTCAAATCTTTGCTTCTGGAACAACATATTTTCAGATGGGGGTCGACGGCCAATTACATGTAATCCTGGGGTCCTTGACATGAAAAAAGTTGAGAACCACTGACATAGAAAACACAGGTTTTTTCAGAAAACTGTCAGGATTTTGAAGCCTTTTTTTCAGTCCAAAATGGGTTAATAAAATGCTCAACTTTAATCAGAATAGCTAACCACGGTCGTTTAAAGATGGAGTGCCACGATTCTTTTCCACCCTAATACCCGAGGCGGGGTTGGCGAAAGGGCCTTTCTGTGTGGAGTTTGCAGGTTCTCCCTGTGTCCCCTAAGCCAAATTCCAATACCGCAACTTTCACACTCGCTCACTCCCCTCGTGTCCTCCACTTGCTCCTCGGCTCCGCCCCCAGCGAGGAGGAGAGGAGGAGGAGAGGATTCGATGCGAGGACAGAGGGGTGGAGTGGATTTGCCTCTAGAATCGGAATGTACTCCGCTGTCATTTCAAAGCGACGGCACATTCCGCGATCACTTATGACGTGAATCAGTTCAATTCAATTGGCTTTATTGGCATGGGAAAACATAAGTTTACATTGCCAAAGCAAAAGTGGTGGAACAATACAGTGTCACACAGCTGGATCACTGGAACTCCGAACCCAGAGCCGTAGGCCTACAGTCTACAGAATAGACAATTCATTTTTGTGCATGTAACCGAGGCCAATGTGTATGTATTGGTAACATGTGCAACAAGGCTATTTATTCCTGAAATAGTGAATAAGCGCCAGGATGCGCACACTTTTATATTATATGATTGTGAAGGGAATTCTGACCTGCCCGCAGCCCGCGTTCCTCTTTGCTCGTATAAATCACCCCCCCTCCTCGGACAGTCCCTCCTCCGACGGTCTTTGCAAATAACGGACACTATAACAGGAATTATAGGTAGTCTCTCTGACTTACATATTCAGTTCAGTCCACATATAAATAAATACATTTTTGTCACCGTCATTCATAGCAGTCTGTGCATTCAGGCATGCACAGAGAGAAATTAACTATAGCTTTTGAGGTGCGCACAATATAGCCTAATTTATATAGCCTACTTTTATTATGCTTATATCACATAACGCAATAAAGCCAGTGGCTTGTTGTGGTCCTTTCACTTTCACATGTGTAGGCTATAGATAGGCTACTTTATCATTCTGAAGCTCTATTAATTCAGCGAAAATGTGTCTCTTCAACAAACAGCAAAGCGTTTTAGTTTAATGTGTGTGCGTGTGTGCGTGCATGTGTGTGTTGGGTCAGCGTCGCTGACTCAGCGACTAGCCGCAGCGGCCAGCAGCTAGTGGGTGGGGGGTGGGGGGGTGCATAGTATCGGGTTTCAAGCAGTGTTTTCTGTGCCACATGTGGAGGAGGCGGACTTATGTCACTGGAGAAGCCCACCCGGCTCCTCCACTCGACTCCACTCGCCTCCTCGATGGAGCACTTTAACAATCGGAACGTTAACCATTTCCGGGTCAAGCTGGAATGACCCCGAGTGATCGAGGGGGAGTGAGCGAGTGGCCGAGATTTTGGGTATTGGAATTTGGCTCTAGGGTTGCCTGATGGAGGGGAAAGGAACTGGTTGGAATAACGTGTTCCACGCGCTACGTCCAACCAGGGAAACTCCCCCCCTGTCAGGTGTAAAGGAGCAACTTGGACACTCAGGCATGAAGGAAGCATGAGTTCAAGTCCGTTGCTCTCCCCATGTCCCCCATATATGGGGACTAGGTTGGCGGAGGGTGTGTAGAGCCCAGGATCACATTAGATAATTGACACAGGGGTGAAAAATGGGTTACAAAATTGTGGGATAAAAAAAAAAAAAAAAGACTGTTTTCTCTCAATGTTCGAAATGGGTCTAGAGCGTGCACTTCTTATTTCAAAGTGTGATTGTAACAGCATTTTAATGTTGTTGCTTGCAATATCAAACGCCATTCAGACAAGGTACAATGTATATAATTTATTTGATGGTATAACATGATAAACTATTGAAAAAGGGGAAGAGGGAACATACATAGATTATACAGTATAAATCTAAAGTTAGATATACATTTTGTGGCAGCACAGAACATTTTCACATTCCATAATGGGACCAAGGCCAAGCAACACCTGACCTGACGTCATCGATGACATTTTGATCTTTTACAACTTTTATTTTATTTTATCGGAGGGTATAGGCTCATTTGGTGTGATGTCATTCTTTTACACGAGAGGTTGGCAACTTTCCGTTGAGTTGAGAGTTTCAAAGTAGTACTTTTTTTATTCATAGAATGCATGCATGACACAGTACCTACAGTATGGTATAGATATATTCGTGTAGCTGTCTTATCTATTTCTTTCTTCTCCTTTTTTTTTTGCTTTGTTTTTGGAAGCTGTCACACATGTAGTTTTAATAAGGAAAGGAATTGTACTTGTGCGATAACTGTTTGGAGACTCTGCAGACGTATTTCAAATCTTGAGGTGGGAGCGGTGGCCAAACGGTTTGCGGAGCGGTCTTGATACCGGAAGGTCGCCAGTTCGTATCCCCGGACCGGCACGTTCAAATTACCACCGCTGAAGTGCCCATGAGCAAGGCATTGAACCACTACCATGAAATGTTCTATGAGCAGGGCCTGGCTGTAAACAAGTATCTGATGCTTAGTCCAGTTACCCTGGGTAAATATAGTAACTTTGCTTTGCTTTGCAAACCTCGAGTATGCGCATTTGCGTAGTAAACATAGGGAGATAGATAGTAAACGTGAGGATGGAATCACCCAGTTAGTCTCTTGGCCTCAAACAGGGATCTTTTTGTTCTTTTCCTCTTGGAATGTTTCACGTGAACGTGAGAATGAGTCTCCCCTGACATCATGTCAGAGAACCACATTTTCTTTCCTTATAAATACACAGGACAGCTTTCACACCATCTTTTTGAGGAAACATGGTCATCTGTGACTCTTGCCCACGCCCGGCAATAACATCACACCCATTTAAATTCTACCTCGAACGCGTTGCGCTCACGCATTGGCATCCCAAAGTATAGACGACCTGTCTCCAGAAATAGGTACAGCATACAGGCTTATATCCAAAGAAAATACTTGGGATTCATAGAAACTACTGTTCATTGGTAACCTTGTCTGCACCCACTCACGTGGTGTCCCTAGAAATGTTTTACACTTCAGATCACTTCAAATCCCGCCTCTTCAACCAGCATCTTCCCAGTAGAAAAGGGTATATACTTGTGGGTTGTCACCTCATTCCGGAAAACAAACCAGAGGCCCCCATTTCCATCTTAACGGGTGTCAAGAGAGTTATAACTGCATAAACAGTCAAAATGCAATACATTCAGTGCCTGGTCAATTGTCAGACAGGGGGGGAGGGGGATAGGATATATGAGAAGAAGCATTCTAATGTCATAGAACTTTACAATTTTCACAACGTTTTTTTAAGTTTCACAATAAAGGTTTTTTAACTTCCAGAAATGGAAAGAGTTAAATGTGAATTAGATCCCAGCTCTGACCATCATTAGCTCTTGTACTGTATATAGACTAAGGCCTCACTCAGACCTTTACTGCATTGCTGTATGCTTGTTGGATGAATGTTGTGTAGTGTCATGGCCGCCCCAATGCATTTCCAATGGAAGTCACATGGTTTGTAGTCCACATTTTGGACTACAAGCTGTTGTATGGCTTTCGGCTGTGTTTCGACTGCGCCCCTCCCCCTCATACAACACAAATGTTGTGTCAAACCATGTGACTCCCATTGGAAATGCATTGGGGCGGCCATGACACTACACAACATTCATCCAACAAGCATACAGCAATGCAGTAAAGGTCTGAGTGAGGCCTATCGCGTTCAGACAATGCAGTCAAAAACTGAAGTACGTTGTCTCCACCGAGTAGCAAAAACAATAATAATAGTCCCACACGCATTAACGTTGCTATATGAAATGGCTTGTATGTGTTATTTTTGTACATGCATGGATGGCGGAATGTAGGCCGTGTTGCACATCTATGGCGGCGCAACGAAATGCTGTACATTTACATCCCTTGTCCACAGTTTGATTGCCCTGCGAGAACCTATACAGTACGCATGTATGTGGTGGTGGTGGAATGCAGTGGTGGAAAAAAGTACTCAGTTGTTTTACTTAAGTAAAAGTACTGCAATTTAGAAGTAAAAGTACGGAATTGAAAGTGTACTTGAGTAAAAGTACAAAAGTATCGGCATCAAAATGTACTTAAAGTACTAAAAGTAAAAGTACTCATTGTGCAGAACGTGCCATTTCACAAGTTCAAAATGTGTACAAAATCTATTGAAAATAGCCGATCTACGAAATGTATAGGGTTGTATAATGGCCGAAATGTATAGGGTTGAAGTGGTTAATGTATATTTTCTAATCAAAATTTAAATCTCCAAAGTAACTAAAGTTTTCAAATGATTGTAGTGGAGTAAAAAGTACAAATTTGGGGCTCTGAGATGTGTAGTGGAGTAGAAGTAAAAGTATTGGAAATTGGAAATACTCGAGTACAAATACCTCAAAATTGTACTTAAGTACAGTACTTAAGTAAAAGTACTTAGTTACTTTCCCACCACTGGTGTGGAATGGCACAGGTTATGGCGATAGAGGAGTCATGGAGGACGAGGCGAGACGACGACCTCTCGCATGACGTCATTGTACTGTTATTGTACAATACGTTATTGTTATATAACAATACGTTATTGTTACGTTATTGTACCATAGTAGTACTGTAGTTGACCAGGCAACACAGCAAATACACGATGGTCTGCTATCTCAATCGCATGCAGTCAATCCATATCAGTCTCCTCATTTCTCTCTCTCTCACACACGCACACACTCTGACACACAGTTCACCACTGCCATTCCCCCCCCCCCCCCCCTCTCTCTCTCTCTCTCTCTCGTCCATTTAAAGCGTCACTCTGAGCACGAGAATGAGCATGGTACATTCTATTCTGTGGATGGAGAGTTGATGGCCATGGCTCGTGTTCCTTATCTCTCCCTGAAGAAATGGAACTCGTACATTCAATGTTTTTTAGTATATATGTGCTTATTATCGGTCCGACCGGGACCGCGCAGTCCGAGTGCGATATATATCGCTAGTGAACTCGCAACAACTGCATTGTTTTCGTGTTACCACACCACTTCATGATCAGTTCTTCTGGAATGCAGTGCGATTATTAGCACACAGGAGGATTCTAGCGCATTCTCGAGTTGATTTTTTTTCCTTTTTTGCAGAAATGTATTCGGTGCTCCGCAAATACTGAAAAAACAAAGTAGAAGAAGAAGAAAAAAAAACATGACCTAAGGTGGCACGATTATGTTTGAATCGTATGCTTGGTTAGTTTGTTTCATTCGCTTTTTTTTTTTTTTTTTTTTTGCATGTAAGGACATTCACAAAATGCTGAATATGCCATCCTTATTTTTTTTGGTTGTACACACAGAGTATAGTATATACATCTATGTACTTATGTACAAACGGTTCCTGTCGTCCCTCCAGTATACGCCATTGTAACAGCGTAACAGAGTTCCAATGCATGGCCTCTCCAATCGAGTTGAGCATAAATATGTAGGGATGGGGGAATAAAATCAATATGTAAAGGACACAGAATACAAAAATATTATTCCACAGACAGAGTAACGGTATCGCCCACAAGGCCCTTGGCAGTTGTCTCAAAAGAAAAGCAAGACAGGTTTTTTCTAGAACAATTTCAGATACATTTGAGAGTGCAATATTGTCATGCTATCACTTGAAAGAACAAGAAAATGGCAGTTCAGGTTTTTGTGCTTTTTGCTTTTGTTCCGTAACAAATTACCAAAAGGATACTTCTCTGACACTATTTAAGTCAGGAAAAAGAAGCCAAACAGCAAAATTCTGAACCTGAGTCACAATCATCCTGAATGGAGGAGCATAAATCCTCGACTTTAAAATAAATAATGTTCTTTTTCGGTAAAGATTTTTTTTTTACCAGATCGATATGTGATACAGTCCATAACAAATATAATATCAAGACTATACACAAAACAACACATCAATGTCATTTCAAAAGTTTCTTCTGTAGTTTTGAAAATGTTATTCAACCCAAGGCAAGAAATAAATCAAAATAGATCAGTTTTGTTTACTATGGCTGATCATTTTCATGCATCAAATACTGCATAGGGTACCAGTCATAACATACATCAGTTTGCGAGAAATGTATCTTTCCGCCTTACCGCCTGTTTATTATATTATTAAACTGCTTTTCATGTCTAGTGTTGATGTTTTAGTAAATTGTGTCTTCAACTGCTGCTGGCTGTGCATCGTGCTATTTACAACTTACTGAGAGCGAGGGCAAATGTTGGGGAAATGACCCCAATGCATCATGGGAAGTCCCAAATACAGTACATACTGTACATCTGAGAGAAAAAAAAAGAAATGTGTCTTAGTTTCATACAAAGGATCGTGAAACTGAAAATATATTAAAAAAAAGAATTCGACGAGAGGACGGTCCGAACTTCGGCAGTTGTCAGTCCTTGTTTCTCAACATTGTTTTTTGGTCAATATTGCAGTCTTTTTCTTTCATTAGATTCACGTGTCACGTTAAAAAAAAAGAAAAAAACCCCCAAAACAACAGAATAAGGAAATAAATACAGAAATCACTTAAAACACTTAAAACAAAACAAAACGGAACAGAACAAAACAAAAGAAAAAACCCCAACAACAAAACCCCCTGTCGGATCAGACGTAGTAGAGCCAATAGACGAGGTTGAACAGCGAGAAGACGGCCGGGAAGATGACCCGGGACCAGCGGTCTATGGCGTTCACGTCCGTCAGGTCGGGGATCTTGATCTTGAGCTGCGACGACCGCCGCCGCAGGCGGCTGCGCTTCATCTGCGCCGCGCGGTCCAGGGAGTGGCGGCTGGCCGAGCGCGCCACGGCGGGCCCGTTCCCGCCGCCGCCACTCTGCTTGCGGTACTGGATGTTGTGGTGGTACGAGGAGGAGTAGGACTGTTGTCCGGCGCTGTCCAGCTGCACCATGGACTGAGAGTTCCTCATGTCCGCCAGGCTGGTGGTGACCTCGTTGCCCGCCACCTCGTTGTGCATATCCAGCGTGGTCAGGAGGATGTTGCCGTGGGGGCCGTGGGGCTCCAACTGCAAAGCGCGGGGGAGAGAGGGTGCATGATGAGAGTGAAGAAGAAGTACTCGAATACTGTCAAATCATAATGTTTCTGTACAAAATGCAATGATGTATGGTATAGTAATTGCAAAAAAAAGTGATCCTTTTGAAGTGAAGACTCTGGAAATCAGATGAAGTACCTCACTTCAAGACCTGGTTAACTGAACTTACTTGTATACTACATATGGAGAAAATTTGCTATGATATGTGACCAGATTTGACTGAGAGCCTGCCATCGCGCAAACTCCAGCTTTTCACCAGAGGTGATGAGTTAATAGCACAGGCAGACTCTTCACACTAGAGCATGTCTGAAATAAGTGAGCTGAAATGGACATGTAAATATGAAATAAATGCTTAATAATGTAGCTAGGTGTAATGTTAGAGACCACAGAAGTGAACCTTTCAAGCCTGTTTTCTCAACTCGCTGTTTCTCTGCAAGACATTACTCCATATAATAAACCAATTATAAGCCATATCTCCAAAACTGGTGGGTCAAACTGAACAACCAATATCTCTATTTGAAGCTATGATTCCCTGCTTTCATATATGACTTAAAAAAAACGAAAATTCAAAATAATCCAATGGCAGTCCCTCAGTCAAATGTAGTCACATATGATGGACAATTCAAACAAGTTTTATGTTATACGGCAGCCATTCCTAGATCACCTTGCTCAAATGTCACACTGAACCTATCAGTATTTAGTTGTATGCTCTCCACTCTTTACACAATCTAGCAGTGTAACTTATTGTAATGTAATGTAAATGACTCATTCAGAATGAAATCATGCCCCGTTTTTCTTTTCTAAACTTTTGTTATTTTTTATTTTAATTTGAAAAACGTAATACAAATGTTAAAACGAGAGTGAAGAAGAAGACGTGGTGGATCTATAAGTAATGTTGTTGGCGCTGTGACGGTGTGTCACTGTAGGCTAGGCCGGCAGCCTCTGTGATGGCAGAGTGGAGCAGGCCGTCAAGCCCAATTGTGCTCATCCGAGTGGGGGCGTGGCTTATAGGGAGTATTCTGGGTCTGAGCACACTTTGGATTCCATGCGCGGACAGAAGAAGCTGTGTTTTGCGTCATTTCCGTTTTTTTAGACGGCTGGTGGATGGAAAAGAAGCTCCACCAGCGCCAGATTCCCGGAAAAGCTTGCCCCAGCGGCATTCTGCCGCGCGGGTGGAGCTTATTTTCCATCCACCAGCCGTCTAAAACAAACGGAAATGACGCAAAACACAGCTTCTTCTGTCCGCGCATGGAAGTTAAAGTGTGCCCAGGCTGATAGGGAGCTCTCCTACCAATGCTCTCATTCTCTTATTTTCCTCCCCAGAAGCAACATCTGCTCAGGGTTGAAATGAATCCCAATGCATTTTTCCCATAGACATTTCAAAAAGTATTTATTTAAAGACGGTTACGCCGCGGACAAAGCCAACTCGAGTCGTGACAACTCATGACAACACAGACTATATTTTGGACCAAACAAATAATTACAAAGAAGAAAAACAACAAAAAAAGTGTTGTAACCTGCAGTTTTTTTCTTGCCCAAAAAAAATGTGTTTGTTGTCATGATTTGTCACGACTCGAGTTGGCTTTGTCCGCGGCGTAAACGTCTTTAAATAAATACTTTCTGAAATGTCTATGAGGAAAATGAACGGAGAATCATTTCCTAGGCCATGGTAGGGAGCGGGACTGCGACGCTCTATAACCCTTTTGTTTAAGTTACGTCTACACCATTTCATACAACACCCACGCAGCACACTCCTCCTCCACACATCCATACACTGCAGACATTACTGGTGATAACTGTAATGTTCTTCAAGGTACCTGCCTCAAGTTTAATGGCACCATCCTCAAGTTTCAAAGTATTATCCCCAAGTGTCAAGTTTAGCTACCATGTCCTCAAGTTTGATGGCACCGTTCTTAAGCGTCAAGGTACACTACCGTCCTCAAATTAGGTTTATAGGATTAATTAATTCAAGATGGGGACATAAAAGGCACTATTATACTTGATTTGATTTGAGAAATGTGTTCGTTTAAAAGCCTTGCGTTGTCTTTGCTTCTGACGCTGTGACTTTTCACGGGATTCTGTAAAACTAGACCATACCTGAGGATGTGTGCACACAGGCCTGAGATTTGGCACCACAGTGGCACTACAGAATCCTACGGCATGTGGCAAAATTCTAATAAACGGCTTGGGAAATGTTAAAAAGCAGCTTCAATCAGTCGATATACAGGTACCAGCCCACTAGAGGAGAAACATGCATGAAACGTTAACTCATGTATATAAGTCCCCGTCTGCTGATCTGTAAGTCGCTGTAGCACGCCGAGTGCTACTGTGGGTTGTTAACGACAGAATTGGTGAGAATTGGCAGCTTTTAATTGTAATTAAAGCTGCACTTGACTGACCCACACACCATATGTCACATGTACAGTCCCATTCTGTTGGTCTGTACAAGGCTGACATCCGTAGCTACCTTTCAAAAACTTTCAGACGAAAGGTACCTCTGGAAGCCACACCTCTGATGGGTGGGGTTTAGTCTTAAGGGGTGTGTTTTTTTGGCCGTGTAGCACACATAGGTCTGCATGTTGCTACAGCCCTTCATAACTTTGCAACATTCATTCACCCTGTGTGTGCGTGTGTGCGTGCGTGCGTGCGTGCGTTCATCAATATAGTCACTCCCATAACTACCCACAGAAATACAAGTAAACAGCTTAAATTTCATACAGCATATCAGTGGTCCATGGCCATCTGTGAGTTTAGATGGTCGACCCGCTGAGGAGAACATTTGATTAGGACTGAAGGAAGGGCAGACAGAGGTTTCCTCATCTTTGGGATGTGGAGGATAGGATAGTAGGAAAGTAGTAGATATGAGGATTTATATAGGATATACTGCAACGACGGATGCAGGAAAACAAAGCATTCAACTGTAGAACATGTGGAGGAGCACCTTATGTCTCATGCGATGCACAAACGAAATGCAAATTGACTCATGAATGACATAGAATACGCAAGTGCAGACTTGAATGTCCCTGGATGTCATGACTCATGACATTATGGTGATGCCTGGGCATGTTGTCTTTTCATTCCATGGAGAGAAACGAATGTCTCAAGAGGTGGTGGCAGCGACGGCTCCAGAAAATTGTGACTGGGGGTGCTATGGAGGGGCTGGCTATTTTGAGGTGGGGCTAATGAATCTTGGTTTACATAGAAGTCAGTCAATTTGGCTTGTTTGGAGGGGGGGCTTAGGGGGGGGTAAGCCTCCACCAGAGGGGGCTAAAGCCCCCCCTTGCCCGTCCCTGGAGCCGTCCCTGGGTGGTGGGGGGGAAAAAATAAACATGCCATGTTGGGCGGATATGGCAATGGAAGAGTTAAAAAAAAAAAAAGATGAAGGCGTCTGGACGGTTTGTATTAAAAAAAAACTCACCGAGCGTGAGTGTCGGATTCCTCTAACCTGATTGGATCGCTTTAGGGATGCGGTCCTACTACCTGCCTCCTGAGGACATAGAAATGTTGCAGCCACAACTTTGTGAACAAACCGACAGGAACCGGTAGCAGTGTTGATTTCGTCGACTAAGACTAAGACGAAAAATGTTCGTCGACTGCCTTTTTCAACTAAATGGAAACTAAATGAAAACTAAGCTATGATGACTAAAACTAATTAAGACTATATTTACTGACAATTTCGTCAACAAGTAGAAAGGAGACTAAAATGTTAGGTAGGGACTAGTGGACAAGAGATCCAGTATAAGTCATTTTTCACTTGGTTGCATGCTGAAAATAGCCGATCTACAAGCTCACAATGCGATGCGTTGTGAGCTTGTAGATTGGCTATTTTCAGCAAGTGTACGACGGCATCAAGGCCCGCCAAAATACATATTTGTCGACTAAAATCTTATGATATTAATCGACTAGTCTAAAACTAGACTAACACTAAAACATTCCAGGTGACTAAAGTGTGACTAAAACTAAATGAAAACTATAAGAGTGTGACTAAAACTAAAATGCCAAAAACAAGGTGTGCCTTGATATTTGGACTGGTGTGCGCACAAAAAGGCTGAAAGTATGAAGGATTAGTTAAAGGTCATCACAGATCATAAATTAATAATTTTGGGTCTTGAATGTAATAAATTGATTCATTAATTGTAATTAAATAAATAAAAATAATACAAATTAAGTATAGCCTAATAAGTAGACTGTGTCAAACAAAAAATAATCTTAAAACTACAACTCCCAACTCACCCTGGCAGAGTCATACTTGGCCCTCTCGTTGTTGGCCTTCTCGGCCTTCTCGGCGAGCTTCTTCTGCATCTGGGGCCCCCGGCCGAAGAAGATGTAGTTGACGAAGGCGTACTCCAGCAGCGCCAGGAAGACCATGACGAAGCAGCCCATCAGGTACATGTCGATGGCCTTGACGTAGGGGATCTTGGGCAGCGTCTCTCTCAGGTGGGTGTTGATGGTGGTCATCGTGAGCACCGTGGTGATGCCTTTGGGGGGACGGGGGACGGAAGAGGGGTTGGTCAAAACGACAGCGACAAGAAATTGTTGTTTTAACTGCATAAACCCAGTTCCCAGTGCCAGCATACGTGTTCACTTTAAAAGACGGTGTTTGCCCGTGTTTGCCTTTCTTTAGAAGCTTTTACATGGCGGCAGTGTCGCGGTACGCAAAGGCACAAATTAAACCCGAAATGTGGATGGCAGAAAATCCACCAAGGACAGCGATTCTAGAGTCGGACTTATGGAGGTTTGAAAATCCTCCCTTCCACTGGTTTGCAATGTGAATATATATGGGATTGCGAATCCCATAGTTGGAACGGTGGGGCGTTGCTATAGGAACTGGACCAATGTTAAAAGCTTCCATATGGCCTCAACCATTATATAGACGGAGTCTACGTTGGGGTACGTATATATACGGACCTGGGATATGACGCCACCTAGTGTCGACGTACGTATATATACGTACCTGGGGGGGAAAAAGAGTTAATAGTCATATATTTATTGTGGGCCAAGGCAGTCGCACTGCTGGCACATGCTTTCCACCCGTTTCTTTGGCACCTAACTAATCCTTCATACTTTCAGCTAGACACTCTGTTCAAACTATGCAACGTTCTGCCTACTTAGGACATGCCAGCTACCATTAGAATTTATTTTTAGAGATATTTCCCTTTCAATAGGCTACTATCAACATTATTCGCACATCCCACACTGTTTGTTCAGGAACAGTACTTTATAGTCTGACTTGCTGTCTCTCTGCATATTTTTAGCAAAAAACATGTTCAGTATCACAGACGATTTATTTTATCAGTGCCACACCATTAAGGAATTATACTTTCATTTCTGCTTTTATGCATGTCATGGTCATTACTGCTAATTACAAAGAACAAAGAAAACCCTCAGATGCTCAGGTTGGCAGTGAGGACATTTATTGAGAAGAAAGTTCGAAAGAAAGAAAGGAAGTTTACTCTTATCATCCAATTAGAGCAAACCGGTTAGATCTTGTTTTTATTGGATGTACCTTGGCATTGAACGAAACAAGCTTTCGAGATCACCTTGGAGGGAGTTGGAAGGGAATTGATCCTCATTCCTTGTCAAAAGTGCCATTTGAGTTCACATTACCAAACCTTATTAGTTCTTACCACTCCTAGTTTGTTGCTACGTTTTGTTTTGTCACATTAGTCTCTTTAATTGAGGGCCCCCCCTTTTAGAAAACCCTGCATTCGCATAGAAGACGATAAGGCCCGGGGGAAACTTGCTCGGTGGCGCTTAATTCCTCTGAGGGCGTCTGACTCTTTCTGATCTCGGAAGATTTATCTGGGATGGTAAATTGGTTGCCTTAATTAGCTCAACACCGTCTGGCAGCATATAAACTAAAGCCTGTCCTAAAGCAGCCCATTTTCGGGTGGAAAACCAGACGACGACTGTGTGTCATGTCAAGCCAACCTCGTCACGTCAGTCACAACCAACTCTTTACAGTATCCATCGTCTCTCTGCCGTTACTATAGAAACAAGAATCTCTTTTCTTTTTTGAGAGTCGGGCATCTTTTGCTGTCCGCTGGTTAAAAGCCGGTGGTGGAGAAAGTATTCACAATTTCACATGTCTTACTTGAGTAAAAGTATCAATACTGCAATATAGAAATACTCTCTATAGAAGTTCGGGATTCAAACTTTACTTGAGTAAAATTGCAACAGTATTGACAAAATGAAACCAAATGGACCCATAAGGGTCCATTTGGTTTCATTTTACGCTCTCAAGAGTTAAAGATCTATAAGGGCCCATTTGGTTCACAACTCTCCATCATTTAGCCATGGGGACCGCACCTGGAACCCCCTCAAGCCCCACTGGCGGTCCCCAGGTATATATGTTGCATTTATGAGGGTGCTTTATATCCAAGGTGCTTTTGCAACATTCACATGCACGCGCACGTTAACCCACACACAGATGGCAGAGGAAACCATGCACGGCACCGTCGGGAGACATTAGGGGTTCATCAGTGTGTCTTGCTCAAGGACACTTTGACAGTGACACAGCAGGACACAGGAACCTTCCCATTCCCAAGTGGAAGCTCTTGATCAGTTGATTAATTGCTTAGTTCGATTAACTGTTTGCATTTGCATTTGCATTTGCGTGTGTGTGTGTGTGTGTGTGTGTGTGTGTGTGGGAGGGGTGGGTAGGTGCGATTGAGAGAGAGAGAGAGAGAGAGAGAGAGAGAGAGAGAGAGCATATACACAAGTCATGTGTTTAACACAGTCCCAATTAAAGGGATAGTTCACAATTTTTTAACTTAAGTTGTATGAAATACCTGCCATTAATATAGTGGTTGCAGCTGTATTAATTGGTTGCCCGAGTCCCGTGGTGGGAGTTCTGCTCTGGTTTTGGTGAAACATTAAGTAGTTCCGGTCATTTTGTGGGCGGCACTGGGGCCACGCATTAAAAGTATATTAAACCACAAAACTATAGCGTCATTTGTATTGTTGACCTATTTCTAAAATATTACCGCAACTTTCGTTCAACTTTGAACCCTCTATCACATGGAACAATTTTTTGGACGTATATAGTGATATGGACACAAAAAGCAGTTCCGTGTGATAGAGGGATAAAAAAATGAACGAAAGTTGCACTATATGGTAGAAATAGGTCAACAATACAAATTAATTTACTTTTAATGCGTGTTCCCTTGTGCCCCCCCACAAAATGACCGGAACTACTTAATATATTTCACCAAAACCAGAGCAGAACTCCCACCACAGGATATGGACTCGGGCAACCAATTAATACAGCTGCAACCACTATATTAATGGCAAGTATTTCATACAGCTTAAGTTAAAAAAATTCGGAACTATATCCCTTTAACCCATTTTGGGCGGGAACCCCTTTTGGTGTTTTAAGCATTATGTTATACTTTAGCTATTGAAAAATAGCAGATCTACAAGCTCATAGCGCGGCACCGAGTGCCGCGCTATGAACTTGCAGATCTGCTATATTTGAAAAATCGTGAAAATGTGGTCCAAATGTTTCAAAATATTCTTTCAGACCGAACGTTTTTAACTCATATCTTTGCTTCTGGTGGGATCCCTGGAACAGCATTTTCAGATGGGGCTCGGTGGGCAATTACATATATTTCTGGGGGTTAAAATGCTCATATATATTATCCATGCTTCCATGTCTTGGCTCAGCCCGGCGCTCACAGGTATCTCGAGCATACATGTTCTCCGTGAACATGTACGTCTGCGGCAGAAACCGCCTCTCCCTCATTGAGATTCAAAGGCCTGCCTTCAGAAAAAAAAAGTCCCACGACCATCAATGTGGTCGCCAGGCAGAAAGAACTCATTAGAATAGCGGTGTGTGTGTGTGCGTGTGTGTGTGTGTGTGTGTCGGTATCTAGCCTCCAGCTCCTGGTAACCTAACCTTCACTGCAGCGAAGCCGAGAATCCCGGGTGCTCATTTGCCTCTGCATGGGGACTGTGTTGGAATGCGTGGACCCCGCGCCGTATATAAGGGTCGCTAAGGATTCTGCGGGCGTGCTGTCGTCGGAATACTTTCACGTCAACAACCCCCCCCCCCCCCCCCAATTGATATAACTGCTTGGAAACCTTGTATACGTCCAAAGCCGTTCCTTTTTGTAAATTGCTATTACCATATTGCGCCGAATATAAGACGACCCCGCGGTCGTCAAGACTCATTTGTGGGAAAAAGCACATTGAATGTCAAATGGGTCTAATCCAGTGTTGTTTTTGGAAGCAAATTTAGATTTTAGTTTTAGTCATAGTCTCTTGAATAGTTTTCATTTAGTTTTAGTCACATTTTAGTCACCTGGAATGGTTTAGTGTTAGTCTAGTTTTAGTCGACTACATTTCACAAGATTTTAGTCGAATAAATCTACAGTTGATTTAGTCGACTAAAATGTATTTTGGCGGGCCTTGATGCCGTCGTAATGACTGATTTTACAGTGTAAAATGACTTATACTGGATCTCTTGTCCACTAGTCCCTTCCTAACATTTGAGTCTAGTTTTTATCTGTTGACGAAATTGTCAATACATTTACTCTTAGTTTTTGCCATCATAGCTTAGTTTTCATTTAGTTTCCATTCAGTTTTCGTCAGTGAAAAAAAGTAGTCGACGAACATTTTTCGTCTTAGTTTTAGTCGACAAAAACAACACTGGTCGATGTAACAATATGATTGTCAGTTGACTGTGTTACCGCACGGACATGTTAGAGTGTAACACCAGGGCAGCAGAATGAACATGCTCGAGTGACAGAGAGCTAAGGCAGCGGGACAGGACCCGTACTTGGCTATGTTGGATCACCGCAACACACCTACTCAAGGCCTCAGAGACTGCTGAGCAGGAGAACCAGGACACTACTACCTACTCGGGACAGTCTTCTACAACCTGAGGTGAGACATACAACACAGGAGCAGATCGACAGGCAGGAGAAGCAAGTGAAATACTACAACAGAACGGCTAAGGATATGGACATGCTCAGACAGGGGGACCGTGTTAGAGTTCAGCCATATGAACCACACACGACCTGGAGGAGGGCTACAGTGGTGGAGCCCGTTGACCACAGGTCCTACTCGATACGATTGGACAATGGAGGTGTTCTACGGAGGAATCGGCGTCATCTGAGGCGGGACCAGGGCACAGTAACTAGTGTGACAGCCCGTACAGTGACTGTTGACACTCACACAGCACCGGACACTGTTACGACCCCTGACAGAGTAATGAGTGACACACAACAGACTGTGACTACCAGGTCTGGCCGACCTGTTGTTAGGCCAAAGTATTTGCAGGACTATACACGCTGATATGTGGTCGCTGCTATGTGACTATAGGACTTTGACGGTACGGAGTGACAATGAATGACTTTGGTTGGACTTACAAAAAAGAAAAAAAAGACAGAGGGACAATGATGTGACTTTTGTGACTTTGGACTAAAAAGAAAGAAAAGAAAATGTATTGACATGTTGAATGAATATTGCATTTGGGAAAAAAAAGGTGATTGGTACCTGAAAATATGGTTGGAGTAATATGATTGTTAGTTGACTGTGTTGCCGCACGGACATGTTAGAGTGTAACACCAGGGCAGCAGAATGAACGTGCTCGAGTGACAGAGAGCCAGACTATAAACATGCTACGTTGTGAATAAAGTGTAAGCAGCTTGAGTAATGCTTTAATCGTCCGTTCTTGAAGTACGAGAGGCAAGAATGAAACAGTCGATTTTAATACAAACCCTGTTTTTTAGGTCTTATATTCAGGCCAATAGGGTATTTTATTTTCGAAACGGTGAACGTGGATCTTTTGTGTGACACTCTTGTATGACGAAGTATATGGGTATTAATTTGCAACCATGGGACCCCCAATACGACAATTCTTCAAGACCTTTCTAAATAATAACCTATACTATAATACGGCAACCTTCCCCGTGTTTCTTCACTAGTCCGATCCAGAAGAACACAGTTTGCCGGCCACTGCTACAGCGCTGACAATGAGGTTATATCTTCCCTTCTTCTCTGGAGTCCTGCCTCAAAGCAGACCAGAGGTAGAAAACTATCGTTCCCTGATGTCATCGCTAGGGACACATGCATCAGTAAGCAGGAACTGGGGATGGCAATGAAGGACCGGTGGCTATGCGGGCCCCCTCCTTTTCCATCACACTGCTGCTACCTGCATTCTCTCGGGAGAAATATGTTTCTTTTATGGGGGCTTCTCTCGCCTGCGCTATATGGACTAATTCCGCCAGGTACCCCCCCTGGAACTATACCTCACGGACCCCCCCATTGGGGTCCCCGGACCTCACTTTGAGAACCACTGGAGTGCAGTATATAGACTGCAGTACTAAGTGACGTGGGAAAGCAAACATGTGACTGTAAGCGTGCAGGGATCGGCAACTTTGACGATGGAGAGAGAGGGCCACTATATTTCCACACTCACTCCAGAGGACCACATTGCATATTACTGTCGTAGCAACCGATCTACAAGTTCAAAACGCGTTGCATAGGGCATTAAGCAAAC